>NC_057812.1:61840435-62159259 GCF_018294505.1 Triticum aestivum
ATGTTGGAAATTGATGATGTCGCTTTAAATGCTGCATACTGAACACAAAAGAAGTACGGAGTTCAAATAAGTTTAAAAAACATTGAAGTGGCCATGTAACAGATGAGTTCTCGTCCGAAACCCTGATACTCGGAAAGAGTTTGTCCAGTTTGTACACGAAGTGCGTCCAGTTTTTGCCGTGACCCTCTCTACTCTTTCGCGCATGCTATGCGGGTGATATGATGATACCATGCCAAGTTTCAACATTTTCAGGATTCATTTTGTACTCATTTTCAATTTCACGGTCATTTAGCTCTCTAAACAATTAGGTAAATGACCGAAAAACAACAAATGATGTCAGAACATGTTGGAAATTGATGATGTCACTTTGAATGCTGCATACTGAACACAAAAGAAGTCCGGAGTTTAAATAAGTTATTAAAAATAAAAAAGAGGTGCAATGCTGGTTAATTTGCTTCAAGCCATTCGGAATAGTGTAGACTACACTGCACATAGCTCAGTGCAATCTATGCTATTCCGCAAGGCTTCAAGCTAATCAACATGTAGGTGAGCATTGCAACTCTTCGTCATTGTCTGTGCACTCACGGCTTATAAACCGCTCATACTACCTCTCTCTTGGCGAGGTGGGACTAAAAATCAGCTTACAAAGAAACTCTACTACCGGTTCATGGCATGAACCGGTACTAAAGGTCTTCGTGGGGGCCCCAGACCGACCATAGCCTGACACAGCCTCATTAGTACCGGTTCGTGGCATGAACCGGTACTAAAGGTTACCCACGAACCGGTACTAATGATGCCTGCCCGCCTAGCCGTTGGAACCGGCACTAATGGCCACATTAGTGCCGGCTCAAATTCAAACCGGCACTAATATGCTTCACGTTTGACCCTTTTTCTACTAGTGATAGGATCAAGAACACTCATATATTGATGAAAACATAATAGGTTCAGATCTCAAATCATGGCACTCGGGCCCTAGTGACAAGCATTAAGCATAGCAAAGTCATAGCAACATCAATCTCAGAACATAGTGGATACTACGGATCAAACCCTAACAAAACTAACACGATTACATGATAGATCTCATCCAACCCATCACCGTCCAGCAAGCCTATGATGGAATTACTCACGCACGGTGGTGAGTGATAACCCACAAGTATAGGGGGTCGCAACAGTTTTCGATAAGTAAGAGTGTCGAACCCAACGAGGAGCTAAAGGTAGAACAAATATTCCCTCAAGTTTTATCGACCACCGATACAACTCTACGCACGCTTGACGTTCGCTTTACCTAGAACAAGTATGAAACTAGAAGTACTTTGTAGGTGTTTTTGGGTAAGCTTGCAAGAAAGTAAAGAACACGAAAATAAAAGCTAGGGGCTGTTTAGATAAAGACACAACTAAAGTAGTTTTAGTAGAGAGCTTTTGTCAACAAGAAGGTTATTTGTCCCTAGGCAATCGATAACTAGACCGGTAATCATTATTGCAATTTTATTTGAGGGAGAGGCATCAGCTAACATACTTTCTCTACTTGGATCATTTGCACTTATGATTGGAACTCTAGCAAGCCATCCGCAACTACTAAAGATTCATTAAGGTAAAACCCAACCATAGCATTAACGCATCAAGTCCCCTTTATCCCATATGCAAACAACCTACTTACTCGGGTTTGTGCTTCTGTGTCTCGCGCCACCCACCATAAGCAAATCATAAGCATATTCCAAACCCTACATCGGGAATCCCTCACGCTTGCATGACACGGAGAGCACCATAGGATAGCACCAATAATATAACATACAACTCAAACCAATCACGATCATCAAATAGCCATTAGGACAAAATAGATCTACTCAAACATCATAGGATAGCCATGCATCATTGGGAAATAATATATAGCGTTGAGCACCATGTTTAAGTAGAGATTACAGCGGGTAAGAGAGAGGTTACACCGCTGCATAGAGGGGGGAATAGTTGGTGATGATGGTGGTGAAGTTGTTGGTGAAGATGGCGGTGATGATGATGGCCCCCGGTGGCACTCCGGCGCCACGGAAGCGAGGGGAGAGAGCCCCCCTCCTTCTTCTTCTTCCTTGACCTCCTCCCTAGATGGGAGAAGGGTTCCCCTCTGGTCCTTGGCTCCCATGGCGTGGGAGGGCCGAG
The DNA here is from genome assembly GCF_018294505.1 of Triticum aestivum. Taxonomy (NCBI): domain Eukaryota; kingdom Viridiplantae; phylum Streptophyta; class Magnoliopsida; order Poales; family Poaceae; genus Triticum; species Triticum aestivum. Next base: position 61,842,587 of record NC_057812.1, read on the forward strand.
AGCCCCTCCGAGATTGGATCTATATCTCTGTCTCTCTCTAGTTCTGTGTTCTCTTCTGGCTCTATTTCACCGTTTTGTATATATATGGAGATCCGTAACTACGATTGGCCTGAAACCTTCGCCGTGATTTTTTCTGAATATTAGCTTTCTTGTGGCAAAAGAAGAGCGTCAACCGCCTTACGGTGGGCTCACGAGGGTAGGGGGCATGCCCTAAGGGGGGCGCCCCCTGCCTCGTGACCACCTCGGGCACTGGTTCGCGTTGATTTTCCTTCCGAATTTTCCATATTTTCCAAAAATAAGCTGCGTCTGTTTTTATCCAATTTGGACTCCATTTGATATGGATATTCTGTGAAACCAAAAACATGCAATAGACAGGAACTGGCACTGGGCACCGGATCAATATGTTAGTCCCAAAAATAATATAAAAATTTGCCAAAAAGTATATGAAAGTTGAATAATATTGGCATGGAACAATCAAAAATTATAGATACGACGGAGACGTATCAGCATCCCCAACTTAATTCCTGCTCGTCCTCGAGTAGGTAAATGATAAAAAAAAATTGATGTGGAATGCTACCTAGCATAATCTTGATCATATGTCTAATCATGGCATGAATATTAAGACACGAGTGATTCAAAGCACTAATCTATCCTTTGACACAAAAACAATAATACTTCAAGCATACCAACAAAGCAATTATGTCTTATTGAAATAACATAGCCAAAGAAAGCTCATCCCTACAAAATCATATAGTCTGGCTATGCTCCATCTTCACCACACAAAGCATTCACATCATGCACAACCCCGATGACAAGCCAAGCAATTGTTTCATACTTTTGACGTTCTCAAACCTTTTCAACTTTCATGCAATACATGAGCGTGAGCCATGGACATAGCACTATAGGTGGAATAGAATATGATGGTGGAGAAGAAAAAAAGGAGAAGATAGTCTCACATGAACTAGGCGTATCAATGGGCTATGGAGATGCCCATCAATGTGAGTGAGTAGGGATTGCCATGCAACAGATGCACTAGAGCTATAAGTGTATGAAAGCTCAAACTGAAACTAAGCGGGTGTGCATCCAACTTGCTTGCTCATGAAGACCTAGGGCATTTGAGGAAGCCCATCATTGGAATATACAAGCCAAGTTCTATAATGAAAATTCCCACTAGTATATGAAAGTGATAACTCAAGAGACTCTCTATATGAAGAACATGGTGCTATTTTGAAGCACAAGTGTGGTAAAAGGATAGTAACATTGCCCCCTTTCTTTTCTTTTTTTTAGAGGTCTTCTTTGGCCCCCTTTTTTTATTTAGGCTTCTTTGGCATCTCCCTTTTTTGGGGCAATGCTCTAATAATGATGATCATCACACATTTATTTCCTTACAACTCAATATTACAACTCGATACTAGAACAAAGATATGACTCTATATGAATGCCTCCGGCGGTGTACCGGGATGTGCAATGATCTAGCGTAGCAAAGACATCAAAAAACGGACAAGCCATGAAAACATCATGCTAGCTATCTTACGATCATGCAAAGCAATATGACAATGAATGCTCAAGTCATGTATATGATGATGATGAAAGTTGCATGGCAATATATCTCGGAATGGCTATGGAAATTCCATAATAGGTAGGTATGGTGGCTGTTTTGAGGAAGGTATATGGTGGGTTTATGGTACCGGCGAGAGTTGCGCGGTACTAGAGAGGCTAGCAATGATGGAAGGGTGAGAGTGCGTATAATCCATGGACTCAACATTAGTCATAAAGAACTCACATACTTATTGCAAAAATCTATTAGTCATCGAAACAAAGTACTACACGCATGCTCCTAGGGGGATAGATTGGTAGGAAAAGACCATCGCTCGTCCCCGACCGCCACTCATAAGGAAAACAATCAATAAACACCTCATGCTCCGACTTCGTTACATAACGGTTCACCATACGTGCATGCTACGGGACTTGCAAACCTCAACACAAGTATTTCTCAATTTCACAATTACTCAACTAGCATGACTCTAATATCACCGCCTTTATATCGCAAAACTATTGCAAGGAATCAAACATACAATATTCAGCGATCTACAAGTTTATGTAGGATTTTATGACTAACCATGTGAATGACCAGTTCCTGTCATCTCTCTAAATAGATATAAGTGAACCAAGAGAGTTTAATTCTTTCTACAAAAGATATGCCCGTGCTCCAACAAATATAAGTGAAGCAAAAGAGCATTATACAAATGGCGGTTGTCTATGTAAAGCGAAACAGGCAATCCAAACTTCAAATGATATAAGTGAAGCACATGAAGCATTCTATAAAGCCATACTCAAAAGATATAAGTGAAGTGCAAAGAGCATTATATAAATCAACCAAGGACTATCTCATACCAGCATGGTGCATAAAATAAAAATGAAAACTAAATGCAAAAGACGCTCGAAGATTGCACATATCGCATGAACGAAACGAATCCGAAAACATACCGATATTTGTTGAAGAAAGAGGGGATGCCTTCCCAGCATCCCCAAGCTTAGACGCCTGAGTCTCCTTGAATTTTTACTTGGGGTGCCTCGGGCATCCCCAAGCTTGAGATCTTTCCCCTCTTCCTTCTTCTCACATCGAAACCTTCTCAATCATCGAACACTTCGTCCACACAAAACTTAAACAGAAAACTCAGTAAGATCTGTTAGTATAATAAAGCAAATCACTACTCTAAGTACTGTTGCAAAACAATTCATATTTTGTTTTTGCATTTTGTCTACTGTAATATAACTTTTTCATGGCTTAATCCACTAATATAAATTGATAGTTTCATCAAAACAAGCAAACTATGCATCAAAAACAGAATCTGTCTAAAACAGAACAGTCTGTAGCAATCTGAACATTCACCATACTTCTTATACTTGAAAATATCTACCAAAATTGGGAAAAATAAACAATTTGTATAGGAATACATTACAAGAAGAATCAGAACCATTTGACGTACCAGCTAAAAATGTAAAATCGCGCACTACAGCCAAAGTTTCTGTCCTGCACCATACAAAGCATCAAGCAAATGTAAACATCCTAAAGGCAAACCTTGGCACATTATTTTTATTTTTAAACCTTATAAAAGCACACAACAGAAATAAATGACTCTCTAAAACTTCCGGGTTGTCTCCCTGGCAGTGCTTTCTTTAAAGCCGTTAAACTAGGCATATAGTGCTCAAGTAGTGAATCCACCCAGATCCCAAGGTATATCAAAGCCAATTTTAATTAGGAATGATTTGGCATTTAGTAGTGAGCACAAAGCAACATATATCAAGCAATGGCGAAGTCTAACTCTCTTTCTATGCATCGGCATGTCAGAAAAGAACAATTCATGCACACCTAGTAAAGGCCAATGCATCGTATAAACAGTTTCTTGCAATTCTATCATCTTGGAAACATAGAGAGGTGGAGATATAGTTCCTCTCTCATAATAATTGCAAGTAGGAGCAGCAAGCACATGCATATTATATCTATCAAAATCATCGTGTGCAAATTTAAAAGGCAACCCATCAATATAATCCTTAATAAGTGCAAACTTCTCGGTTGGGAGAATTCAAAAAGGTAATAGGACTATCATGCGTGGGTGCAATAGCAACAATTTCATGTTTAACATAAGGAACTATAGCAAGTTAATCTCCATAAGCATAATTCATATTGGCATCTTGGCCACAAGCATAGCAAGCATCATCAAAAAGGGATATTTCAAAAGAATCAACGGGATCATAACAGTCATCATAGCAATCATCCTCCGGTAAGCACGAAGGGAATTTAAACAATGTATGAGTTGAAGAGTTACTCTCATTAGAAGGTGGGCATGGGTAGCTAATCCGCTCTTCCTCCTTTTGTTCTTCGCTCTCCTCATCATCTTTTTCATCCAATGAGCTCATAGTTTCATCAATTTCTTCTTCCATAGACTCCTGCAAAATATTAGTTTCTTCTTGGGAAGCGGAGTACTCCTCAATATATTGTTCAACATAGGGATTAGAAGCATAATTATCATAGCAATATTTAAGTATGGCAAAAAAATTAGATTTGTGAAAAGTAGCATCATACTTTTCAATCAAAGAAGCAATTTCATAAGCACCCTTAAAAGCAACAAATTCTTCAATTTGTTGAACATCATAGTAACTATAAACACCTTTAGCATACGAAGATACGATTCCATTATCATTAAACTCACATTGGTACGGAAGGTGTTTCTTAGGGTTTTCAGAACAACAAGTAAAATCATATATTTCACATAAATTCCAAGCATAGCATTGAAAACGATGAATTTGACCCAATAGAATTTTCCCTTTTTCAAATAATCGGTGTCGCACATAACAAGCATGCTCATCTAAAGATTTGCCCTCAACTAAGCTAGTTGGGGTTTCAGCACGAGCACATAGGGATCGAAGATGATCCAAGTAATATGTTTCAGCAGTGTGATAGATTTTGAGTGGTTCTTCAACCATTGGAGTGGGTACAACTAATTTTTTTGGTATTTTGTGTTTCCTACCCATAAATAAAAATAGGAAACAACTAAGAACAGCAAATAAAAATTACTTAGTGATAAAGCAAACAAGCACACACGAGAATATTCACCCCACGCTATTGCTCCCCGGCAACGGCGCCAGAAAAAGGTCTTGATAACCCACAAGTATAGGGGGTCGCAATAGTTTTCGACAAGTAAGAGTGTCGAACCCAACGAGGAGCTAAAGGTAGAACAAATATTCCCTCAAGTTCTATCGACCACCGATACAACTCTACGCACGCTTGACGTTCGCTTTACCTATAACAAGTATGAAACTAGAAGTACTTTGTAGGTGTTTTTGGGTAAGCTTGAAAGAAAGTAAAGAACACGAAAATAAAAGCTAGGGGTTGTTTAGGCAAAGACACAACTAAATTAGTTTTAGTAGAGAGCTTTTATCAACAAGAAGGTTATTTGTCCCTAGGCAATCGATAACTAGACGGGTAATCATTATTGCAATTTTATTTGAGGGAGAGGCATAAGCTAACATACTTTCTCTACTTAGATCATATGCACTTATGATTGGAACTCTAGCAAGCATCCGCAACTACTGAAGATTCATTAAGGTAAAACCCAACCATAGCATTAAAGCATCAAGTCCCCTTTATCCCATACGCAAATAACCTACTTACTCGGGTCTGTGCTTCTGTCACTCACGCCACCCACCATAAGCAAATCATAAGCATATTGCAAACCCTACAGCGGGAATCCCTCATGCTTGCGCGACACGGAGAGCACCATTTGACAACACCAATAATAAAACATACAACTCAAACCAATCACGATCATCAAATAGCCATTAGGACAAAACAGATCTACTCAAACATCATAGGATAGCCATACATCATTGGGAAATAATATATAGCGTTGGGCACCATGTTTAAGTATAGATTACAGCGGGTAAGAGAGAGGTTACACCGCTGCATAGAGGGGGGAAGAGTTGGTGATGATGGTGGTGAAGTTGTTGGTGAAGATGGCGGTGATGATGATGGCCCCCGGTGGCACTCCGACGCCACCGGAAGCGAGGGGGAGAGAGCCCCCCTCCTTCGTCTTCTTCCTTGACCTCCTCCCTAGATGGGAGAAGGGATTCCCCACTGGTCCTTGGCTCCCATGCCGTGGGAGGGGCGAGAGCCCCTTCGAGATTGGATCTATCTCTCTGTCTCTCTCTGGTTCTGTGTTCTCTTCTGGCTCTGTTTCACCGTTTCATATATATATATATATATATATATATATATATATATATATATGTGGAGATCCGTAACTCCGATTGGCCTGAAACCTTCGCCATGATTTTTTTCCGAATATTAGCTTTCTTGCGGCAAAAGAAGAGCGTCAACCGCCTTACGGTGGGCTCATGAGGGTAGGGGGCGCGCCCTAAGGGGGGGGGCGCCCCCCTGCCTCGTGTCCACCTCGGGCACTGGTTCGCGTTTATTTTCCTTCCGAATTTTCCATATTTTCCAAAAATAAGCTCTGCCCGTTTTTATCCCGTTTGGACTCCATTTGATATGGATATTCTGCGAAACAAAAAACATGCAACAGACAGGAACTGGCACTGGGCACTGGATCAATATGTTAGTCCCAAAAATAATATAAAAAGTTGCCAAAAAGTATATGAAAGTTGAATAATATTGGCATGGACCAATCAAAAATTATAGATACGACGCAGACGTATCAGTGAGCATCATGAAATTGGTGATGGAGGATGGTTGATGATGACGATGGCGATGGATTCCCCTCTCCGGAGCCCTGAATGGACTCCAGATCAGCCCTCCTGAGAGGTTTTAGGGCTTGGCGGCGGCTCCGTATCGTAAAATGCGATGAATTCTTCTCTTTGGTTTTTTTTCTCCCCGAAACACAATATATAGAGTTGGAGTTGGAGTCGAAGGAGCTCCAGGGAGCCCACGAGGTAGGGGGCACGCCCTAGGGGGGCAGGCGCGCCCCACCCTCGTGGACAGGTGGTGGGCCCCATGGCCTTCATCTTTTGCAGGTATTTTTTATATTTTCCAAAAAGTTGCTCCGTGAAGTTTCAGGTCATTCCGAGAACGTTTGTTTATGCACATAAATAACAACATGGTAATTCTGCTGAAAACAACGCTAGTCCGGGTTGTTCCATTCAAATCATGCAAGTTAGAGTCCAAAACAAGGGCAAAAGTGTTTGGAAAAGTAGATATGACGGAGACGCATCAACTCCCGCATGCTCAAACCTTTGCTTGTCCTCAAGCAATTCAGTTGAAAAACTGAAAGTGATAAAGAAAATATTTTACAAACTATGTTTGCTCTTGTTGTTGTAAATATGTAAATCCAACATTCATGTTTTTAGCAAAGATTATAAATAACCACATTCACAATAATGCTTAGGTCTCAAGTTTACTCATATCAATAGCATAAACAACTAGCGAGCAATAATAATAAATCTCGGATGACAACACTTTCTCAAAACAATCATAATATGATATAACATGGTATCTCGCTAGCCCTTTCTGAGACCGCAAAACATAAATGCAGAGCACCTTTAAAGACCAAGGACTGACTAGACATTGTAATTCATGGTAAAAGAGATCCAGTCCAGTCATACTCAATGTAAACTAACAATAATGAATGCAAATGACAGCGGTGCTCTCCAACTGGTGCTTTTTAATAAGAGGATGATGACTCAGCATAAAAGTAAATAGATAGGCCCTTCGCAGAGGGAAGCATGGATTTGTAGAGGTGCCAGAGCTCGGTTTTGAAATAGAGGTGAATAATATTTTGAGCGGTATACTTTCATTGTCAACATAACAACCAAGAGATGGCAATATCTTCCATGCTACACACATTATAGGAAGTTCCCAAATAGAATGCTAAAGTTTATACTCCCCCTTCCACCAACAAGCATCAATCCATGGCTTGCTCGAAACAACGAGTGCCTCCAACTAACAAGAGTCTCAGGGGGAGTTTTTTTTGCAATTATTTTGATTTAGTTTGCATAAAGCATGGGACTGGGCATCCCGGTGACCAACCATTTATCTCGTGAGTGAGGAGCGGAGTCCACTCCTCTTGAGAATAACCCGCCTAACATGGAAGATACAGACAGCCCTAGTGGATACATGAGCTATTCAAGCATACAAAATAGGATATTTATTTGAAGGTTTAGAGTTTGGCACATACAAATTTACTTGGAACAGCAGGTAGATACCGTATTTAGGTAGGTATAGTGGACTCATGTGGAATAACTTTGGGGTTTAAGGGATTCTATGCCCAAGCAGTATTCCCTCTTAGTACAGGTGAAGGCTAGCAAAAGACTAGGAAGCGACTAGCTACAGAGCGACAACAGTCATGAACATGCATTAAAATTAATCAACACCGAATGCAAGCATGAGTAGGATATAATCCACCATGAACATAAATGTCATGAAGGCTATGTTGATTTTGTTTCAACTACATGCGTGAACATGCGCCAAGTCAAGTCACTTAAATCATTCAGAGGAGGACACCACCCTATCATACCACATCACAACCATTTTAATAGCATGTTGGCACGCAACCTAAACCATTATAACTCATAGCTAATCAAGCATGGCACAAGAAACTATGATCTCTAGTTGTCATTGCAAACATGTTTATTCATAATAGGCTGAATCAAGAACGATGAACTAATCATATTTAAAAAAACAAAAGAGGTCGAGTTCATACCAGCTTTTCTTATCTCAGTCAGTCCATGGTATATCGTCATAATTGCCTTTCACTTGCACGACCGAACGATGTGAATAATAATAATAGTGCATGTGCATTGGACTAAGCTGGAATCTGCAAGCATTCAATAAACAGGAGAAGACAAGGCAATATGGGCTCTTTTGTCAGATCAACAAGTATGCATACGAGAGCTACTTCAACAATTTAATTATGGTCTTCTCCTATTGACCCCCAAAGGAAAGAAAAGAAATAGAACTATTTACACGGGAGAGCTCCCAACAAGTAAAAGAAGAACAGGAAATCTTTTTGGGTTTTCTTTTTTTAATTACTACTGCAAGCATGGAAAGTAAACTAATTAAAAGCTACAACTAATTTTTTTTTGTTTTTCTTAAAGTTTATCAAACACACAAGAAGAGAGCATAAAAATGAAATTAAACTACCATGGATGATACAAATGAAAAAGTATGAGCACCGACATCTAGCAATGAGTGTGTGAACATAAATGTAATGTCGGTGAGAAATATGTACTCCCCCAAGCTTAGGCTTTTGGCCTAAGTTGGTCTATGGCCACGACTGGCCTGGTGGATATCCATAATAGTAGTTGGGGTTGTACTGCGATGAAGAAGAAGACTCTGATTGCCACTGGTTGGCAATCATCTCCGGATCCCACAGGTAATTAGACTGTCGTGGAGGATCAACTTGTGATTCCGGCTCTGGCTCTGTGGCTGATGTAGGGTTCCGGTAGGCGTGAATAGCCTCTAACGGAACCAGGTACTGGCCTGCAGATAAATCAAACAAAGAAGGAGCAGGCAGGGTAATAGTTTCAGGATGATGTTTATCAAAGAACAATTTGTATTTAAGATCTCCTTCCCTATTCTTAACAATAAAATCATGTGCCACCATACTTTTATAATCTAAATAAACACGAGGCAGCACTTTTTCTTCCTTCTCATAATGCCTAATAGGTATGTTAAAAGGTGCAGCTAGGCGTGAAGCATAGATGCCTCCAAAGATGCGGCCGTTGGTATGGTTCAGACTTAACCGTTTAGCAATAATGCCACCCATACTGACATAATTATCACCGTATAAACCGTGGAGCAAAATAATAATATCAGGGACACTAAGGTTTCCACAGTTTCCTCGACCAATTAAACAACGACTAGCAAATAATGCAAAATAGCGTAAAACAGGAAAATGTATGCTAGTGATTCGTGCATCGGACACCTTCCTTGGTTCCCCTACAGTGACAGTATCAATAAACCCATCCACATCCTCGTGATGTGGTTCCTCTGTCTTGCCCTCGAAAGGGACTAAATAAACCCGAAAAAAATCATAAAGTACATCTCCTTATGCTCATCATATAAATGAATCTCCATTGTAGGTGGTCAGCTCCTAGAATGGAAATGAAAGTTTTGCAAAAAAATATTTGTGAGTAAGAGATAGTGATCGCGTTGGTCGTGGATGAAAGCGGCGAGGCCTGCATTCTTAGCCAATTCATGAAAATCTTCATAAATCCCGGCTGCTCTCAAGAAATCATCGGAAGGCCATTCACACGACTGAACCTCTGCGGTGCGAGGCAGATTATACTTAGGTTTCGGTGCCTTTTCCTTCGAGCTTCGGCTCGATGAGCCCCTCAAAATTCTCTTCATCATTTTCTGAAAAATTCTGAATTTTTTTGTAACTTCAAAATAAAAGTAAACCAAACTCAATAGTATTGATAGAAACTACTCCTTCAAGTGCCTAGGGCCTATATCATGCATCAAAACTACTTTTGACCATATAAATTTGACATGCAAGCTCAAGAACAGGGTCACCTAAGCAGCAAAAATTTGCAATGAATACAACACTAGAACAAAAACTAATTGGACCAATGGAGGAGTCACATACCAAGGAACAATCTCCCCAAGCAGTTTTGTGAGAGGTGCTTTGAGCAAGGAGATCGAAAATGGCAGCAAAACGAGCTTGAACTCGGGTTTGAGCTGGTTATTCGTGTTTGGGGGAGGAAGAAGGAGTGTGTGGGTGACAGGATAAGTGGAGGAGGGCCACCGGGGGCCCATGAGGCAGGGGCGCGCCCAAGGGGGTAGGCCGCGCCCTCCACCCTCGTTGGCAGGTGGTTGACCCCCGTGTTGTGTTCTCAGTGCCAAATATTCACAAATATTCAAGAAAAAATCGTATTTAAATTTCAGGGCATCTGGAGAACTTTTATTTTCGGGGTATTTTTATATTGCACGGATAATCAGATAATAGACAGAAAAATGCTATTTTTATTTTATTTAATATAAATAACAGAAACTAAAAGGAGGGAACAACAGGTTGTGCCTTCTAGTTTCATCCATCTCATGATCATCAAAAGGAATCCACTAACAAGGTTGATCAAGTCTTGTTAACAAACTCATTCCGAATAACATGGAACCGGAGAAATTTCGAATAACACTATGTTACCTCAACGGGGATATGCACATCCCCAATAATAAGAATATCATATTTCTTCTTGACAGTAGGAAGAGGAAATCCAAAACCTCCAAATATAATCGATGTAATTTTTCCAATAGAGTTGATACTATGAACTTGAGGTTGTTTCCTCGGAAAGTGTACCGTGTGCTCATTACCATTAACATGAAAAGTGACATTGCCTTTAGTGCAATCAATAACAGCCCCTGCAGTATTCAAAAAGGGTCTTCCAAGAATAATAGACATACAATCATCCTCGGGAATATCAAGAATAACAAAGTCCGTTAATATAGTAACGTTTGCAACTACAACAGGCACATCCTCACAAATACCGATAGGAATAGCAGTTGATTTATCAACCATTGACAAAGATATTTCAGTAGGTGTCAACTTATTCAAATCAAGTCTACGATATAAAGAGAGAGGCATAACACTAGCACTGGCTCCAAGATCACATAAAGCAGTTTAACATAGTTTCTTTTAATGGAGCATGGTATAGTGGGTACTCCTGGATATCCAAGTTTCTTTGGTATTCCACCCTTAAAAGTATAATTAGCAAGCATGGTGGAAATTTCAGCTTCCGGTATCTTTCTTTTATTAGTAACAATTTGTTTCATATACTTATCATAAGGATTCATTTTGAGCATATCAGTTAATCGCATACGCAAAATGATAGGTCTAATCATTTCAGCAAAGCGCTCAAAATCCTCATCATCCTTTTTCTTGGATGGTTTGGGAGGAAAAGGCATGGGTTTCTGAACCCATGGTTCTCTTTCTTTACCATGTTTCCTAGCAACAAAGTCTTTCTTATCATAACGTTGATTCTTTGATTGTGGGTTATCAAGATCAACATGAGGTTCAATTTCTACATCATTATCATTACTAGGTTGAGCATCATCATGAACATTTTTATTAACATTATCACTAGTTTCAGGTTCATTACCAGACTGTGTTTCAGCATCAGAAATAGAAATATCATTTGGATTCTCAGGTGTTTCAGTAATAGGTTCACTAGAAGCATGCAAAGTCCTATCATTTTTCTTTTTCTTCCTTTTAGAAGGACTACGTGTATCTATATTATTTCTCTGAGAATCTTGCTCAATTCTCTTAGGATGGCCTTCAAGATACAAATGTTCCTGAGTCATTCTACCACCTCTAATCATAACTCTAACAACATTATCATTATTCTTACTAATCAATTCATTGAGCAAATCATTTTGAGCTTTAAGTACTTGCTCTACTTGAGTGGTAACCATAGAAGCATCTTTACTAATAAGTTTAAATTCACTTTTGACATTAGCCATATAATCACCCAAGTGTTCAAGCATATTTGAATGTATTTCAATTGTCTACCAAAATAAGCATTAAAGTCTTCTTGCTTAGCCATAAATTTATCAAACTCATCTAAGCATGGGCTAGCAAACTTAGTAAATGGGATTTCAGCTTTATCATATCTATAGAGAGAATTTACCTTTACTACCTGTGTCGGGTTATCAAGACCATGAATTTCTTCAATAGGAGGTAAATTCTTAACATCTTCAGCTTTAATACCTTTTTCTTTCATAGATCTCTTTGCCTCTTGCATATCTTCAGGACTGAGAAATAAAATACCCCTCTTCTTTGGAGTTGGTTTGGGAATAGGCTCATGAACTGGCTCAGGAGGTGTCCAATTATTTTCATTTGTCAGCATATTATTCAATAGAATTTCAAATTCATCCGGTGTTCTTTCCCCGAAAACAGAACCATCACAACTATCTAGGTAATCTCTCGAAGCATCGGTTAGTCCATTATAAAAGATATCAAGTATTTCATTTTTCTTAAGAGGATGATCAGGCAAAGCATTAAGTAATTGGAGAAGCCTCCCCCAAGCTTGTGGGAGACTCTCTTCTTCAATTTGCAGAAAATTATATATATCCCTTAAAGCAGCTTGTTTCTTACGAGCAGGGAAATATTTAGCAGAGAAGTAATAAATCATATCCTGGGGACTACGCACACAACCAAGATCAAGAGAATTAAACCATATCTTAGCATCACCCTTTAATGAGAACGGAAATATTTTAAGGATATAAAAGTAATGAGTTCTCTCATCAGTAGTGAACAGGGTGGCTATATCATTTAATTTAGTAAGATTTGCCACAACAGTTTCAGATTCATAGCCATGAAAAGGATCCGATTCAACCAAAGTAACTATATCAGGATCAACAGAGAATTCATAATCCTTATCGGTAACACAGATGGGTGAAGTAGCAAAAGCAGGGTCAGGTTTCATCCTAGCATTTAGAGATTGCTTATTCCATTTAGCTAATAACCTCTTAAGTTCGTATCTATCTTTGCAAGCTAGAATAGCTAAAGAAGCTTCTTTATCAAAAACATAACCCTCAGGAATAACAGGCAAGTCTTCATCATCAATTTCATCAGTATTATTAGATTCAATATTTTCAATCTCTCTAGCCCTAGCAAGTTGTTCATCAAGAAATTCACCAAGTGGCACAGTAGTATCAATCATAGAAGTAGTTTCATCATAAGTATCATGTATAGCAGAAGTGGCATCATCAATAACATGCGACATATCGGAACGAATATGAGAAGAAGGTTTAGGTGTCGCGAGCTTACTCAAAACAGAAGGTGAATCAAGTGCAGAGCTAGATGGAAGTTCCTTACCACCCCTCATAGTTGAGGGATAAATATTGGTTCTTGGATCTTTCAAGTTCTTCATAATGATGAGCATATATAAATCCCAAGTGACTCAAAGAATAGAGCTATGCTCCCCGGCAATGGCGCCAGAAAATAGTCTTGATAACCCACAAGTGTAGGGGATCGCAACAGTTTTTGAGGGTAGAGTATTCAACCCAAATTTATTGATTCTACACAAGGGGAGCCAAAGAATATTCTCAAGTATTAGCAGCTGAGTTGTCAATTCAACCACACCTGGAAACTTAGTATCTGCAGCAAAATATTTAGTAGCAAAGTAATATGATAGTAGTGGTAATGGTAGCAGAAGGTAATAGAAGTAAAAGTAATGTTTTTGGTATTTTGTAGTGATGATAGCAATAGCAACGGAAAAGTAAATAAGCGAAGAACAATATATGGAAAGCTCGTAGGCAATGGATCAGTGATGGAGAATTATGCCGGATGCGGTTCATCATGTAACAGTCACAACCTAGGGTGACACAGAACTAGCTCCAGTTCATCAATGTAATGTAGGCATGTATTCCGAATATAGTCATATGTGCTTATGGAAAAGAACTTGCATGACATCTTTTGTCCTACCCTCCCGTGGCAGTGGGGTCCTTACGGAAACAAAGGGATATTAAGGCCTCCTTTTAATAGAGTACCGGAACAAAGCATTAACACATAGTGAATACACGAACTCCTCAAACTACGGTCATCACCGGTAAGTATCCCGATTATTGTCACTTTGGGGTTAACGGACCATAACACATAATAGGTGACTATAGACTTGCAAGATAGGATAAAGAACACTCATATATTGATGAAAACATAATAGGTTCAGATCTCAAATCTTGGCACTCGGGTCCTAGTGACAAGCATTAAGCATAGCAAAGTCATAGCAACATCAATCTCAGAACATAGTGGATGCAAGGGACCAAACCCTAACAAAACTAACTCGATTACATGATAGATCTCATCTAACCCGTCACCGTCCAGCAAGCCTACGATGGAATTGCTCACGCACGGAAGTAAGCATCATGAAATTGGTGATGGAGGATGGTTGATGATGACGATGGTGACGGATTCCCCTCTCTGGAGCCCCGAACGGACTCCAGATCAGCCATCCCGAGAGGTTTTAGGGCTTGGCGGCGGTTCCATATCGTAAAACACGATGAATTCTTCTCTCTGGTTGTTTCTCCCTGAAACACAATATATAGAGTTGGAGTTGGAGTCGGAGGAGCTCCAGGGGGCCCAGGAGGTAGGGGGCGCGCCCTAGGGGGGGCAGGCGCACCCCCCACCCTCGTGGATAGGTGGTGGGCCCCCTGGCCTTCATCTTTTGCAGGTATTTTTTATATTTTCCAAAAAGTTGCTCCGTGAAGTTTCAGGTCATTCCGAGAACGTTTGTTTCTGCACATAAATAACACCATGGTAATTCTGTTGAAAACAGCGTCAGTCCGGTTTAGTTCCATTCAAATCATGCAAGTTAGAGTCCAAAACAAGGGCAAAAGTGTTTGGAAAAGTAGATACGACGGAGACGTATCATGTTCCTGTTCGGATGTAGCCCCGGCGGGGTCTTCACTGTTTTCGGCGTTGCCCGGAGTACTATTTTCTCCGGTGCTAGTGTTGTCGTCTTTTGAGCGGCAGGGCTTGGGGCAGCATTTCGGCCGCCATCGCTTGGAAGGTTTTGTTCGCATTCGGCTCTTATTTGTTGTCGCCAGATACTTTAGGTGTATCAACCATGTACACGTCGTATGAAGAGGTGGCCCTCCAACGTCCAGTAAATGGCGGGTCTTGGCCTTGCTCCTTGTCGACATCGCCGTCCATACCTTCGATGTCTTCGGAGCCGTAGTCGAGCACGTCGGTTAAGTCATCGACGGTGGTTATGAAGTGGGTGGCGGGTGGGAAGCGAAATTCCTCATCATCCGTCTCTAGCTCGAATCGGACATAGTTCGGTTGTGAGTCCTTTTCCAAGGACAATTTCTTTGAAGATTTTAGCACGTCACCCAAAGGTGAGTGCTAGAACACATTAGCAGCGCTGAACTCGAAGATCGATAACCGATCTAGCTCGGTGTCCGCGGGTGTACACAGTCCGAAACTTATAGCCGGAGATGAGTCCGAAGTTTCATTAAAGCGAATATCACAGGGTGTCGAATCCAAGTGCGGCTCCAACGTCGCAGACTCTGAGGCCTCGGATGGCTCGATTTGCTTTGGCTCTAAGGTCATTGCATCCGCAGGAACCATCTCCTGGGTGTGATCCGATGACAGATTTAAGTCACGTTCATCGGGATGAGGGGGAGCGATCGCGGCAGGCTCAAGTCCCTCGAAGATCAAGTCTCCACGGATATCCGCGGTGTAGTTCAAGCTTCCGAATCCAACCTGATGGCCAGGGGCGTAGCTGTCGATCTGCTCCAGATGGCCAAGCGAGTTGGCCCGCAGTACGAAGCTGCCGAATACGAGGATCTGTGTAGCGACCCGACCCAAATGGATCGAGTCTCTTTGCTTAAGTGTCATCCTTGGATCGGTATGCTGACACACACAGTACTCGAGGATTTATAACAGAGGTAGATCACATGTATAAGTAATGTAAATACTATTACCTCAATCCAAATAGCGGAAGTGACAAGGTTGTGGATTCGCATCAACACCAACGGCAAAGATGAGTGTAGAAATCGTAACCCTAACGTATCACTTACTCATCGTAAGATAATCCTGCAACATGAGACGTTGCAGCAACAAAGGGTCAGTACATTGAATGTACTGGCAAATTCACACTAGAGGATAATGATGAATAAAGGCTATCACTACATGCATATTTGGCTGGTGGAAAGGCTCTGGGGTTATAATGTTTTTGCGAAAAGCCAATTTTTCCCTACTGCAAAGGAATAAATTTTATTTAAATATCATGGTGGTTGTTAAATATTGAGAATGGTTGACAGCATTCTCAATCCCAATTAAGCCTCATCATTAAAACCCAACAATATTCATTTAAAGTAACGTGATGAGATTCACATGATAATCCAGGTACTAGATACTCAAGATGTCCATAACCGGGGACACGGCTAATCATGATTAGTTTATACACTCTGCAGAGGTTTGCGCACTTTTCCCCACAAGACTCGATCTCCTCCGTTTGATTTCTCGCACTACATGGTGTTTGAGAAACAGATGACCGAGATACAGTCCTTCAGAAGCGCTAGCACCTTACGATGGATAGACCGTCACACCTACTTTCCCCTACATCTGCTAGTCTACCCTGTAAGAGTTCGCACGACTTAATCAACTGGGCTAGAGCCCATAATAGCTCGTGGCTGCACACGGAAGTTTCTAGTATGAAAAATCTCATGATCCCTTTGAGCCTGGGTGGCGGTCCATAAAAAAACAGGCAATCCTGGTCTACCCAGGTGCCTAGACAGGAAATCCTGGAATACCCAGGTGCCTCAATCCACCCAGATGTGTGTTTAAGTTACCACCTTAAGTAAACTATTAATTAACAAGCTCACATCTATCATGAATACTCTCAAAAACGAAATCCACGTCTATGAGAATAGCATGGCACTATAAGCATAACGTAATAGTAACTCCCAAGGTTTGAATGCAGGGCAATAGGTTCCTACCTCATCAACTACTTCCCAATACCCACATGTTAATGACATCCTAATCATGCAATGTTTGAGGATTGGATCTAATGCATAAAAACTGGGTGATAAAAGGGATATGATCAAAGTGTGAACTTGCCTGCAATGTTGATGAAGATGATTCGCACTCATAACTCTTGATAGTTTTACTCGTCACACTCTTGTCAATCTATCGTAAGCAAACAATAGTAACCACACATAAGCAATCACTCAAAAGATCAGAAAGAATGAAGAAGACGATTCGGAAAACATCAAAACCAAGCAAATAACTCTTGCAACATAAAACAATTTATAACAGTACCAAAATTAAGTGAATTTGGCCATATCAGAAAGTTTAGGTCAAGAGCTTCGATTTGCAAAAAGAATCAACTGAAACGGGGCTACGAAACTCAAGTTATGCTCAAAAGAAGTTTGAATTCAAATCTGTTCTAATTAAAATTTTAAACTTTTCAAAAACATGATTGGGTTGGATTACTAGATAGAGGGGATCATAACGAAGACGTGGGCGTTGGTTTCGTTGGATTTGGACAAACGAGCGAAAAGTTGTGACCATTTGAAAAACAAGGGCCAATTTGTAAATAAAATATTCACAAACGAGTCCCTGGCAGAATTTAAAAGAAGAAGAAAAAAACTAACTAAAGAACGTTCGCTATAGAGACTTAAACGATGAAACCGTTCGCTAAAACGGCTAAACTAATAAACGCTCGCTAAATAACCTAACTAAATAATAAACCGACTAAAAGAAAACCGAAGAAAACCTAAAGGAAAAATAAACCGGTCCGGGGCGGTTTTATACCGGTCCGGGCGGTTTTCGGCAAAAACAAACCGGTGGCGGATCTTCGGCGACTGCGGACTCCGGCGAGGCGGCGGTTTGGATCGGGCGGCGGCTCCGGGGTCGGTGGCGATGGGCGGAGACGGCGGCGATCGCTGCGCGGGGGCGGCGGAAGCAGCGGCGACACGAGACGCGGCGCACGGCAGCGATCTGCGGCAGCGGAGGGCGGCGCAAGGGCGGCGGCGACGAGCAGCGGCTGCTGATGACGCGGGGCGGCGGTGAACGGCAGGCGCCAGAGCGGCAAAGCGGCGGCGGCGGTTCTGGCGGGTCTCGCCGACGGCGGCGAGATGCGAGCGTCGGCGATGGCGATACGGTAGCAGGCGGCGAGTGCGGGAGGGCGAAGTGGCGGCGCGGCTGCGGTTTTTAAAGAGGGCCTGGGAGGCACTGCTTGGGGAAGGGGGCAGAGGAGGCCGGAGGCGGCACGGCGGCCATGGCGGTGCGGCGGTGGACTCGGGAGGAGTCCCGGTCGGGAACGGGAGGGGCGGCACGGAGCTAGGCCTTGGCCTGGCAGGAGCTGGGCCGACCCAGTTCGGCGGAGGGATTTTTCTATAAAGATTTCCAGACATCAAACAAAACTAAAACAAAATAAATAAATAATAATTTTATATAGGCATATAATATACCAAAATTTGCAGAAAAAGATTTCCTACAATATGAACATTTTTAATATGCCAAATAAAATCCTCAAAAAATCAGATAAATCAAAGAGTGCTACTGGTCTATTAAAATCCAACAAAAATCATTTTAAAAAATACCAAATGATTTCTATTTAATTTTTCTCCAATTTTCTAATGTAGGGAATCATGTTACCCTAATTTCCATATATTTTATTTTTGGAGAAAAATAATTTGAATAAAACTCAAGTAACTCCAAATTGAAAATAAATTCAAAAGAACTTTGAATTTAATTTTTTGAAACTCCCAACTCATATTTCATATAATTTGAAGAAGTCATTTTATCTTCTCTCATGAAAATCATTGAGCTGCATGAAGTTTATGAATTGAAATATTTCCAAATGAAATCCAATTATTTTCAAATAACCTTTCATTTAATTTAAATGGAAGAAGTCATATCATCTTCGCTCAAGGTTTTCGTGGTGAAAAGAATTTTGAATTCATGGAGATCAGAAAGCAAATATGAAAGTTTGGGAAAGTCCTTTTATTCCCTCTCATTTAACTTTCAAAAACTTTCGAATTCACTCAGTTTCAGACAATCAATCAAGTCTATCTATTTATTATAGCATTCCAAAATTTAGAATTTTGGGATGTTACAACCTGTCCAGGGAGGAAGGTTCCTCCTCAGGCAGTGTCATTATTGAAGATTGAGGGGGCCATCGAACCTTTTGTCGACGACACAGTGGAACTCTCAATGAAAGCACCAATGTCGGTGTCAAAATCGGCGGATCTCGGGTAGGGGGTCCCGAACTGTGCGTCTAGGATCGATGATAACAGGAGACGGGGGACACAATGTTTACCCAGGTTCGGGCCCTCTCTATGGAGGTAAAACCCTACGTCCTGCTTGATTGATATTGATGAATATGAGTGTTACAAGAGTTGATCTACCACGAGATCGTAATGGCTAAACCCTAGAAGTATAGCATATGTGGGTATGGTAATGAGTATATGTGGTGTCCTTTCTGGACTACTCCCTTCGGTTTATATAGACACCGAGGGGATCTAGGGTTTACATGCAGTCGGTTACATAAGAAGGAATCTTTGGTCGCCAAGCTTGCATTCCACACCAAGTAGAGTCCAATCCGAACACGGTGCAGTCTTCGGCCTTCATGTCTTCACAGCCCATCAGTCTGGCCCATAGATAACAGGCCGGACGCCCGAGGACCCCTTAGTCCAGGACTCCCTCAGTGGATCTCTGCGGTCAGATATCTGGCTGCTCGAAGCTTTGCGATATCCTCCTCTGTAACGGAGGAAGCCACCCATTGGCCTTGGGAGCTGGATCCGGACATGATGAGAAGGCTGAGAGCAATGGAGTTAAACCTTGGGTGCTGGAACTCGGGGTTGGGAAGGCTGAGGAGAAGTAGGGCATAAAAAAGAGGACTCTTGGTTCCTTTATAAAGGCCTCCGGCATAGAACGCCTCCTCCTAAGCCTAAGAACCTGCCTATTCCTAAGGAATCTTTCTCGCAGGACGATTGGGTTACCCACGCTCGTATTGATGAGAATCCCATAATAAGGGGACACGATCTCTGCTTTGACAAGACATGCCAATGACAACCGCGTCTTGAAACGTGGGGCGAAAAATGGTTCAAAATTATGATCGGACAGCCGTGACGTCACATTACTAGAGTTGTTAGCAGAGTGGACTCATGTGTTATTATATTCTCTTTGCGGTTGTGTGTGGTGTGTGTTACAGGTCCGGACACGATCAATTTGTCTAGATACTATTAGGGAGTTCGGAAGGAGGAACCCGCCTTGCAATGCCGAAGACAGCACTACGCGCTGGATACCTTGTCATTGAAGCTAGGTTCAGGGGCTACTGAGGGAGTCCTGGACTAAGGGGTCCTTGGGCGTCCGGCCTGTTATCTATGGGCCGGACAGATGGGCTGTGAGGATATGAAGACCGGAGACTATACCCGTGTCCGGATGGGACTCTCCTTGGCGTGGAAGGCAAGCTTGGTGAACAACTATGGAGATTCCCTCTTGTGTAACCGACTCTATGTAACCCTAGACCCCCCGGTGTCTATATAAACCGGAGGGTGTAGTCCGGAGAGGAGATAGTCAATACCTTAGTCATACAGGCTAGACTTCTAGGGTTTAGCCATTACGATCTCATGGTAGATCAACTCTTGTAATACTCATACCCATCAATATCAATCAAGCAGGATGTAGGGTGTTACCTCCATCAAGAGGGCCCGAACCTGGGTAAAACTTTGTGTGCCATGTCTCCTATTACCATCAACCTTAGACGCATAGTTAGGGACCCCCTACCCGAGATCCTCCGGTTTTGACACCGAGAGGCACACCGAAAGATCTACTAGTAAAAAGGTTCATGGTATAGAAGGAATTAATGTTTTAAGTGGAAAGATGGATGAACTCATGAAATTGTTTGCTAATAAGAGTGTTTCTTCTGATCCTAATGGTATGCCTCTGTCTACTTTTATTGGGAATACTAATGAATCTATGGATGTGAATTTTGTTGGTAGGAACAATTTCGGTAACAACGCGTATAGAGGAAACTTTAATCCTAGGCCGTTCCCTAGTAATTACTCTAATAATTATGGTAATTCCTACAACAACTCTTATGAAATTTTAATAAGATGCCCTCTGATTTTGAGACTAGTGTTAAAGAATTTATGATTTCACAAAAGAATTTTAATGCTTTGCTTGAAGTAAAATTGCCTAAGATTGATGAGTTGGCTAGGAACGTGGATAGAATTTCTCTTGATGTTGATTCTTTGAAACTTAGATCTATTCCACATAAGCATGATATCAATGAGTCTCTCAAAGCCATGCGAATTTCCATTGATGAGTGCAAAGAAAGAACCTCTAGGATGCGTGCTAAAAAAGATTGCTTTATAAAAGCGTGTTCTTCTAGTTTCCATGATAGTAAGGATGAAGATCTAAAAGTGATTGATGTGTCCCCTATTAAATCTTTGTTTTGCAATATGAATCTTGATAATGATGGGACTGGAGATGTGTCAACTTTAGTTGAAAGGCGTCCCAATGATTCGGAGTTTTTAGATCTTGATGCAAAATTTGGTAAAAGTGGGATTAAAGAGGTCAAAACTTTACATATCAATGAACCCACTATTTTGGATTTCAAGGAATTTAACTATGATAATTGCTCTTTGATAGATTGTATTTCCTTGTTGCAATCCGTGTTAAATTTTCCTCATGCTTATAGTCAAAATAAAACTTTTACCAAACTTATCGTTGATGCTTTGATGGAATCTTATGAAGAAAAGCATGAACTAGAAGTTTCTATTCCTAGAAAACTTTATGACGAGTGGGAACCTACTATTAAAATTAAGATTAAAAATCATGAATGCTTTGCTTTATGTGATTTGGGTGCTAGTGTTTCCACGATTCCAAAAACTTTGTGTGATGTCTTAGGTTTCCCTGAATTTGATGATTGTTCTTTAAATTTGCATGTTGCGGATTCCACTATTAAAAAACCTATGGGAAGTATTAATGATGTTCTTATTGTTTCAAATAGGAATTATGTACCCGTAGATTTCATTGTTCTTGATATAGATTGCAATCCTACATGTCCTATTATTCTTGGTAGACCTTTCCTTAGAACGATTGGTGCAATTATTGATATGAAAGAAGGGAATATTAGATTCCAATTTTAGTCAAGGAAAGGCATGGAACACTTGCCTAGAAAGAAAATTAAATTACCTTATGAATCTATTACGAGAGCCACCTATGGATTGCATACCGAAGATGACAATACCTAGATCTATTCTTGTTTTTATGCCTAGCTAGGGGCGTTAAACGATAGCGCTTGTTGGGAGGAAACCCAATTTTATTTGTGTCTCTTGTTTTTTGTTTCTTTTTAGTAATAAATAATTCGTATAGCTTCTGTTTATATGTGGTTTATTGTTTTAAATAGTGTTTGTGCCAAGTAGAACCCTTGGGGGACTTGGGGGGAGTCTTTGTGATCTTGCTGTAAAAAAACAGAAACTTTAGCGCTCACGAGATTTGCTGCCATTTTTTACTAGAGAGTGAAATTAGGTAGATTATTTTTTCAGATGATTAAATAGAAAAATTCCTCACGTCCACCAATTTATTTCAGAATTTTTGGTGTTACAGAAGTATTCGAAACCTACAGATTACTACAAACTGTTCTGTTTTTGACAGATTCTGTTTTTTCGTGTGTTGTTTGCTTATTTTAACAAATCTATGGCTAGTATCGGGGGGTATGAACCATAGAGAAGTTGGAATACAGTAGGTTTAACACCAATATAAAATATAAATAAATAATGAGTTCACTACAGTACCTTGAAGTGGTGGTTTGTTTTCTTATACTAACGGAGCTCATGAGATTTTCTGTTGAAGTTTTGTGTTGTGAAGTTTTCATGTTTTGGGTAAAGATTTGATGTATTTTCGAATAAGGAGTGGAAAGATCCTAAGCTTGGGGATTCCAAAGGCACCCCAAGGAAAAATTCGAGGACAACCAAAAGTCTAAGCTTGGGGATGCCCCGGAAGGCATCCCCTCTTTCGTCTTCGTCTATCGGTAACTTTACTTGAGGCTATATTTTTATTCACCACATGATATGTGTTTTGCTTGGAGCATCTTGTATTATTTGATTCTTTGCTTTTTAGTTCACCACAATCATTCTTGCTGTACACACCTTTTGGGAGAGACACACATGAATCGTAATTTATTAGAATACTCTATGTGCTTCACTTATATCTTTTGAGCTAGATAATTTTGCTCTAGTGCTTCACTTATATCTTTTTAGAGCACGGTGGTGGTTTTATTTTATAGAAATTATTGATCTCTCATGCTTCACTTATATTATGTTGAGAGTCTTATAGAACAGCATGGTAATTTTCTTTGGCTATAAAATTAGTCCTAATATGATAGGCATCCAAGGTGGGTATAATAAAAACTATCATAAAAAGTGCATTGAATACTATGAGAAGTTTGATACTTGATGATTGTTTTGAGATATAAAGTTGGTGATATTAGAGTCATGCTAGTTGAGTAGTTGTGAATTTGAGAAATACTTGTGTTAAAGTTTGTGATTCCCGTAGCATGCACGTATGGTGAACCGTTATGTGATGAAGTCGGAGCATGATTTATTTGTTGATTGTCTTCCTTATGAGTGGTGGTTGGGGACGAGCGATGGTCTTTTCCTACCAATCTACCCCCCTAGGAGCATGCGCGCAGTACTTTGTTTCGATAACTAATATATTTTTGCAATAAGTATGTGAGTTCTTTATGACTAATGTTGAGTCCATGGATTATATGCACTCTCACCCTTCCACCATTGCTAGCCTCTCTAGTACCGCACAACTTTCACCGGTACCATA
Source organism: Triticum aestivum (assembly GCF_018294505.1). Lineage (NCBI taxonomy): Eukaryota > Viridiplantae > Streptophyta > Magnoliopsida > Poales > Poaceae > Triticum > Triticum aestivum. The sequence goes on from NC_057812.1 coordinate 61,866,391, forward strand.
AACTCACCTTATACCTTCCTCAAAACAGCCACCAAACCTACCTATTATGGCATTTCCATAGCCAGTCCGAGATATATTGCCATGCAACTTACCACCGTTCCGTTTATTATGACACGCTTCATCATTGTCATATTGCTTTGCGTGATCATGTAGTTGACATCGTATTTGTGGCAAAGCCACCATTCATAATTCTTTCATACATGTCACTCTTGATTCATTGCACATCCCGGTACACCACCGGAGGCATTCACATAGAGTCATATTTTGTTCTAGTATCGAGTTGTAATTTTTGAGTTGTAAGTAAATAAAAGTGTGATGATCATCATTATTAGAGCATTGTCCCAAGTGAGGAAAGGATGATGGAGACTATGATTCCCCCACAAGTCGGGATGAGACTCCAGACGAAAAAGAAAAAAAGAAAAAAAAAAGAGGCCATAAAAAAAGAGAAGGCCCAAAAAATGAGAGAAAAAGAGAGAAGGGACAATGCTACTATCCTTTTACCACACTTGTGCTTCAAAGTAGCACCATGATCTTCATGATAGAGAGTCTCCTATGTTGTCACTTTCATATACTAGTGATAATTTTACATTATAGAACTTGGCTTGTATATTCCAATGATGGGCTTCCTCAAAATGCCCTAGGTCTTCGTGAGCAAGCAAGTTGGATGCACACCCACTTAGTTTCTTTTTTAGCTTTCATACACTTATAGCTCTAGTGCATCCGTTGCATGGCAATCCCTACTCACTCACATTGATATCTATTGATGGGCATCTCCATAGCCCATTGATACACCTAGTTGATGTGAGACTATCTTCTCCTTTTGTCTTCTCCACAACCACTATTCTATTCCACCTATAGTACTATGTCCATGGCTCACGCTCATATATTGCGTGAAGATTGAAAAAGTTTGAGAACACCAAAAGTATGAAACAACTGCAAGGCTTGTCATCGGGGTTGTGCATGATTTAAATACTTTATGTGGTGAAGATACAGCATAGCCAGACTATATGATTTTGTAGGGATAACTTCCTTTGGCCACGTTATTTTGAGAAGACATGATTGCTTTTGTTAGTCTGCTTGAAGTATTATTATTTTTATGTCAATATTAAACTTTTGTCTTGAATCTCTCGTATCTGAACATTCATGCCACAATAAATAAAATTACATTGAGAATTATGCTAGGTAGCATTCCTCATCAAAAATTCTGTTTTTATAATTTACCTACTCGAGGACGAGCAGGAATTAAGCTTGGGGATGCTTGATACGTCTCCAACGTATCTATAATTTTTGATTGTTCCATGCTATTATATTATTTGTTTTGGATGTTTAATGGGCTTTAATTAACCTTTTTATAATATTTTTGGGACTAACCTACTAACCAAAGGCCCAGTGCAAATTGCTATTTTTTTGCCTATTTCAGCGTTTCACGGAAAAGGAATATCGAACGGAATCCAAACGGAATGAAACCTTCGAGAGAGTTATTTTTTGAACAAACGTGATCCAGGAGACTTGGAGTGGACCTCAAGAAAGAAGTGAGGAGGCCACGATGTAGGGAGGCACGCCCAGGGGGGTAGGCGCGCCCCCACCCTCATGGGCCCCTCGCAGCTCCATCGACGTACTTCTTCCTCCTATATATACCCATATACCCTGAAAACATCCAGGAGCACCACAAAACCCTATTTCCACCATCGCAACCTTCTTTAGTCGTGAGATCCCATCTTGGGGACTTTTCTGGCGCTCTTCCGGAGGGGGAATCGATCATGGAGGGCTTCTACATCAACAACCTAGCCTCTCCGATGATGTGTGAGTAGTTTACCACAGACCTTCAGGTCCATAGTTATTAGCTAGATGGCTTCTTCTCTCTCTTTGGGTCTCAATACAAAGTTCTCCTTGATTCTGTTGGAGATCTATTTGATGTAATTCTTTCTACGGTGTGTTTGTCGAGATCCGATGAATTGTGGGTTTATGATCAAGATTATCTATGAACAATATTTGATTCTTCTCTGAAATCTTTTCTGCATGATTTAAATATCTTTGCAAGTCTCTTAGAATTATCAGTTTGGTTTGGCCTACTAGATTGATCGTTCTTGCAATTGGAGAAGTGCTTAGCTTTGGGTTCAATCTTGCAGTGTCCATTCCCAGTGACAGCAGGGGCAGCAAGGCACGTATTGTATTATTGCCACCAAGGATAAAAAGATGGAGTTTATATCATATTTCTTGAGTTTATCTGTAACATCCCAAATTTTCAATTTGGAATGTTATACATTAGATCACCAACATATCATATTTTATTGCTTTTGGCCTGATCCAGAAATTCTACGCCACTCAAGGACCCACGGAGAGAGTTGGGGATTTTTTTATTTTCATATTTGAGTTTTCTCAAATTTTGAAAGTAGGATCATTTGATTTTATTTATTTTATCTTCAATTATTTCTATTATAAAAATATGAGAGAGGGAATAAAATGACTTTCCCAAAATAAAGAAATATTGAGGATTTAATAAAAAAATGAAATAAGATTTTATTTCAGAGTTTCTGGCTAGTTCTTTTTGAATTTAGGAAAAATGGCACGTTTTTCAAAACTGCATTTTAGGGCCAAGAAAATGTTCATCTCGTTCTAAATATTTTATTTAGGCGGTGAAAATTTATTTTGGCATTTTTAGTGTTTTATCTTATTTTCTAGAATTTTTTTAATTTCGGCGGAATTTTTTTTTAAGTACAGCGCGCCCGACTCGGCGGAAGGCCCAGCCAAGCCAGGCCAGGCCCGCGCCGCCGCTGCCTTTTCCCACGGGAGTCCGACCCGTCGCTGCCGCCGAGTCCAGCCGGGGCACGCCTCCCGAGGCCGACCCCGACCCGACGCCCCCTTCCCCAAGCCGCCGACGCCCCCCCTCTCTTAAATACCGCCCACCGCCATCGCCTCACCCCGCCACCCCGACCCACCCCGCCTCCCGCAGCAGCCACGCCGCCCGCCGCCGTGCACCTAGCCCGCCGCCGATGCCACCCCACCCCGCCGGAGCCCCGAGTTCCATCGGATTCTGACGAGGTAGCCGCCGTCCGCCGCCGGTTTTCGGAAGAAAACCGATTCGGTTTTTTGAAAACCCTAGTTTTTTTAGTTAGATCGGTTTTTTTGTTTTTTCTCGGTTCACTTTTTTAGCGAGCATTCGCTCATTCATTTGTTTTAGCGGACGAGTTCACCATTTAGTTTTAGTTAACGAATGTTTGTTCGTTAATCTGTTCGTCAGTTTTTCTTTTTCTCGGATTTTCCGCGATTATTTCTGATCGTGATTTCTGATCCGATTTTCGTTTTAGTATAACTTTTCGCTCGTTTATTGGAATCAGGCGATTCAAGTGCCTAGAGTTTCGTTTCGAAACCCTCTTTCCGTTTAACCAACTCAAACAAGTTTTTGCTTATGTAAAATTTGACTTAAGTCTAGATTAGTAAACGAAGCTTGTTTCTTTCGCCGTTTGACTTTCATTGTTTCGTTCGATTTGTTTCTTTTTGCAAACCGGAGTTCTTAAGTTGAACTTTTTGGTTAGATCTCTTATTTTAGTTTTATCTGTGCATTAGATGAGTGCTTATTGTATGCTTGTTTGTTTGCGTTAGAGTACCCGGAGTGCGCCGCTTGCTACCTCAAATCTCTAGGTTTCATGGATCATCGGCAAGGCAAGTAACACTTTCATCATACCTCTTTACTACCCAGTTTTATTGCATTAGATCAATCCTCAAACAATTGCATGAATAGGATTTGAATAAATTGTGGGTTGGGAAGTAGATGAGGTAGTACCTACACACCTGTTTATTATCAAACCTTTGGGAGTTACTTCTACGTTTGCTTATGCTATACTATGCTAGTAGACGTGGATTGGGTGAGTGTATCCATGACAGATGTGAGATTATTATTTAATGGTTTACTTAAGGTGGCAACTTTAACACACATCTGGGTGGATTGAGGCACCTGGGTATTCCAGCGATTGCCTGTTTTTCTTTATGGTCCGCCACCCAGGCTCAAAGGGATCATGAGATTATTCATGCTAGAAACTTCCGTGTGCAGCCACAAGCTACTATGGGCTCTAGCATAGTTAATTAAGTCGTGCGAACTCTTACAGTGGTAGACTAGCAGATGTAGGGGAAAGTAGGTGTAACGGTCTACCCGATCGTAAGGTGCTAGCGCTTCTGAAAGACTATGTCTCGATCATCCGTTTCTCAAACACCATGTAGTGCAAGAATCCCAATGGAGGAGATCGAGTCTTGTGGGCAAAAGTGTGCAAACCTCTGCAGAGTGTATAAACTAATCATGATTAGTCGTGTCCCCAGTTAAGGATGTCTTGAGTATCTAGTACTTGGATTATCATGTGAATCTGATCATGTGACTTTAATTAATTTTGTTGGGTTTTAATGATGGTGCTTAATTGGGATTGAGCGGGTGTCTACACTCTCAATGTTTAACAACCACCATGTTAGTTAAATAAAATTTATTCCTTTGCAGTAGGGAAAAATTAGGTTTACGCAAAACTGTAACCATAGAGCTTTCCACCAGCCATATATGCATGTAGTATAGCCTATTTCTGTTCATTACTCTCTATGTGTTATTGCCAGCATATTCCATGTGCTGACCTGTTTTCGGGCTACAACGTTCATGTTGCAGATTTTTCAGACGACGAGTAAGGTGCCTTAGGTCGTGGTTCTATAGTTAGTGATGTCGTTGGAGTTGATGGACTCACTTATCTTCCAAGCCTTCCGCTGTTATCTTTATTAGATGGCCTTAAGCCATATTATTTGCAATAAGTTCTCTTTGGAGACATCCGATGTAATAAGTGTGTGATTGCTACTCTGTTATAAATCCTTCAAGTACTGTGCGTGTCAGCATTACTGATCCAGGGATGACACTGAAGCACAGAGATCGGACTGTTTGAGGTCTGGTCGCCACAAGATGGTATCAGAGCACACGCTGACTGTAGGACACGACCACTAAGATAAAGCCCTAGATCACTACTCTCTTCTCATTTCTGACTCCTCATCTTTTCTACTCTTTTAGGATGGTGGATGCAAGGAACAAGTTCACGCAACCGGATGAATATACACCCTTTGGACGCCACCTGAAGGAAGTCACTAAGTACCTGAACATCGGAGTACGAATCTGGACCTACAACGCAACTTTACCCAAGGAGGAGCGTTGGATGATCCAAGTTCAAGTTCTAGGAAAGACATTCACGCCAGTCACTAAGCCTATAGAGTTTTCCTTTGATGCACCAACCTGGAGTCTAGGAAAGAGCATGGAATCCCACATCACCATGGGACGTATTCGAGAAGTTTACCACAATGATCTCAAGGATACTATCTACCAGATTTGTGGGCGCTGAGATGAGCAATGGGAGATGATCAGCACCAGGAAGGATAGCTCAATCGCAGCTTTTATCCAGGAGTTAAACCAGCACATTTGACGCCAGGAGAAGCAAATGTGCGCAGGCATGATAGATCTGAAGAAGGCGATGACAAGAATCACGGAACTGGAGGAAAAACTCAAGGCTACATGTGAAGATTATGCGGAGGAAATCGAAGTATTAGTGGGGAAGAATGACGACCTGACTAAAAAGATTGGAATATTCATGGGAGACCCCACACCAGTAGAAGAAGACGAAGAACCCAAGGAGATTTGCCCGGAGGACTACATCATCATCGACGACACCGAATCTGACCTGAGCAATGATGACTTTGAAGACGAAGCTGGAGCAGATATCATGGAGTCTGCAACCAAGGGATATTTTTAGTAGACCACCATATCAGTAGTAGTATTCGACCATGTAAATAGAGTAGTCCGAGCACTTTTATAATGATAGTTAGAACGATTGTATGCCTTGCTTGATTGAATGAAGTGATTTTGTTTGCAATTGCCTCATGTGCATATGGGTAGTGTTTTCTCTATAGACCTCAATCTATTCTATACTCTCATCTTTACTAAACCGTCAGATGCCGCCGAGACGTGACCCCGGATTTGCATTCCACCGGAGCTCACTCAGTTGATTCAGCAGCAGAATACCCTAATGTAGTTGTTAGTTCAGAACCTAGGCAACAACAACAAAAACAACAACAACAACCCACCACCACCATCACCTGTTGATCACTTAACCCGTTTCCTTAGACTGAATCCACCGGTGTTCTCCAGTAGCACCGATCCTATAGTAGAAGATGATTGGCTCCGCAAGATTGGAAGGGAGTTAACCACTACAGGATGTACTGACGCTGAGAAGGTGCATTTTGCCGCACATCAGTTGGATGGACCAGCAGCATCATGGTGGGAGAATTACACTGCCACCTACCCTATAGCCATAGTGACATGGGACCAATTTCAGCAGACTTTCCGTACATCCCATGTTTCAGCAGGAGCTATGTCCATGAAGAAGCGTGAGTTTCGCAACTTGTGCCAAGGAGAACGGACAGTTGGCCAATATGTGGATGACTTCAGTAAGTTAGCACGTTATGCCCCGGATGACGTTGCTACGGATGCAGCTAAGCAGGAGAAGTTTCTGGAAGGACTGAATGATGAGCTGAGCATGCAGTTGATGGTAGCAACTTTCAACAACTACCAGGAACTGGTAGATCGTGCTCTTATTATTGGAGGGAAGCAGCAGCAGATTGAGAACTGCAAGAGGAAGTATGGACAAGGGAAGTACAATTCAGGAGATCAGCAGAAGCCACGATTTACCCCAAAATCGGGGGGACATTTTTAGCATACCCATGGAGGAGGGAATTCGCATAATCATAATGGCCCCAAGAACGGAAATGGGAATGGGGGAAGCAACGGTCAGAACCGTACCAACCCATCAACCCCAGCCAAGAGAGACCTGAGCCAAGTCACTTGTTATAAGTGTCAGAAGACTGGACATTATGCCAATGAATGTCCTGAAGCCCAGAATGGAAATGGCAATGGAAGCTCTAGGAAGAAGCCGAATCCTTTCAACAGGGGACAGGTGAACCACGTTAGCGTGGAGGAGGTTGAAGCCCAGCCAGATGCGGTAATAGGTAAGTTTTTGGTTAAGTCATTTACTGCAATCGTTCTTTTTGATACTGGTGCATCGCATTCATACATATCAAGGGGATTTGTGGATAAGTATAAACTGCCCACCATGGTTCTTAGAACACATATGTTAGTAAGCTCACCAGGAGCGGAGTATATGGCCAGTCGAGGATGTTTTCAAGTGCCATTGAGTATAGGTAGGCATGTGTTCCCCTTGGATTTTAATCATTTTGGAATCGCAAGGTCTGGATGTAATTCTGGGTATGGATTGGCTATCGATGTATGGAGGAAACATCGATTGCGCCAGTAAGTCAATTTTGCTTACCACCCCGGAAGGGAGGAGGATCAAGTATGTATCAAGACATGAGCCGAGGAAGACACAAGTAAATACCTTATCAGGAGTTGTGCAGGAGGAAGTACTAGTGGTGAAGGATTTCCCTAATGTATTTCCAGAGGAGTTGCCAGGCATGCCACCGGATAGAGACATTGAGTTTTTGATTGAGCTTTTGCCAGGCACAGGGCCGATAGCTAAGAGACCATACCGGATGCCCGCACAGGATTTGGAGGAAATTAAGAAGCAGATTAAGGAGTTATTCGATAAAGGCTATATTCGCCCAAGTTCTTCAACTTGGGGATCGCCAATACTTCTAGTGGAGAAGAAGGATGGATCATTGAGGATGGTTGTTGCTTATCGAGGATTAAATGAAGTAACAATTAAGAACAAGTACCCACTGCCGATGATCAAAGATCTGTTTGACCAATTGCACGGAGCTAAGGTATTTTCCAAGATCGATTTGCGATCAGGATACCATCAGTTGAAGATTAGAGAGCAGGATATACTTAAGAAGGCTTCTACCACCAGGTTCGGGCTGTATGAGTATACCGTTATGTCATTTGGTCTGACTAACGCACCTGCCTATTTCATGAACATGATGAACAAGGTGTTTATGGAGTTTCTGGATAAGTTCGCCATGGTGTTCATTGACGATATTTTGGTCTACTCAAAGAATGAAGAAGAACATAAGGAGCATTTGAGTTTGGTACTAGAGAAGCTCAGAGAATATCAGTTGTACCCCAAGTTCAGCAAATGTGAGTTTTGGTTGAAGGAAGTTGGATTCCTCGGTCATGTTATATCCGGAGAAGGAATAGCAGTAGATCCCACCAAGGTTGACACTATGACAAATTGGGAAGCCCCAACAACAGTTGGAGAGATCCGGAGTTTTCTTGGACATGCGGGATACTACTGAAGATTCATTGAAAATTTCTGGAAGATTGCAAAACCTATGACGAAGTTGTTGAAGAAGGATACCAAGTTCAAATGGGCTGAAGATGTGAGGCCAGTTTCCAAGAGTTGAAGAAACGTTTGATTACATCGCGAGTGTTGATTCTGCCAGGTCAGCACAAGGATTATGAGGTATATTGCGACGCTTCACATCGAGGACTTGGAGCAGTGCTTATGCAGGAGGGAAGAGTTGTTTCATATGCCTCACGACAGCTTAAGCCCCATGAGTTGAATTATGCTACACACGACTTGGAGTTAGTAGCCGTAGTGCACGCATTGAAGACGTGGAGACATTTTCTCATTGGAAACCATTGTGAGGTGTACACGGATCACAAGAGTTTGAAGTACATCTTCGCGCAGAAAGAGTTGAATCTCAGGCAAAGGAGATGGTAGGAGCTCATCAAGGATTATGATATTGATGTTGCATTATCATCTCAGAAAGGCTAACATAGTAGCTGACGCATTGAGCCGCAAGAGCCATGTCAACACACTAATGACCGTTACTAAAGGAGTTAGCCAAGGATCTTCGTGAGCTATGTTTGGAGATAGTTCCGAGACGCTATGTAGCAGCATTGGAGATTCATTCTACTTTGATGGATAAGATCAGAGAAGCTCGGAAGATTGACAAGGAGATTGCCACTATAAAGGAGAAGGTGAGCAAGGGAAAAGTTAAAGGATTTCATGAGGATGAACACGATACCTTATGGTTTGAGGACCGCGTTTATGTGCCTAATGATCCGGAGATCGGGAAGTTGATTTTGCAAGAGGCCCATGATTCGCCGTACTCGATTCACCCAGGAAATACCAAGATGTATTTGGATTTGAAAGACACTTTCTGGTGGACCGGAATGAAGAAGGATATTGCAGAGTATGTAGTAGTTTGTGATGTATGTCAGAGAGTGAAGGCAGAGCATCAAAAGCTAGCAGGATTGCTACACCTAATTGCCGATACCCGGATGGAAGTGGGATAAGCTAGGCATGGATTTTATCACGGGATTACCCAGGACCCGTTCAGGCTATGACTCGATATGGGTTGTAGTCGATCGCTTGACGAAGGTAGCTCATTTCATCCCAGTGAAGACCACTTACACCAGTGCTAAGTTGGCAAAGATATACATGACCAGGATCGTATGTCCGCATGGAGTTCCAAGGAGCATTGTATCAGATAGAGGAACCCAGTTTACCTCAAAGTTCTGGAATCATTTGCACGAAACCTTGGGTACCAGATTAGAGTTCAGTACAGCTTTCCATCCGCAGACAGATGGGCAAACCGAGAGAGTCAATCAGATTTTAGAGGATATGCTGAGAGCTTGTGCGCTAGATTATGGACCTAGTTGGGATGACAACTTGCCATATGCGGAGTTCTCTTACAACAATAGTTATCAATCCCCTTTTGAAGCCTTGTACAGAAGAAGGTGTAGAACACCATTGTCGTGGGATGAAGTTGGAGACCGCGAGTTGTTTGGACCAGATTTGATTAAGGATTCTGAACAGAAGGTGAAGTTAATTCGAGATAGACTCAAGGTAGCCGAGTCCAAGCAGAAGAGCTATGCAGATTCTAAACGCAAGGAGACAATTTACGAAGCCGGAGATAGAGTTTATCTTCGTGTATCTCCACTTCGAGGAGTTAAGCGCTTTGGGGTCAAGGGAAAGTTAGCGCCACATTTTGTGGGACCATACAAAGTTTTGGAACGCATGGGAGAAGTTGCTTATAAATTGGAATTGCCCGAGGGATTGTCAGGGGTTCACGATGTGTTCCACATTTCCTAGTTGAAGAAGTGCCACGCAGAGATGGCGGATATACCGCTGAGAGATACAGTGCCGCTGGAAGCGATTCTGTTGGATAGTGATTTAACCTATGAGGAGAAACCAGTCAAGATTCTCGAGTATGCCAGCCGAGTCACCCGTGGCAAGGTTATCAAGTTTTGCAAAGTTTAGTGGAGCCACCACACCGAGGATGAAGCCACCTGGGAGTGAGAGGAAGATCTGCTGAAGGACCACCCTCACTTATTTTCTAGCCAAGACGAATCTCGAGGGCGAGATTCATCTTAAGGGGGTCACTACTAGGGAAAACCTTATACACAGAACTTTAGCAGTAGCGCGGGTCAAAGAAGCACGCTAGTGCTAAGTAGCAGTAGCGCGCATGTGCAAACCGCGCTGTAGATAAAGTTTTAGAAGTAGCGCGTCTTGTTCCAAACACGTTACTACTAAAATTCCCACGGCTTAGCCGATAGGCTCCACGTAGTAGTAGCGACCTATATTGAACCGCGCTACCGCTACTTTCTTTGTAGCAGCGCGTTTTAATCTAAACTGCTACTGCTAAAGGATATAAAATTAAATGGAAAGCACATACAAAGGTAATTGAAAATGAAAGAAATAGAATAAGGTGAAAGGAAAAAAATAAAATGTGAAGAAAACTAAATGAAAAAGCGGAAAAAAGAGAAAGGAGTAGCAGTAGCGTGTATCCCAGAATGCGCTGTAGCTAACGTAGCAGTAGCGTGCTTTCTAGAACGCGCTACTGCTACTTCTGACTTAACCACGGCGTTCGTCCCTCACCACTGCCACTTCCCCCAAATCCAACTCTCCACTCTCGCCGCCGCTGTCGCCCGTCGGCCGCCGCGCGCTCTCCGCACACCCTCTACGCCGCCCTGACCCCAGATTCAACGCCGCCCCCGCCCCGACCTCAACGCCGCCCCGGACGCCGCCCCCGACCCCGACCTCGACGCCGCCATCCGCCGCGCGCCCGAGCCCCGACCCCAACCTCGACGCCGCCTGCCCCTCCCTCATCGCAGGCACCCGAGGTGAGCACGCCTGCTCCTCCCTCTCCCCTACCTCTGCCTAGGGTTTCTTTATATTTTATTGCATCAAATTAGTTAGGGTTCATGTAAGGCTGGAAACGAATCGGATGCGGATGCGGCTCAAATGAGTTAGGGTTCATGTAAGGGTGGAAACGAATCAAATTTCTAAGATGAATCATAAAACAAGTAAAATTTTACCACTTATTTCACTTTATAGTTGGATAATTGGAATATCCGCTACCACTTTCCACACCTAGCTTCATCAAATTAGATGGTAATTAGGGCAGTAGTTCCTAGGTACTAATTAGTTAGTAAGAACTAGGTACTAATTAGGTACTAGTTTATTTTTATTTATAGTAAGTTTATTTTTAATAAGAACTAGTTGAATTAATAGGACTACTTAATAAGAACTTGTTGCTATTTTTTTAGTTAAAGCAATTTATCCCGCATCGACGTGGACGATGCCTATCCCGAATCCTCGTCGTCGATTCGGCGGAGGACGACACCTGCTTGACCAGATGGGCCATGTCCGGGACTGGGCTCCGCCAGGGTGGTACTGGGAGGCGCTACCTACCGGGGGGTGTAGGTTGGTGAGGAGCCAACCTGTCATTGACCCGAACCTTCTTTGGTGGTGGTCGTGTGGGCCAATGACGGTCCAGAGGCTCGAGGACCCCACGGAGGTGGTGCGTCATCGTGTCAGTGAGGAGGACACGCACGTCCGTCGCTACTTGTTTGCGTTGGAGCACAGGTTCTCCAATACCTGTCAAGTTCTCCAGGGATCTCACCGGAGCTATGATCCCATGATGGTTCCATCTCTGTGGGTGTCCACCGCCCGCGCTGATACCCGTCGTGTGCTAGGGTTTTAGTTGTATTAGTGATGTTATATGTATGACACTATTCGGGATATATTAGTGATAATATTCGACGATGTATGGATGCATGAGATGATTTACTTTTGCTTATTGAATGCATGCTAATTTGAGTCCTATAGGATATTTTGAAATGTATATCTTGTGTTTCTCAAATAGGATATGTGCTTGCCCAAGTGGCCGGTCATGTTTGCAGGTTACACCTCCGAGTGGCCTATGTTTTGCCAGAGTGTTGATTCATTTCCGTTCTGGCAAATTTCAGGCGCTCGATATGTCCTATTTTAGCAAAGGTCATGCCGGATTTTTCCGTGAACTTTTGCATGACTTGTGCCAGAAGATGTAGGAAATATCGAGTGCCCCGGATTTGTGTGTTGAGTATCCTGGTAGTTTTCTTCGATCGATTTTCAATTAATGTTTTAACTATGAACATAGGAAATGTCTGACGACGAAGGATTTCGGTATTTGCAAATATTGCGAAGACGAGCGCGGCCTGTGCGACGGAATCTTCCTAGATGATGATAGGCGCTTCAGCATCAAGCTGGATTGGAACTTCGAAGTGGATACAATAAGTCACAACGACAAGTCTTTGTTCGTAATTAAGCATGACATTTGCTTCATTTGCTTCAACTTATAATTTAAGCATGACATTAAGCATGACAAGTCTTTTTTTACTATTCTACTAGCGTATCCCCTGCCATGCAAGAGTTTTTGTATTGAATAAGATAGGTTTCAGTCGTACTATGGAGGAAAAGAAAGTTTACTTGAAGACCGGGCATGGTTATATTTTCCACGCAAATTTATACAATTCATACGACTACACCTATTTTGGATGCAAAACATGGCGAGCACTATGCAAGACTTATGCATTTGAGCCTGATATGGTTATCACCTTTGATATTCATCCGGAAGATGATATTGAAGGTAATACCGACATCTGGGTCGATGCGCAGACGCCTCCAGTTATACCATTATGTAAGTTTCTGAACCATATTTATGTCTTTGATATTGTTTATTCAAAAATAGTTGACAACTAATTTGTATTGTCAGCTTATTTCGGTGCAAGCAAACATGTCCAGCACTTGGTAGACAGGACCTACTACTATCCCGAGGCTGAACTAAACTGGGAGGAGCTAAGTCATTATGTTTCATGGCTTGAGGATCTTGATACTGTCAAGACAAATTTTCTTCCTGCATTTAGAAATGTTAGTACTGAAAACGTGCGACCAATAGTGTTCGTAATGAACTACGGTCACATCTATTTAGGAAGGATGGTAAGATTTTTACTATTTGTCCTCAGTGCATCTTTTGCATACATTATTTTTGAAGCTAAACTTCATTGCTAAGTATGTTACCATATGATGTTCTTCAACAGGGACTCCCGATGAATGTTGTGCCTTATGGGATCGACACTAAAGGTACCATGAGTATTATTAGCTTACGGCCAAGATATCCTACAGATTACTTTAGTGCATTCAAGATTAGCGACGGATGCTTAATAGTGCAAGACTGGAACAAATGTTTGATGGAGAAGCGCAGAGAAGTACTAGGGGGTAGCAAACAGATGCGCTACCCACGATTAGGAGACAGGTTCATCTGCATGCTCCAACTTGATCAAGGAGGAGAGCTACACATGTTTTATGTTATTTTACCTAAGAGAGAGCAGCAGGAGTGATTAGCTAGCTAGAAATGAGTTTGAGGATGATGATGTGCTACACTATTACTATGATGATAAAATAGCTAGTGTTGGTGGTAATGACTATGATGATTATTATTAGCTAGTGTTAGTAGTGATTAAATAAATACTGTTGGTGGTAATGACTATGATGATGATTAAATAGCTTGTGCTGGCGGATTAGATTCAAGTGGAGGCAACATGTGGTGCACATCGAAAGTACTACTAGTCCAAACTGATCAAGTTTGGACTAGTAGTATTCTTTTGACATGCACCACATATTGCCTCCACTTGAACCTAATCCACCTTTATTTTACACACTGTTATGGACATAATGATGTAAACCTCATAACTGGTATTGTACCAATATTTGTACGATGGCGCATAAATACACTAAAAATAAAAAAAGAATACTAGTAGCGATGGAGAGAAAACACGCTGCCAGTAGTTACATTAGCAGTAGCGTGGGAGTGAAAAAACGCTACACCTATTTGTCCTAGCAGTAGCGCGTGCGGGCACGCGTTACTGCTAAGCAATAGCTGTAGCGCCTTATTAGTAGCGCGCCTACTCGCGCTACTAGTGAGCACAAAACCAGCGCTACTGCTAGGGTTTTCCCTAGTAGTGGGTAGGTTTGTAACATTCCAAATTGAAATTTTTTCAATTTGGAATGTTATACATTAGATCATCTGCATATCATATTTTATTGCTATTGGCCTGATCTAGAAATTCTACGCCACTCAAGGACCCACAGAGAGAGTTGGGGATTTCGTTATTTTCATATTTGAGTTTTCTCAAATTTTGAAAATAGGATCATTTGATTTTATTTATTTTATCTTCAATTATTTCTATTATAAAAATATGAGAGAGGGAATAAAATGAATTTCCCAAAATAAAGAAATATTGAGGATTTAATAAAAAAAATCAAATAACATTTTATTTCAGAGTTTTTGGCTAGTTCTTTTTGAATTTAGGAAAAATTGCACATTTCTCAAAACTGCATTTTAGGGCCAAGAAAATGTTCATCTCGTTCTAAATATTTTATTTAGGCGGTGAAAAATTATTTTGGCATTTTTAGAGTTAAAAAAAAAGTACCACGCGCCCGACTGTGTCGAAGGCCTAGCCGAGCCAGGCCAGGCCCGCGCCGCCGCCGCCGTTCCCTGCGGGAGTCCGACCCGCCGTCGCCTCGAGTCCGGCCGGGACACGCCTCTTGAGGCCGACCCCGACCCGGCGCCCCCTCCCCAAGCCGCCGATGCCCCCCCCCCTCTCTTAAATACCGCCCGCCGCCGCCGCCTCACCCCGCCACCCCGACCCGCCCCGCCTCCCGCAGCAGCCGCGCCGCCCGCCGCCGATGCCACCCCACCCCGCTAGAGCCCCGAGTTCCGCCGATTTCCGACGAGGTAGCCGCCGTCCGCCGCCAGTTTTCGGAAGAAAACCGATTCGGTTTTTTTGAAAACCCTAGGTTTTTTTTATTTAGATCGGTTTTTTTTGTTTTTTCTCGGTTCACTTATTTAGCGAGCGTTCGCTCATTCGTTCGTTTTAACGGACGAGTTCACCGTTTAGTTTCAGTTAACGAACGTTCGTTCATTAATCTATTCGTCAATTTTTCTTTTTCTCGGATTTTCCGCGATTATATCTGATCGTGATTTCTGATCCAATTTTCGTTTTAGTATAACTTTTCTCTCATTTATCGGAATCAGGCGATTCAAGCGCCTAGAGTTTCGTTTCGAAACCCTCTTTCCATTTAACCAACTCAAACAAGTTTTTGCTTCTTTAAAATTTGACTTAAGTCTAGATGAGTAAACGAAGCTTGTTTCTTTCGCCGTTTGACTTTCGTTGTTTCGTTCAATTTGTTCCTTTTTGCAAACCGGAGTTCTTAAGTTGGACTTTCTGGTTAGATCTCTTATTTGAGTTTTACCTGTACATTAGATGAGTGCTTATTGTATGCTTGTTTGTTTGTGTTAGAGTACTCGGAGTGCGCTGCTTGCTACTTCGAATCTCTAGGTTTCACGGATCATCAGCAAGGCAAGTAACACTTTGATCATACCTCTTTACTACCCAGTTTTATTGCATTAGATCAATCCTCAAACAATTGCATGAATAGGATCTGAATAAATTGTGGGTTGGGAAGTAGATGAGGTAGTACCTATACACCTGTTTATTATCAAACCTTTGGGAGTTACTTCTATGTTTGCTTATGCCATGCTATGCTAGTAGACGTGGATTGGGTGAGTGTATCCATGACAGATGTGAGATTGTTATTTAATGGTTTACTTAAGGTGGCAACTTTAACAAACATCTGCGTGGATTGAGGCACCTGGGTATTCCAGCGATTGCCTGTTTTTCTTTATGGTCCGCCACCCAGGCTCAAAGGGATCATGAGATTATTCATGCTAGAAACTTCCGTGTGCAGCCACAAGCTACTATGGGCTCTAGCATAGTTGATTAAGTCATGTGAACTCTTACAGTGGTAGACTAGTAGATGTAGGGGAAAGTAGGTGTAACGGTCTACCGGATCGTAAGGTGCTAGCACTTCTGAAAGACTATGTCTCGGTCATCCATTTCTCAAACACCATGTAGTGCGAGAATCCCAACGGAGGAGATCGAGTCTTGTGGGGAAAAGTGTGCAAACCTCTGCAGAGTGTATAAACTAATCATGATTAGCCATGTCCCCGGTTAAGGACGTCTTGAGTATCTAGTACTTGGATTATCATGTGAATCTCATCATGTGACTTTAATTAATTTTGTTGGGTTTTAATGATGATGCTTAATTGGCATTGAGAGGGTGTCTACACCCTCAATGTTTAACAACCACCATGTTAGTAATATAAAATTTATTCCTTTGCAGTAGGGAAAAATTGGTTTTACGCAAAACTGTGACCATAGAGCTTTCCACCAGCCATATATGCATGTAGTATAGCCTATTTTTGTTCATTACTCTCTATGTGTTACATTGCCAGCATATTCAATGTGCTGACCCATTTTTGGGCTGCAATGTTCATGTTGCAGATTTTTCAGACGACCAGTAAGGTGCCTTAGGTCGTGGTTCTATACTCAGTGATGCCGTTGGAGTTGATGGACTCACTTATCTTCCAAGCCTTCCGCTGTTATCTTTATTAGATGGCCTTAAGCCATATCATTTGCAATAAGTTCTCTTTGGAGACATTCAATGTAATAAGTGTGTGATTGCTACTCTGTTATAAATCTTTCAAGTACTGTGCGTGTCAGCATTACTGATCCAGGGATGACACTGAAGTAGAGAGATCAGACTGTATGAGGTCTGGTCGCTACATTATCCCTATACATCATGTCATCCTGCCTAATGCGTTACTCTGTTCTTATGAACTTAATACTCTAGATGCATGCTGGATAGCGGTCGATGTGTGGAGTAATAGTAGTATATGCAAAATCGTTTCGGTCTACTTGTCGCAGACGTGATGCCTATATACATGATCATGCCTAGATATTCTCATTAGTATTCGCTTTTCTATCAATTGCTCAAAAGTAATTTGTTCAACCACCGTAGAATTTGCTATCTTGAGAGAAGCCACTAGTGAAACCTATGGCCCCCGGGTCTATCTTCCATCACATTATTTCCATATCAATTTGCTATTTCTATTACCGTTTATTTTGCAATCTTTATTTTCCAATCTATATCATAAAAATACCAAAAATATTTATCTTATTATCTTTATCAGATCTCACTTTCGCAAGTGACCATGAAGGGATTGAAAACCCCTTTATCTCTTTGGATGCGAGGTTCTTGTTTGTTTGTGCAGGTACTAGGTGACTTGTGTGTTACCTCCTACTAGATTGATACCTTGGTTCTCAAAAACTGAGGGAAATACTTACGCTACTGTGCTACATCACCCATTCCTCCTCAAGGGAAAACTAACGCATGCTCAAGAGGTAGCAAGTAGGTAAATGATAAAAAAAGATAATTTTTGATGTGGAATGCTACCTAGCATAAACTTGATCATATATCAAATCATGGCATGAATATTAAGACATAAGTGATTCAAAGAAATAGTTTATAATTTGACATAAAGACATCAATACTGAGGCATCCCAACAAACAATCGTGTCTTCCAAAATATCAACGCCAAAGAAAGTGATCCCTACAAAATCATATAGTCTTGTCATGCTCTGTCTTCTTAACACAAAGTATTTGTCATGCACAACCCCGATGACAAGGTGAGCAATTGGTTCATACTCTTTAGAGTGCTTTAGCTTTTTCAACCGTCACGCAATACATGAGCGCAAGCCATGGATATAGCACTATAGGTGAAATAGAGTATGATGATAGGGGTAAACATAGAGAAGACAAAAAAGTAAGAAAGTCTCACATTGACGCGGCTAACCAATGGGCTATGGAGATGCCCATCGATTGATATCAACATGAGGAGTAGTGATTGCCATGCAACGAATGCACTAAGAGCTATAAGTGTATGAATGCTCAATATGAAAACTGAGTGGGTGTGCATCTAATCCTATAATGATAAATTCCCACTAGTATACGAAAGTGACAACATAGGAGACTCTCATATGAAAAACATGGCTCTCTTTGCTTATTTTTTTTCTTATTTTTTTCTTTTTTTCCTTTTTCTTTCTTTTTTTCTTTTTTCCTTTTCTTTTTCTCTCATTGTCCGGAGTCTCATCCCGACTTGTGGGGAAATCATAGTCTCCATCATCCTTTCCTCACTGGGGCACTGCTCTAAAAATGAATAATGATGATCATCACACTTCTATTTACTTATAACTCAAAAGAAATAAAAATTACATCTCGATACCTATGACAAAGTATGACTCTATATGAATGCCTCTGGTATGTGCCAGGATGTGCAATGATATAGCGTAACATGCATGAAAAATGATGAACGGTGGCTGAGCCACAACTACTATGTTAGCTATATGATCATGCAAAGCAATATGACAATGAATGCTCAAGTCATCAAACAGAAGTGGTGGAAGTTGCACAGCAATATATCTCGGAATGGCCATGGAAAAGACATAATAGGTAGGTATGGTAGCTGTTTTGAGGAAGATATAATAAGGCTTATGTGTGATAGAGCATATCATATCACGGGGTTTGGACGCACCTGCGAAGTTCGCACCACGGCTTGATGTGAGAAAGGGCAATGCACGGTAACGTAGAGGCTAGCAAATTGTGGAAAGGTAAGAGTGCGTATAATCCATGGACTCACATTAGTCATAAAGAACTCATATACTTATTGCAAAACTTTATTAGCCCTCGAAACAAAGTACTACTACACATGCCCCTAGGGGGATAGATTGGTAGGAAAAGACCATCGCTCGTCCCCGACCGCCACTCATATGGAAGACAATCAATAATAAATCATGCTCCAACTTCATAGCATAACGAGTGTGACGCCCCTGATTCAATCGTACACTAATCATGCACGCAAACGTGTACGATCAAGATCAGGGACTCACGGAAAGATATCACAACACAACTCTAAAACATAAATAAGTCATACAAGCATCATAATACAAGCCAGGGGCCTCGAGGGCTCGAATACAAGTGCTCGATCATAGACGAGTTAGCGGAAGCAACAATATCTGAGTATAGACATAAGTTAAACAAGTTTGCCTTAAGAAGGCTAGCACAAACTGGGATACAAATCGAAAGAGGCGCAGGCCTCCTGCCTGGGATCCTCCTAACTACTCCTGGTCGTCGTCAGCGGGCTGCACGTAGTAGTAGGCACCTCCGGTGTAGTAGGGGTCGTCGTCGAAGGTGGCGTATGGCTCCTGGACTCCAGCATCTAGTTGCGACAACCAGAAAGAAAGGAAAGGGGGAAAGGGGGGAGAAAGCAACCGTGAGTACTCATCCAAAGTACTCGCAAGCAAGGAACTACACTACATATGCATGGGTATATGTGTAAGGAGGCCATATCAGTGGACTGAACTGCAGAATGCTAGAATAAGAGGGGGATAGCTAGTCCTATCGAAGACTACGCTTCTGGCAGCCTCCGTCTCGCAGCATGTAGAAGAGAGTAGATTGAAGTCCTCCAAGTAGCATCTCCAAGTAGCATCTCCAAGTAGCATCGCATAGCATAATCCTACCCGGCGATCCTCCCCTCGTCGCCCTGTGGAAAAGCGATCACCGGGTTGTCTGTGGAACTTGGAAGGGTGTGTTTTATTAAGTATCCGGTTCTAGTTGTCATAAGGTCAAGGTACAACTCCAAGTTGTCCTGTTACCGAAGTTCACGGCTATTCGAATAGATTAACTTCCCTGCAGGGGTGCACCAACTTACCCAACCCGCTTGATCCCATTTGGCCGGACACACTTTCCTGGGTCATGCCCGGCCTCGAAAGATCAACACGTCGCAGCCCCGCCTAGGCAAAACAGAGAGGCCAGCACGCCGGTCTAAACCTAAGCGCACAGGGGTCTGGGCCCATCGCCCATAGCACACCTGCACGTTGCGAGGGCGGCCGGAAGCAGACCTAGCCTAGCAGGCGTTCCAGTCCAATCCGGCGCGCGCTGCTCCGTCGCTGACGTCTGAAGTGCTTCGGCTGATACCACGACGCCGGGATACCCATAACTACTCCCACGTAGATGGTTAGTGCGTATAGGCTCGTAGCCAACTCAGATCAAATACCAAGATCTCGTTAAGCGTGTTAAATATCCGCGAACGCCGAACAGGGCCAGGCCCACCTCTCTCCTAGGCGGTCTCAACCTGCCCTGTCGCTCCGCCACAAAGATCCACTCGCGGGTGCTCCACCAGCCGACCCGTCTTTGGTCACCACATGTATCATATATAACGTATATAGTATATACCCGTGATCACCTCCCGAGTGATCACGGCCCGATAGTATAGCACAGCAGACGGACAAGAATGTAGGGCCACAGATGAAAAATACTAGAATCCTATACTAAGCATGTAGGATTGCAGGTAAGGTAACAACAGTAGTAGCAAGGACAGGCTATGTAGCAGTATAGGATTAACTGAAAGCAGTAACATGCTACACTACTCTAATGCAAGCAGTATAGAGTAGAATAGGCGATATCTGGTGATCAAGGGGGGGGCTTGCCTGGTTGCTCTGGCAAGAGAGAGGGGTCGTCAACACCGTAGTCGTACTGGGCAGCAGCAGTGTCGGTCTCGTGGTCTACCGGAGAGAAGAGGGGGAAGAAACAATGAATACAATGCAAACAAATGCATATCGATGCATGACATGACAAGTAACGATGCTAGGTGTGCCAATCGCGGTAGTAGGTGATACCGACGAAGGGGGGAAACATCCGGGAAAGTATTCCCGGTGTTTCGCGTTTTCGGACAGATGAACCGGAGGGGGAAAGTTGCGTGTTTGATATGTTAGAGGTGTGTGGTGGACGAACGGGCTGCGTATTCGGGTTCGTCTCGTCGTTCTGAGCAACTTTCATGTACAAAGTTTTTCGATCCGAGCTATGGTTTATTTTATATTAATTATCAAAGTTTTAATCATTTTTTAGTTATTATTAATTCATAACAAAATATTAAAATGCTAGGGGTACACAGAGTTGTACCCAACAGAATGCAATGTGAGGCTGGCAGGTGGGGTCCGGGAGGGTCCAGTCAGCAGTTAACTGGGTCAATTCTGACCGTTGGGGTCCATGTGTCATACTCTATAGTTAATCTATTAGTTAGTTTAATAAGTGATTAGTTAAATTTAACAGATCTAATTAACTTAATTAATTAATTAATTAATTAATTAATTAATAATTAAAATCTTTATTAAATGCATTTCTTTCTTTTTATTTATAACGTTCAAGGGGGGTGGGTCCCGGTTGTCATTGGCCTAAAGGGCCGTAACGGGCGCTGGCACAGGCGGGTTACGGGCACTGGGCATGCGGGCACTGGCCGCAGCCCGCCTGTGTGTGGCTGGGCGCCGACGTGGGGCGGGCGCCGGGGATGGTAGCAGCGAGGCCACGGCGGGGTGGAGTGCGGCGGCAACTGGCAACGGTAGCAGGGCGGAGCGGGACGATGAGGCGATAGGCGTGCGCGCACGATGGCGCGTCGGGCGGGGTTAGGCGCGGGCCAGGCGAGGCCAGTGCGTGGTGACCTCGGTGCAGGGGCTACTCGGGGCGGCGGAGCGCGACCGGGCGCGGGCAGAGCAAGAGCAGGACGACGAGGAGAGGGAAGCAGGGGGATAGGGTTCTCACCCCCGTTGCAGGGGAGTTGGGCGGCGAGGCGTGATGGCGCCGGCGATGGAGAGACGGGGACGCGAGCGACGGGGACGAGGCATTCCGGCGGGTTCCGGCCACGGCGCGGTCACAAACGGGGCGGCACCGGTGCGGAGGCGTCGGGGACGCGGCGGGGCAGAGTCGAGTGGCGTCGTTGGCGACGTGGACGGCGAGGCGCCGGCTGGGGAAAGGCTCCGGCGACGGGAAGGTCGGCGATGGCGATAGGGCGTAGAGGCGAGCCGGCGGGGTCGAGGCGCACGGGGGGCGCGATCCAGAAGGGGGGGAGAGGTCGTGGGGGGAGTGGGGCGACGGGATTGGGGTCGATCCCGATCCAGATCGTGAGGGGGGATTGTGCGGGAGAGAGTGGGGGATACCGTTTAGGGTTTCCCCTGGAGTGGGGATATGGAGGAGGGGAGTGGGGCGTCGGCTGGGCCGTGCGGGTGGGCTGCCTGACTGGGCCGGCCAGTTGGCCTAGGCCCAAAGGTAGTGGGGTGGTTTTTACTATATTAGCCTTTCCCTTTTATTTTTGTTTTATTTCTTTTCTTGTTTTATTTTAGTTACATTTTATTTCAGTTTCCTTAAAATACCAAGTTAGCACCTAAATTAGTATCATCAAAATAGGCCACTGCCAAACCTAGTTTGGACCTAAATTAAATTAGTTTAATATTTTTATACTTTCAAAGGCAATTAAATTATTATTTAGCCACTGTTTTTAATTAGTTTAGGGCATTTAAACACCTTGTAAAAGGTTGGTTCCACCACCAAAACTAGTTAGGGATTATTTGCCACATGATGAACATTTTAGTTTTATTATTTGAAAACTTTTATTGTTTGCTTGATTTTGAATCTGAATTCGAATCGGTTTCGAACTAACGCGAGATTAGCAACAGTAACCGAGGTGACGTGGCATCGTTAACGCGGGATTACTGTAGCCTAATTATCCGGGCGTCACAAATCTCCTCCACTACAAGAAATCTCGTCCCGAGATTTAAGAGGGGAGTTAGGGGAAGGGATATGGTTACGAAATTCTAACGGGTCTTCGTTGTCCTTCTTGAAGAGGTCGATCCATTACATTGGTGTCTTCATTTCACTGCTTCAGGTCATCATTATGAAGTCATCATCCTTTCTTCGGGTGTTCCATCGTACTTACGAATAGGTAACGGGGCAGATCGGCAACGACATAATGCTATGAGGGTGATAATCTGGGATTAACCCATGAATGAGCATGTAAGTACCTCTCGAGTTGAACAAATATAACACATCAAGAGTAAAGTTTGAAGGTACAATAAGAGGTTTCAAGCAGATAGATAGTTGCTCGAAGTCTGAACCTGAGTGAGAAAGGGGTTCAGAGTACCGAGAGTAAGTATTGCGTCCGATACCTGAATAGAGCACTAGGAAGGTGGCCCATGAATTAAATACGAAGCCAAGCGTGGGGAATAACCATTAGAAACAGGGTTGTACAGGAGAGTCAGGTTTCGATCTTGTGGAACTGTGGGTTATGGGCCCACCATGTGGGTTAAAAGTAGGAAGGGCGGAGACGTCTTGCGTGATCATGCAAGAAAGGCATGTCAGAGGATAGCATGTCGGTTATGTCGGCAATAATGTCGGTACCAAGGGCAAGGGATGAAGAGAACCATTTTCCTGCTCGTTGAACGAGGCGGACCATTAGGCAAAGTTCTCGTCCATCGGTGGCTACTGAAATGCTATCAACAAAAGCAACAGGGTCTTACTGACACGGTTGTACACCAAGGTGTTTTACATAAGCAGAGAATATTACTGCTTAGATCATATAGATCACCAGAAACGTTAAACCAACCAACGGAAAGGAAAATTAGGATTATCAGATTAAACAGAACAATGGAAAGGAAAATGTGTTTAAACACATATTTCAAGGGTATATCCTTCCCAAGGACAAGCAGAGCATGATATCCATGACAGGATATAATGTAGAAAACTCTTTAGGTAGGGGAGAGAATTTTCATGACATTACCCATACAGCGGTGTTTGGATAATTGAGCAAGAAACATTTAGCATTGGGCTTCAAATGTTCTTGTTGAAAATTGGAGTACCATAGACATGCTTCGAAATAGCATTGACATGGTCATCAGGTGAAGATTAGACTTTGGAAACACAAAGGATCCATCAGGAATAACTTGTAGAATAAGTCTTACTATTTCCTCATGGAAGAATAGTTATCCTTGAAAAAGAAATTATAATGATAGGTCCTCCAGCCAGGGGGGCTAGGCATGACATCATAATACTGGGTCATCAAAGGACCAACATCATAACTCCTGGAAAGTTGTCCCAACCATCATATCTGATCGAGATTCAGATCCGATTGGTGTCATGATACCTCATACTTAGGATGCCTGAGAAGAGAAGGTGCGACACCAATTAACGAGATGACAATGTGAGATTCTCGGGAAATGAACTATGGAAGTGAGTTCCGAGACAAGAGTTCATCATTAAACCAAGGAGGGGATGAGGAGGTGGCTGATGGGCTCAGCGACAATTCATCGAGAGTTCCAAACGGATGGATTTCCACAATAAGGTGAACAAGAAGATGACACTTGTCAATTCAAATGATATAATGTAGTATGCTCAAGGAAAACATACACAATTAAACATTGGTTGAAGGGTGCGCCCGAAATATGGTTGGGTTGCACGACCAACGTCAGAATGGTGATTCAATAATCAATAGTCCAAGAATGAACGGCCGACCATTAACATCAAAGCAATAGGGTTGCTAGAAGGGCAGAATCCAAACTGCACCGTTCACTTGTTGGTACCCCGGTTGGAATCAACACGAGGACCAAGAAGAATGGTGATGGTGAGAAGTATCACCTGTATCAAGAATTCTTAAGAGGTGGTGAAATTCTCACAACATTGATGACATAAGAGATGGTAATGCTCCAAGGTAAAGAAGATCAACTGCTGGATAGCAAGGAACTCAAGGTATAACACAAAACACGAACAAGTTTGTGTTGGAGGGAAGGCAGTAAAGTGGTTGATGATAACACAAATCATCGAGGCAAGGATGGTATTTCTCATCATGAATCCGATTGATATCCTGGAAGAGCTCATAAGGTTGATGATGATCACAACACATTTGTCGAGAGGTTTCAAGATGTAATCAATCGGCAATGACATCAAGTCAAATGAATGGTGAAGCGAAAGGTTATTGGAACCCCGGTTAGGACACAAACCCGAAATCAAGTTTGTTGTTCAAGGAGAAATGATATGACAACAAAAATCGACGCAAGCTTAGTTCATCATTGAAAGTTGTGCTTCGAGAATAAAGACCAGGTAGCACAGTTTAAAAAAATTAGTATGATGATGATATAGCTGATCAGGCTAGGAATGACTTAAAGGATTATTAAACTCGTAAGCAACGAAAATTACTTAAGAGTTATTGAATCGGAGTGCTGGATCGATTCACTTATCGGTTTTCTCGGTTAACAAACAACCCAGAAGCATGAAGTGACAAAGATAGGGTAAAGGTAGTACTCCATCAAAGGACAGGGTAATGTGGTGCAATGGCATGATATCCTCGAGATACCAGGGTAATACTCGACGACAGACCAACGTAGAGGTTGGACTGGGGTACTGCTTTGCAGAGGACAAGTGCTTAAACTTGCCCAAGAAATGGGATCAAGGAAGAACATATGGTCGGAACCACAATTGCAAAAGGCCAGATCCCAGATATAAGTTGAACTTATACCAAGGGAATAATTAATTTAAGAGAAGCTTTTAATGATAAGATCTACATCGTGTCCATGGGCATGAACATAAGGTTCAAGGTCGACTCCCACTTCTTCAATGTATAATCTTTCATTCACTTCTCACGTTCGATGAAGCTGTAGTGTTGAAATTTTATCTGGCAAAATACCAGAAGAGTATGACTCGTGAAAACTTTCGAGTTCACACATATTAAGGAAGGCATAGGTTCAACCCATCGGGGCATCTTAGAACATATACCACAAGTTTCAAAAGTAAATACACAAGCTCGAAAGCAGAGCATGGTTGGCCAAGCAGAGGATACAATTGACCAAAGGCAATATACACCCGTGGAAAGGCTCACAAGGTTATTGAATATGAAGGACGATGTCGGATGAAATCCAACAATGGATCGGGCGATCCACAACGGAGCTGATGTGAGTATCTGTACTCAATCAGAGGAAGAAAGATTGCACGGGCATCAGATTATAGAACATCTGAATAATTCGATGCTTAGATAACAAAGGAATTATGATTTCCAAAACAAGGGATCAGAAGCAGACACTCTGATCAAGGATGGATAAGTTGGATAGACCAGAGGCACAATTGACGACAAATAGTTTGGTCCAGAACCAGCTCATGTTCAGAATGACGTCTGAGCCGGAAAGATAATTTAGAAGGGTCGATTGATGATTGTGTGCATTTGCACACATGTTGAATCAATAGGATCAAAATGATGGTGTCTAAGGATACTAACGAATATTGCCAGACATATGGAAAGCATCCATAATGCAAGCAGACAAGTATTGCAGAGCAATAAGCTACTGAGGAATTTTGGAGGATCGAATAGTATTTCAAAGACCATTGTGAAACACATGAACAACTGGGGATGAGTGGATACTCGATAAGGGCGAGAAATTATCTGTAGGGGTATTCAGGTGGAAAGGAACTGCAAGGCAGTAGGCACAAAGTATTCTCGGATCAATAGAGAGAATTTCAGGGTATCTTCCAATGACAAGATCAACTGGGAACAAAAGTAAGAACGACAGATGTATGTATTTATCCATAGGGATATTTTGGGGGTAGGGAATTGCAAAAGCAACAGACACAAATTCTCGGGTTACAGCGGAGAGTATCTTCAGGGTCTTCACGTGCAGCAGATGATCATTAGTAATAAGGGGCTCTTCGGGTGAAAGTGATAACGAGATCCTAATGTTAGATTTAGCAAAATCCATTTAACCCGAATAGAAGAGAGATCAGAGTCCCAGAGTATAGACAAGGAGTAAAAGATCCTAATACCACCCAATGGCGACGTGGGCCCATGGGCCACACAGCCAAGTTAGTAAAAGTTTTGTAAAGTCTAGACTCGACTTCGGCCAAGGGGTATGGAAGGGGGATTCCTACAGGCAGTCGGCTCTGATATCAACTTGTGACGCAAACGTGTACGATCAAGATCAGGGACTCACGGAAAGATATCACAACACAACTCTAAAACATAAATAAGTCATACAAGCATCATAATACAAGCCAGGGGCCTCGAGGGCTCGAATACAAGTGCTCGATCATAGAGGAGTTAGCGGAAGCAACAATATCTGAGTACAGACATAAGTTAAACAAGTTTGCCTTAAGAAGGCTAGCACAAACTGGGATACAAATCGAAAGAGGCGCAGGCCTCCTGCCTGGGATCCTCCTAACTACTCCTGGTCGTCGTCAGCGGGCTGCATGTAGTAGTAGGCACCTCCGGTGTAGTAGGGGTCGTCGTCGAAGGTGGCGTCTGGCTCCTGGACTCCAGCATCTGGTTGCGACAACCAGAAAGAAAGGAAAGGGGGAAAGGGGGGAAGAAAGCAACCGTGAGTACTCATCCAAAGTACTCGCAAGCAAGGAACTACACTACATATGCATGGGTATATGTGTAAGGAGGCCATATCAGTGGACTGAACTGCAGAATGCCAGAATAAGAGGGGGATAGCTACTCCTATCGAAGACTACGCTTCTGGCAGCCTCTGTCTCGCAGCATGTAGAAGAGAGTAGATTGAAGTCCTCCAAGTAGCATCTCCAAGTAGCATCTCCAAGTAGCATCGCATAGCATAATCCTACCCGGCGATCCTCCCCTCGTCGCCCTGTGGAAAAGCGATCACCGGGTTGTCTGTGGAACTTGGAAGGGTGTGTTTTATTAAGTATCCGGTTCTAGTTGTCATAAGGTCAAGGTACAACTCCAAGTCATCCTGTTACCGAAGATCACGGCTATTCGAATAGATTAACTTCCCTGCAGGGGTGCACCAACTTACCCAACACGCTTGATCCCATTTGGCCGGACACACTTTCCTGGGTCATGCCCGGCCTCGGAAGATCAACACGTCGCAGCCCCACCTAGGCAAAACAGAGAGGCCAGCACGCCGGTCTAAACCTAAGCGCACAGGGGTCTGGGCCCATCGCCCATAGCACACCTGCACGTTGCGAGGGCGGCCGGAAGCAGACCTAGCCTAGCAGGCGTTCCAGTCCAATCCGGCGCGCGCCGCTCCGTCGCTGACGTCTGAAGTGCTTCGGCTGATACCACGACGCCGGGATACCCATAACTACTCCCACGTAGATGGTTAGTGCGTATAGGCTCGTAGCCAACTCAGATCAAATACCAAGATCTCGTTAAGCATGTTAAATATCCGCGAACGCCGAACAGGGCCAGGCCCACCTCTCTCCTAGGCGGTCTCAACCTGCCCTGTCGCTCCGCCACAAAGATCCACTCGCGGGTGCTCCACCAGCCGACCCGTCTTTGGTCACCACATGTATCATGTATAACGTATATAGTATATACCCGTGATCACCTCCCGAGTGATCACGACCCGATAGTATAGCACAGCAGACGGACAAGAATGTAGGGCCACAGATGAAAAATACTAGCATCCTATACTAAGCATGTAGGATTGCAGGTAAGGTAACAACAGTAGTAGCAAGGACATGCTATGTAGCAGTATAGGATTAACTGAAAGCAGTAACATGCTACACTACTCTAATGCAAGCAGTATAGAGTAGAATAGGCGATATCTGGTGATCAAGGGGGGGGGCTTGCCTGGTTGCTCTGGCAAGAGAGAGGGGTCGTCAACACCGTAGTCGTACTGGGCAGCAGCAGTGTCGGTCTCGTGGTCTACCGGAGAGAAGAGGGGGAAGAAACAATGAATACAATGCAAACAAATGCATATCGATGCATGACATGACAAGTAACGATGCTAGGTGTGCCAATCGCGGTAGTAGGTGATACCGACGAAGGGGGGAAACATCCGGGAAAGTATTTCCGGTGTTTCGCGTTTTCGGACAGATGAACCGGAGGGTGAAAGTTGCGTGTTTGATATGTTAGAGGTGTGTAGTGGACGAACGGGCTGCGTATCCGGGTTCGTCTCGTCGTCTGAGCAACTTTCATGTACAAAGTTTTTCGATCCGAGCTACGGTTTATTTTATATTAATTATCAAAGTTTTAATCATTTTTTAATTATTATTAATTCATAAAAAAATATTAAAATGCTAGGGGTACACAGAGTTGTACCCAACAGAATGCAATGTGAGGCTGACAGGTGGGGTCCGGGAGGGTCCAGTCAGCAGTTAACTGGGTCAATTCTGACCGTTGGGGTCCATGTGTCATACTCTGTAGTTAATCTATTAGTTAGTTTAATAAGTGATTAGTTAAATTTAACAGATCTAATTAACTTAATTAATTCACTAATTAATTAATTAATTAATAATTAAAATCTTTATTAAATGCATTTCTTTCTTTTTATTTATAACGTTCAAGGGGGGTGGGCCCCGGTTGTCATTGGCCTAAAGGGCCGTAACGGGTGCTGGCACAGGCGGGTTACGGGCACTGGGCATGCGGGCACTGGCCGCAGCCCGCCTGTGTGTGGCTGGGCGCCGACGTGGGGCGGGCGCCGGGGATGGCAGCAGCGAGGCCACGGCGAGGTGGAGTGCGGCGGCAACTGGCAACGGTAGCAGGGCGGAGCGGGACGATGAGGCGATAGGCGTGCGCGCACGATGGCGCGTCGGGCGGGGTTAGGCGCGGGCCAGGCGAGGCCAGTGCGTGGTGACCTCGGTGCAGGGGCTACTCGGGGTGGCGGAGCGCGACCGGGCGCGGGCAGAGCAAGAGCAGGACGACGAGGAGAGGGAAGCAGGGGGATAGGGTTCTCACCCCCGTTGCAGGGGAGTTGGGCGGCGAGGCGTGATGGCGCCGGTGATGGAGAGACGGGGACGCGAGCGACGGGGACGAGGCATTCCGGCGGGTTCCGGCCACGGCGCGGTCACAAACGGGGCGGCACCGGTGCGGAGGCGTCGGGGACGCGGCGGGGCAGAGTCGAGTGGCGTCGTTGGCGACGTGGACGGCGAGGCGCCGGCTGGGGAAAGGCTCCGGCGACGGGAAGGTCGGCGATGGCGATAGGGCGTAGAGGCGAGCCGGCGGGGTCGAGGCGCACGGGGGGCGCGATCCAGAAGGGGGGGAGAGGTCGTGGGGGAGTGGGGCGACGGGATTGGGGTCGATCCCGATCCAGATCGTGAGGGGGGATTGTGCGGGAGAGAGTGGGGGATACGGTTTAGGGTTTCCCCTGGAGTGGGGATATGGAGGAGGGGAGTGGGGCGTCGGCTGGGCCGTGCAGGTGGGCTGCCTGACTGGGCCGACCAGTTGGCCTAGGCCCAAAGGTAGTGGGTGATTTTTACTATATTAGCCTTTCCCTTTTATTTTTGTTTTATTTCTTTTCTTGTTTTATTTTAGTTACATTTTATTTCAGTTTCCTTAAAATACCAAGCTAGCACCTAAATTAGTATCATCAAAATAGGCCACTGCCAAACCTAGTTTGGACCTAAATTAAATTAGTTTAATATTTTTATACTTTCAAAGGCAATTAAATTATTATTTAGCCACTGTTTTTAATTAGTTTAGGGCATTTAAACACCTTGTAAAAGGTTGGTTCCACCACCAAAACTAGTTAGGGATTATTTGCCACATGATGAACATTTTAGTTTTATTATTTGAAAACTTTTATTGTTTGCTTGATTTTGAATTTGAATTCGAATCGGTTTCGAACTAACGCGAGATTAGCAACAGTAACCGAGGTGACGTGGCATCGTTAACGCGGGATTACTGTAGCCTAATTATCCGGGCGTCACAACGAGAGACTATACGTGCATGCTTCGGGAATCACAAACCGTAACACCAATATTCTTACTAACCACAACCGTTTACTAGTACCTCCCACATATTCCATCTCTATATCACAAAACTATTGCAAGGAATCAAACATATCATATTCAGTGATCCATAAGTTTTATGTAGGATTTTATGACTAACCATGCAAATGACCAATTCCTTTTGACTCTCTAAATAGATATAAGTGAAGCAAGAGAGTTTAATTCTTTCTACAAAAGACCATGCTCTAATAAATATAAGTGAAGCAGAAGAGCATTCTTCAAACAACGGTTTTCTATGTGAAGAGAAACAGGCAATCCAAACTTCAAATGATATAAGTGAAGCACATGAAGCATTCTATAAAGCCATACTCAAAAGATATAAATGAAGTGCAATGAGCATTCTATAAATCAACCATGGAATATCTCATACCAGCCTGGTGCATAAAATAAAAATGACAACTAAATGCAAAGGATGCTCCAACATTTGCACATATCACATGAATGAAACGAATCCGAAAACATACCGATACTTGTTGAAGAAAGATGGGATGCCTTCCGGGGCATCCCCAAGCTTAGATGCTTGAGTCTGCTTGAATATTTACTTGGGGTGCCTTGGGTATCCCCAAGCTTGAGCTCTTGCCTCTCTTCCTTCTCCTCATATCGAGACCTCCTCGATCTTCGAACACTTCATCCACACAAAACTTAACCGAACTTTTAGGGGCGGGGTTAGTGAATATGGCAATGAAATCCCATCATGTACCGCTGTAACATTATTATATAATTATAAAAAACATTACCCACTGTATTCTATCACAATTATATGACCCCAAGTCAATGAGGCTTCTACAAGAATTCAAACATACACAAATAATGAAGCTACAACAGCAATCTGTGAAAACAGGACAGTCTGTAAACATTTAAAAATCCACCATACTTATGTAACTCAAAAAAATATGAAAAATTAGCACAAAATAAACATTTTGTATAGAAAGACAGTGCAAAAAGTTTCAAAACCATTTGATATTCCAGTAAAAAATATGTAAAATCAAGCACTACAGCCAAATTTCTGTTTTGCACCGCACAAACCAACAAGCAATCTAAACATCCTAACGGCAAATCTTGTCACATTATTTTTATAATAAAATGGAATTGTACAAGGGGATAATTATTTTTGTGAGAATCTTCATGAAAATTCTGCATTGTTTCCATGAGCATGAACACAAGTGTTCAAGGTCGACCCTCACTTCTTCAATGCATAACTTCCAATCGCTTCTCTTTTGTGAAAAAAAGTTTTTAAGTTCCCCTCTATATTTTTTTGTTTTTCAACTTTATGAAAGCACTCAATAGAAATAAATGACTCTCTAAAACTTCCGGGTTGTCCCCCTGGCAGCGCTTTCTTTAAAGCCATTAAGCTACGCATAAAGTGCTCAAGTAATGAATCCACCCGGATCCCAAGGTATATCAAAGCCAATTTTAATTAAAATGATTTGGCACTTAGTAATGATCACAAAGCCACATATATCATGCAATGACGAAGTCTAACTCTCTTCCTATGCATCGGCATGTCATACAAGAACAATTCATGCACATCAAGTAAAGGCCAATACATAGCATAAGTAGTTTCTTGCAATTTGTTCGTGTTGGAAACATATAGAGGCGGAGATGTAGTTCCTCTCTCATAATAATTGGAAATAGGAGCAGAAAGCACATGCATATTACATTCACCAAAATCATCATGTGCAGCGGTAAAAGGCAACCCATCAATATAATCCTTAACAAGAGCAAACTTCTCCGATATAGTGTAGTTGGGAGAATTCAAAAAGATAATATGACTATCATGTGTGGGTGCGATAGCAACAATTTCATGTTTAACATAAGGAACAATAGCAAGTTCATCTCCATAAGCATCATTCATATTGGCATCTTGGCCACAAACATAACAAGCATCAAGTTCAACAAAAAGGGATATTTCAAAAGAATCAATGGGATCATAGCAAACATCCTTCGGTAAGAATGACTGGGCATTAAATAATGTATGAGTTGAAAGGTTACTCTAATTAGAAGGTGGGCACAGGTAGCTAATCCGTTCTTCCTCCGTTTGTTCTTCGCTCTCCTCCTCATATTTTTCATCCAATGAGCTCATAGTTTCATCAATTTCTTCTTCCATAGACTCCTGTAAAATATTAGTCTTTTCTTGGACAGTGGAGTTATTCTCAATAAATACATCAATATCGTATTGTATTTATAATTATCATAGCAATATTTAAGGATAGCAAGATTTTCAGGTCTATAAACTGAATCATCAAAATCTTCAAACTTTTCAAACAAAGATCCAATTTCATATGCACCCTTAAAAGCAACAAATTCTTCTATTCATTCCACATCATAATAATCATATATACCTCTAGCATCAGAAGCGAAGGTTTCATTACCATTAAATTCGCATAAATAGGGAAGGTGTGGAACCTCAATCTTAGAGCAACAACTATAATCATATCTCAAGCATAGACTCCAAGCATACCATTGCAACATTTCAATTTGATCCCATAAAAGTTTTCCCTTTTGAGTCAAGCGGTAATCCCTAAAGTATTCACGTTGGTCCAACGTTACACCCATTATCAAGTTGAATGGGGTTTTCTCAAGATTATCAAAGTAGTGCATAATATTTTTCACATAACGAGCATGGAGTGTTTTAGGAGGTTCCCCATCTCCATGAGTAGCAAGTACCACTATTTTTTTGGTGTTTTGTGTTCCATATCCATAACTAAAGATAGAGAACAACTTAGAACACGAAATAAAAACTACTTAGTGATAAAGCAAACAAGCACACATGAGAATATTCACGCCACGCTACAACTCCCCGGCAATGGCGCCAGAAAAAGGTCTTGATAACCAACAAGTATAGGGGATCGTTTGTAGCCTTCTTCGATAAATAAGAGTGTAGAACCTAACGAGGAGCTAAAGGCAAAACAAATATTCCCTCAAGTTCTATCGACCACCGATACAACTCTACGCACACTTGGTGTTTGCTTTACCGGAAACAAGTATGAAACTATTTTGTAGGTGTGATGCTAGAACTAATTTGCAAGAATAAAACTAGAAGTACTTTGCAAGATAATAAAAGTTAGGTGTTTAGTAAAAGGGCTTGTGTCAACAAGAAAGTTATTTGTCCCTAGCCAATCGATAAAAAGTACCGGTAATCATTGTTGCATCTTTATATGAGGGAGAGGCATGAGCTATCATACTTTAGCAAGCATCCACAACTACTAAAGATCATTAAGGTCGTGAAACCCAACCATAGAATTAAGTATCAAGTCCTCTTTATTCCCATACGTCATACCCCACCTACTCGGGTTTAAGTTTCTATCACTCTCGTAACCTACCATAAGCGAACCATGAACATACTGCAACACCCTACAGCTTAGGCCCCTCACGTTTGCGCGAGAATGGAGGGCACCGTAGGACAGCACCATAAATAAAATATACAATCATACCAACCAAGATCACGATTAACCCACAGGACAAAATAGATCTACTCAAACAACACAGGATAACCATAGATCATTGGGAAATAATATATGGAGTTGAGAACCATGTTTAAGTAGAGATTACAGCGGGGGGGGAGAGGTGTTACACCTCTGCATAGAGCGGGAGAAAGTTGGTGTTGACGGTAGCAAGATTGTTGATGTAGATCGTTGTCCCGATCGTTGCCCTTGTGGCACTCTGGCGCCACCGGAAGCGAGGGGAGAGAACCCCCGTACTTCTTCTTCATCTTGGGCTCCCCCCTAGATGGGGAGGAGAGTTACCCCTCTGGTCCTTGGTCTCCATGGCGGCGGAGGGGCGGGAGCCCCTCCGAGATTGGATCTCCCTCTCTGTTCTCTTCTGTTTCGTGTTCCCCAGATCTGGCCGAAAACCGTTTCTTATATTCCTGGAGATGCGTAACTCCGATTGCGCTAAATTTTTTACACGATTGTTTCCATAAATTATCTCTCTTGCGCCAAAAGAAGGGCCCCATCCGACCTTCAAGGAGGGCATAAGACACCCGGGCGCGCCGAGGGGTGCTTGGCGCGCCCTGGTGGGTTATGGGCACTGTGGGCCCCCATTTGCGTTGATTCCACGTCCTAAAAATCACATATATTCCAAAATAATTCTCCGTGCATTTTTTTATCACGTTTGGACTTCGTTTGATATGGATTTTCTGCGAAACAAAAACATGCAACAAACAGGAACTGACACTGGGCACTGGATAAGTAAGTTAGTCCAAATAAATCATATAAAAAGTTGCCAAAAGTATGTAAAAGTTGTATAATATTGGCATGAAACAATCAAAAAATTATAGATACGATGGAGATGTATCAGTACCTCCTTGCTAAACTTATAGCAAGGCACACATCAGGTCTAGTACGCAACATTGCATACGTGATAGAACCTATGGCTGAGGCGTAGGGAATGACTTTCATTTTCTCTCTATCTTCTGAAGTGGTCGGGCATTGAGTCTGACTCAACTTCACACCTTGTAACACAGGCAAGAACCCTTTCTTTGACTGATCCATTTTGAACTTCTTCAAAACTTTATCAAGGTATGTGCTTTGTGAAAGTCCAATTAAGCGTCTTGATCTATCTCTATAGATGTTGATGCACAATATATAAGCAGCTTCACCGAGGTCTTTCATTGAAAAAAAATCTTATTCAAGTATCCTTTTATGCTATTCAGAAATTATATATCATTTCCAATCAACAATATGTCATCTACATATAATATTATAAATGCTACAGAACTCCCACTCACTTTCTTGTAAATAAAGGCTTCTCCAAAAGTCTGTATAAAACCATATGCTTTGATCACACTATCAAAGCATATATTTCAGCTCCAAGAGGCTTGCACCAGTTCATAAATGGATTGCTGTAGCTTGCACACTTTGTTAGCACCTTTAGGATCGACAAAACCTTCTGGTTGTATCATATACAACTCTTCTTTAAGATATCCATTAAGAAATGCAGTTTTGACGTCCATTTGCCAAATTTCATAATCATAAAATACGGCAATTGCTAACATGATTCGGACAGACTTAAGCATCACTACTGGTGAGAAGCTCTCATCATAGTCAACTCCTTGAACTTTTCGAAAACCTTTCGCAGCAAGTCGAGCTTTGTAGATAGTAACATTACCGTCAACATCAGTCTTCTTCTTGAAAATCCATTTATTCCCTATGGCTTGGCGATCATCGGGCAAGTCAACCAAAGTCCACACTTTGTTCTCATACATGGATCCCATCTCAGATTTCATGGCCTCAAGCCATTTTGCGTAATTTGGGCTCATCATCACTTCCTCATAGTTCGTAGGTTCGTCATGGTCAAGTAACATGACCTCGAGAATAGGATTACCGTACCACTCTAGTGCGGACCGTACTCTGGTTAACCTACGAGGTTCGGTAGTAACTTGATCTGAAGTTTCATGATCATCATCATTAGCTTCCTCACTAATCGGTGTAGGAATCACTGGAACTGATTTCTGTGATGAACTACTTTCCAATTCGGGAGAAGGTACAATTACATCATCAAGTTCTACTTTCCTCCCACTCACTTCTTTCGAGAGAAACTCCTTCTCTAGAAAGGATCCATTCTTAGCAACGAATATCTTGCCTTCGGATCTGTGATAGAAGGTGTACCCAAAAGTTTCCTTTGGGTATCCTATGAAGACACATTTCTTTCATTTGGATTTGAGCTTATCAGGTTGAAGCTTTTTCACATAAGCATCGCAGCCCCAAACTTTAAGAAACGACAACTTAGGTTTCTTGCTAAACCACAGTATAAACAACCATACAAGGTAAAATAAGGCTCCTATGAAAGTGTTAACCAAACTAAGAGCATCTTCAGCCGTCTCAACGGATTTAGATGGTGTCCTATTTAACGTGAATGCAGCTATCTCTAAAGGATAACCCAAAACGATAGCGGTGAATCGGTAAGAGCCATCATAGATCGCATCATATCTAATAAAGTACGGTTATGACGTTCAGGCACACCATTATGTTGTGGTGTTTCAGGTGGTGTGAGCTGCGAAACTATTCCACATTGTTTCAAATGAAGACCAAACTCATAACTCAAATATTCACCTCCACGATAAGATCGTAGAAACTTTATTTTCTTGTTGCGATGATTTTCCACTTCACTCTGAAATTTTTTAAGCTTTTCAAATGTTTCATACTTATGTTTCAGTAAGTAGATATACCCATATCTTCTCAAATCATCTATGAAGGTCAGAAAATAACGATACCCGTCGTGAGCCTCAACACTCATCGGACCGCATACATCAGTATGTATTATTTCCAATAAATCAGTTGCTCGCTCCATTGTTCCGAAGAACGGAGTCTTAGTCATCTTGACCATGAGGCATGGTTCGCAAGCATCAAGTGATTCCAAAAGCCCATTAGCATGTAGTTTCTTCATGCGCTTTACACCAATATGACCTAAACGGCAATGGCACAAATAAGTTGCACTATCATTATTAACTTTGCATCTTATTGCTTCAATATTATGAATATGTGTATCACTACAATTGAGATTAAACAAAAATAGACCACTCATCAAGGGTGCATGACCATAAAAGATATTACTCATATAAATAGAACAACCATTATTCTCCGATTTAAAAGAATAACCGTCTCGCATCAAACAAGATCCAGATATAATGTTCATGCTCAACGCTGGCACCAAATACCAATTATTCAGGTCTAAAACTAATCCCGAGTGTAGATGTAGAGGTAGTGTTTCGACGGCAATCACGTCGACTTTGGAACCATTTCCCACGCGCATCGTCACCTCGTCCTTAGCCAATGTTCGTTTAATCTGTAGCCCCTATTTTGAGTTGCAAATATGAGCAACAGAACCAATATCAAATACACAGGCTCTACTACGAGCATTAGTAAGTTACACATCAATAACATGAATATCAAATATACCTTTTGTTGGGGAACGTAGTAATTTCAAAAAAATTCCTACGCACACTCAAGATCATGGTGATGCATAGCAATGAGAGGGGGAGAGTGTGATCTACGTACCCTTGTAGATCCACTACGGAAGCGTTGACGCAACGTAGAGGAAGTAGTCGTACATCTTCCCGATCCGACCGATCCAAGCACCGTTACTCCGGCACCTCCGAGTTCTTAGCACACGTACAGCTCGATGACGCTCCCCGGGCTCCGATCTAGCAAAGCTTCGGGGATGAGTTCCGTCAGCACGACGGCATGGTGACGATGATGATGTTCTACCGACGCAGGGCTTCGCCTAAGCACCGCAACGATATGACCGAGGTGGAATATGGTGGAGGGGGGCACCGCACACGGCTAAGGAACGATCACGAGGATCAACTTGTGTGTCCTAGGGTGCCCCCCTGCCTCCCTATATAAAGGATCCAAGGGGGGGTGCGGCCGGCCCAATAGGAGGCGCACAGGAGGAGTCCTACTCCTACCGGGAGTAGGACTCCCCTCCCTTTTCCTTGTCCAAGTAGGAGAGGTGGAAGGAGGGAAGGAAAGGGGGGGCGCCGCCCCTCCCTCCTTGTACTATTCGGACTAGGGGGAGAGGGGGCGCGCGGCCTGCCCTGGCAGCCCCTTCCTCTTCTCCACTTTAGGCCCATGAGGCCCATTAACCCCCCGGGGGGTTCCGGTAACCCCCCGGTGCTCCTGTTTTATCCGAAACTTCCCCGGAACGCTTCCGGTGTCCGAATATAGTCATCCAATATATCAATCTTTATGTCTCGACCATTTCGAGACTCCTCGTCATGTCCGTGATCACATCCGGGACTCCGAACTAACTTCGGTACATCAAAATGCATAAACTCATAATAACTGTCATTGTAACGTTAAGCGCGCGGACCCTATGGTTCGAGAACAATGTAGACATGACTGAGACAAATCTCCGTTCAATAACCAATATCGGTCAGACCGCATAACAACATACGTTGTTCCCTTTGTTATCGGTATGTTACTTGCCCGAGATTTGATCGTCGGTATCCAATACCTAGTTCAATCTCGTTACCGGCAAGTCTCTTTACTCGTTCCGTAATACATCATCTCGCAACTAACTTATTAGTTGTAATGCTTGCAAGGCTTATGTGATGTGCATTACCGAGAGGGCCCAGAGATACCTCTCCGACAATCGGAGTGACAAATCCTAATCTCGAAATACGCCAACCCAACATCTACCTTTGGAGACACCTGTAGAGCTCCTTTATAATCACCCATTTACGTTGTGACGTTTGGTAGCACACAAAGTGTTCCTCCGGCAAACGGGGGTTGCATAATCACATAGTCATAGGAACATGTATAAGTCATGAAGAAAGCAATAGCAACATACTAAATGATCGGGTGCTAAGCTAATGGAATAGGTCATGTCAATCAGATCATTCACCTAATGATGTGATCCCGTTTAATCAAATAACAACTCTTTGTTTATGGTTAGGAAACATAACCATCTTTGATTAACGAGCTAGTCAAGTAGAGGCATACTAGCGACACTCTGTTTGTCTATGTATTCACACATGTATTATGTTTCCGGTTAATACAATTCTAGCATGAATAATAAACATTTATCATGATATAAGGAAATAAATAATAACTTTATTATTGCCTCTAGGGCATATTTCCTTCAGTCTCCCACTTGCACTAGAGTCAATAATCTAGATTACACAGTAATGATTCTAACACCCATGGAGCTTTGGTGCTGATCATGTTTTGCTCGTGGAAGAGGCTGAGTCAACGGGTCTGCAACATTCAGATCTGTATGTATCTTGCAAATCTCTATGTCTCCCACCTGGACTAGATCCCGGATGGAATTGAAGCGTCTCTTGATGTGCTTGGTTCTCTTGTGAAATCTGGATTGCTTTGCCAAGGCAATTGCACCAGTATTGTCACAAAAGATTTTCATTGGACCTGATGCACTAGGTATGACACCTAGATCGGATATGAACTCCTTCATCCAGACTCCTTCATTTGCTGCTTCCGAAGCAGCTATGTACTCCGCTTCACATGTAGATCCCGCTACGACACTTTGTTTAGAACTGCACCAACTGATAGCTCCACCGTTTAATGTAAACACGTATCCGGTTTGTGATTTAGAATCGTCCGGATCAGTGTCAAAGCTCGCATCAACGTAACCTTTTACGATGAGCTGTTTGTCACCTCCATATATGAGAAACATATCCTTAGTCCTTTTCAGGTATTTCAGGATGTTCTTGACCGCTGTCCAGTGATCCACTCCTGGATTACTTTGGTACCTCCCTGCTAAACTTATGGCAAGGCACACATCAGGTCTGGTACACAGCATTGCATACATGATAGAGCCTATGGCTGAAGCATAGGGAACATCTTTCATTTTCTCTCTATCTTCTGCAGTGGTCGGGCATTGAGTCTGACTCAACTTCACACCTTGTAACACAGGCAAGAACCCTTTCTTTGCTTGATCCATTTTGAACTTTTTCAAAATCTTGTCAAGGTATGTGCTTTGTGAAAGTCCAATTAAGCATCTTGATCTATCTCTATAGATCTTTATGCCTAATATGTAAGCAGCTTCACCGAGGTCTTTCATTGAAAAACTCTTATTCAAGTATCCCTTTATGCTATCCAGAAATTCTATATTATTTCCAATCAGTAATATGTCATCCACATATAATATCAGAAATGCTACAGAGCTCCCACTCACTTTCTTGTAAATACAGGCTTCTCCAAAAGTCTGTATAAAACCAAATGCTTTAATCACATAATCAAAGCGTTTATTCCAACTCCGAGAGGCTTGCACCAGTCCATAAATGGATCGCTGGAGCTTGCACACTTTGTTAGCTCCCTTTGGATCGACAAAACCTTCCGGTTGCACCATATACAACTCTTCTTCCAGAAATCCATTCAGGAATGCAGTTTTGACATCCATCTGCCAAATTTCATAATTATAAAATGCGGCGATTGCTAACATGATTCGGACAGACTTAAGCATCGCTACGGGTGAGAAGGTCTCATCGTAGTCAACCCCTTGAACTTGCCGAAAGCCTTTCGCGACAAGTCGAGCTTTGTAGACAGTAATATTACCGTCAGCGTCAGTCTTCTTCTTGAAGATCCATTTATTCTCAATTGCTTGCCGATCATCGGGCAAGTAAACCAAAGTCCATACTTTGTTCTCATACATGGATCCCATCTCAGATTTCATGGCTTCAAGCCATTTTTCGGAATCTGGGCTCACCATCGCTTCTTCATAGTTTGTAGGTTCATCATGATCTAGTAGCATGACTTCCAGAACAGGATTACCGTACCACTCTAGCGCGGATCTCACTCTGGTTGATCTACGAGGTTCAGTAGTATCTTGATCTGAAGTTTCATGATCATCATCATTAGCTTCCTCACTAACTGGTGTAGGTGTCACTGAAACAGTTTTCTGTGATGCACTACTTTCCAATAAGGGAGCAGGTACAGTTACCTCATCAAGTTCTACTTTCCTCCCACTCACTTCTTTCGAGAGAAACTCTTTCTCTAGAAAGTTTCTGAATTTAGCAACAAAAGTCTTGCCTTCGGATCTGTGATAGAAGGTGTATCCAATAGTTTCCTTTGGATATCCTATGAAGACACATTTCTCCGATTTGGGTTCGAACTTATCAGGTTGAAGCTTTTTCACATAAGCATCGCAGCCCCAAACTTTCAGAAACGACAACTTTGGTTTCTTGCCAAACCACAGTTCATAAGGCGTCGTCTCAACGGATTTTGATGGTGCCCTATTTAACGTGAATGCGGCCGTCTCTAGAGCGTGTCCCCAAAACGATAGCGGTAAATTAGTAAGAGACATCATAGATCGCACCATATCTAGTAAAGTACGATTACGACGTTCGGACACACCATTACGTTGTGGTGTTCCGGGTGGCGTGAGTTGCGAAACTATTCCACAATTTTTCAAATGTACACCAAACTCGTAACTCAAATATTCTCCTCCACGATCAGATCGTAGAAACTTTATTTTCTTGTTACGATGATTTTCAACTTCACTCTGAAATTCTTTGAACTTTTCAAACGTTTCAGACTTATGTTTCATTAAGTAGATATACCCATATCTGCTTAAGTCATCTGTGAAGGTGAGAAAATAACGATATCCGCCACGAGCCTCAATATTCATTGGACCACATACATCTGTATGTATGATTTCTAACAAATCTATTGCTCTCTCCATAGTACCGGAGAACGGTGTTTTAGTCATCTTGCCCATGAGGCACGGTTCGCAAGTACCAAGTGATTCATAATCAAGTGGTTCCAAAAGTCCATCAGTATGGAGTTTCTTCATGCGCTTTACACCGATATGACCTAAACGGCAGTGCCACAAATAAGTTGCACTTTCATTATCAACTCTGCATCTTTTGGCTTCAACACTATGAATATGTGTATCACTACTATCGAGATTCAATAAGAATAGACCACTCTTTAAGGGTGCATGACCATAAAAGATATTACTCATATAAATAGAACAACCATTATTCTCTGATTTAAATGAATAACCGTTTCACATTAAACAAGATCCAGATATAATGTTCATACTCAACGCTGGCACCAAATAACAATTATTTAGGTCTAATACTAATCCCGAAGGTAGATGTAGAGGTAGCGTGCCGACCGCGATCACATCGACTTTGGAACCGTTTCCCACGCGCATCGGCACCTCGTCCTTCGCCAATCTTCGCTTAATACGTAGTCCCTGTTTCGAGTTGCAAATATTAGCAACAGAACCAGTATCAAATACCCAGGTGCTACTGC
The DNA here is from genome assembly GCF_018294505.1 of Triticum aestivum. Classification (NCBI taxonomy): domain Eukaryota; kingdom Viridiplantae; phylum Streptophyta; class Magnoliopsida; order Poales; family Poaceae; genus Triticum; species Triticum aestivum. The sequence goes on from NC_057812.1 coordinate 61,908,869, forward strand.
GAGCATTAGTAAGGTACACATCAATAACATGTATATCACATATACCTTTGTTCACCTTGCCATCCTTCTTATCCGCCAAATACTTGGGGCAGTTCCGCTTCCAGTGACCAGTCTGCTTGCAATAGAAGCACGCAGTTTTAGGCTTAGGTCCAGACTTGGGTTTCTTCTCTTGAGCAGCAACTTGCTTGCCGTTCTTTTTGAAGTTCCCCTTTTTCTTCCCTTTGCCCTTTTTCTTGAAACTAGTGGTCTTGTTGACCATCAACACTTGATGATCCTTCTTGATTTCTACCTCCGCAGCTTTCAGCATTGCGAAGAGCTCGGGAATAGTCTTATTCATCCCTTGCATATTATAGTTCATCACGAAGCTCTTGTAGCTTGGTGGCAGTGATTGGAGAATTCTGTCAATGACGCAATCATCTGGAAGATTAACTCCCAATTGAATCAAGTGATTATTATACCCAGACATTTTGAGTGTATGCTCACTGACAGAACTGTTCTCCTCCATCTTGCAGCTATAGAACTTATTGGAGACTTCATATCTATCAATCCGGGCATTTGCTTGAAATATTAACTTCAACTCCTGGAACATCTCATATGCTCCATGACGTTCAAAACGTCGTTGAAGTCCCGATTCTAAGCCGTAAAGCATGGCACACTGAACTATCGAGTAGTCATCAGCTTTGCTCTGCCAGACGTTCATAACATCTGGTGTTGCTCCAGCAGCAGGCCTGGCACCCAGCGGTGCTTCCAGGACGTAATTCTTCTGTGCAGCAATGAGGATAATCCTAAATTTACGGACCCAGTCCGTGTAATTCCTACCATCATCTTTCAACTTTGCTTTCTCAAGGAACGCATTAAAATTCAACGGAACAACAGCACGAGCCATCTATCTACAATCAACATAAACAAGCAAGATACTATCAGGTACTAAGTTCATGATAAATTTAAGTTCAATTAATCATATTACTTAAGAACTCCCACTTAGATAGACATCCCTCTAATCTTCTAAATGATCACGTGATCCAAATCAACTAAACCATGTCCGATCATCACGTGAGATGGAGTAGTTTCATTGGTGAACATCACTATGTTGATCATATCTACTATATGATTCACGCTCGACCTTTCGGTCTCCGTGTTCCGAGGCCATATCTGTATATGCTTGGCTTGTCAAGTATAACCTAAGTATTCCGCATGTGCAACTGTTTTGCACCCGTTGTATTTGAACGTAGAGCCTATCACACCCGATCATCACGTGGTGTCTCAGCACGAAGAACTTTGGCAATGGTGCATACTCAGGGAGAACACTTCTTGATAATTAGTGAGAGATCATCTTACAATGCTACTGTCAATCAAAGCAAGATAAGATGCATAAAAGATAAACATCACATGCAATCAATATAAGTGATATGATATGGCCATCATCATCTTGTGCTTGTGATCTCCATCTTCGAAGCACCGTTGTGATCACCATCGTCACCGGCGCGACACCTTGATCTCCATCGTAGCATCGTTTTCGTCTTGCCAATCTTATGCTTCCATGACTATCGCTACCGTTTAGTGATAAAGTAAAGCATTACAGCGCGATTGCATTGCATACAATAAAGCGACAACCATATGGCTCCTGCCAGTTGCCGATAACTCGGTTACAAAACATGATCATCTCATACAATAAAATTTAGCATCATGTCTTGACCATATCACATCACAACATGCCTTGCAAAAACAAGTTAGACGTCCTCTACTTTGTTGTTGCAAGTTTTACGTGGCTGCTACGGGCTTAAGCAAGAACCAATCTTACCTACGCATCAAAACCACAACGATAGTTTGTCAAGTTGGTGTTGTTTTAACCTTCGCAAGGACCGGGCGTAGCCACACTCGGTTCAACTAAAGTTGGACAAACTGTCACCCGCAAGCCACCTCTGTGCAAAGCACGTCGGGAGAACCGGTCTCGCGTAAGCGTAAGCGTAATGTTGGTCCGGGCCGCTTCGTCCAACAATACCGCCGAACCAAAGTATGACATGCTGGTAAGAAGTATGACTTATATCGCCCACAACTCACTTGTGTTCTACTCGTTCATATAACATCAACATATAAAACCTAGGCTCGGATGCCACTGTTTGGGAACGTAGTAATTTCAAAAAAATTCCTACGCACACTCAAGATCATGGTGATGCATAGCAACGAGAGGGGGAGAGTGTGATCTACGTACCCTTGTAGATCGACTTCGGAAGCGTTGAAGCAACGTAGAAGAAGTAGTCGTACGTCTTCCCGATCCGACCGATCCAAGCACCGTTACTCCGGCACCTCCGAGTTCTTAGCACACGTACAGCTCGATGACGCTCCCCGGGCTCCAATCCAGCAAAGCTTCAGGGATGAGTTCCGTCAGCACGACGGCGTGGTGACGATGATGATGTTCTACCGACGCAGGGCTTCGTCTAAGCACCGCAACGATATGACCGAGGTGGAATATGGTGGAGGGGGGCACCGCACACGGCTAAGGAACGATCACGAGGATCAACTTGTGTGTCCTAGGGTGCCCCCTGCCTCCGTATATAAAGGATCCAAGGGGGGTGCGGCCGGCCCTAGAGGAGGCGTGCAGGAGGAGTCCTACTCCTACCGGGAGTAGGACTCCCCTCCCTTTTCCTTGTCCAAGTAGGAGAGGTGGAAGGAGGGAAGGAAAGGGGGGGGGCGCCGCCCCTCCCTCCTTGTCCAATTCGGACTAGGGGGAGAGGGGGCGCGCGGCCTGCCCTGGCAGCCCCTTCCTCTTCTCCACTTTAGGCCCATGAGGCCCATTAACCCCCCGGGGGGTTCTGGTAACCCCCCGGTGCTCCAGTTTTATCCGAAACTTCCCCGGAACGCTTCTGGTGTCCGAATATAGTCATCCAATATATCAATCTTTATGTCTCAACCATTTCGAGACTCCTCGTCATGTCCGTGATCACATCCGGGACTCCGAACTAACTTCGGTACATCAAAATGCATAAACTCATAATAACTGTCATCGTAACGTTAAGCGTAAGGACCCGACGGTTCGAGAACAATTTAGACATGACTAAGACAAATCTCCGGTCAATAACCAATAGCGGGACCTGGATGCCCATATTGGCTCCTACATATTCTACGAAGATCTTTATCGGTCAGACCGCATAACAACATACGTTGTTCCCTTTGTCATCGGTATGTTACTTGCCCGAGATTCGATCGTCGGTATCCAATACCTAGTTCAATCTCGCTACCGGCAAGTCTCTTTACTCGTTCCGTAATACATCATCTCGCAACTAACTTATTAGTTGTAATCCTTGCAAGGCTTATTTGATGTGCATTACCGAGAGGGCCCAGAGATACCTCTCCGACAATCGGAGTGACAAATCCTAATCTCGAAATACGCCAACCCAACATCTACCTTTGGAGACACCTATAGAGCTCCTTTATAATCACACATTTATGTTGTGACGTTTGGTAGCACACAAAGTGTTCCTCCGGCAAACGGGAGTTGCATAATCTCATAGTCATAGAAACATGTATAAGTCATGAAGAAAGCAATAGCAACATACTAAACGATCGGGTGCTAAGCTAATGGAATACGTCATGTCAATCAGATCATTCACCTAATGATGTGATCCCATTTAATCAAATAACAACTCTTTCTTTATGGTTAGGAAACATAACCATCTTTGATTAATGAGCTAGTCAAGTAGAGGCATACTAGTGACACTCTGTTTGTCTATATATTCACACATGTATTATGTTTCCGGTTAATACAATTCTAGCATGAATAATAAACATTTATCATGATATAAGGAAATAAATAATAACTTTATTATTGCCTCTAGGGCATATTTCCTTCACCTTTCACTTTGCCATCCTTCTTATCCGCCAAATACTTGGGGTAGTTCCGCTTCCAGTGACTAGTCCCTTTGTAGTAGAAGCACTCAGTCTCAGGATTAGGTCCAGACTTGGGTTTCTTCCCTTGAGCAGCAACTTGCTTGTTCTTCTTCTTGAAGTTCCCCTTCTTCCCTTTGCCCTTTTTCTTGAAACTAGTGGTCTTGTTAACCATCAACACTTGATGCTCACTCTTGATTTCTACCTCTGCAGCCTTTAGCATTGCAAAGAGCTCAGGAATAGTCTTCTCCATCCCTTGCATATTATAGTTCATCACGAGGCCTTTATAGCTTGGTGGCAGTGATTGAAGAACTCTATCAATGACACTATCATCAGGAAGATTTAACTCCCAGCTGAGTCAAGTGGTTATGATACCCAGACATTTTGAGTATATGTTCAATGACAAAACTATTCTCCTCCATTTGGCAGCTGTAGAACTTGTTGGAGACTTCACATCTCTCAACTCGGGCATTTGCTTGAAATATTAACTTCAACTCCTGGAACATCTCATATGCCCCATGACGTTTGAAATGTCTTTGAAGTCCCGATTCTAACCCGTAAAGCATGGCACATTGAACTATCGAGTAGTCATCAGCTTTGCTCTGCAAGATGTTCCTAATGTCCGCAGTTGCTCCTGCAGCGGGTCTTGCACCTAGCGGTGCTTCCATGACGTAATTCTTCTGTGCAGTAATGAAGACAATCCTCATGTTACGGACCCAGTCCGTGTAGTTGCTACCATCATCTTTCAACTTAGCTTTCTCTAGGAACGCATTAAAATTCAAGGGAACGGTAGCACGGGCCATTGATCTACAACAACATAGATATGCAAAAAGTATCAAGTACTAAGTTCATGATAAATTAAAGTTCAATTAATCATATTACTAAAGAACTCCCACTTAGATAGACATCCCTCTAGTCATCTAAATGATCACGTGATCCATATGAACTAAACCATGTCCGATCATCTCGTGAGATGGAGTAGTTTTCAATCGTGAACATCACTATGTTGATCATATCTACTATATGATTCATGTTCGACCTTTCAGTCTCAGTGTTCCGAGGCCATATCTGCATATGCTAGGCTCGTCAAGTTTAAGACGAGTATTATGCATGTGCAAAACTGGCTTGCACCCACTGTATGTAAACGTAGAGCTTATCACGCCCGATCATCACGTGGTGTCTCGGCATGATGAACTGTAGCAACGGTGCATACTCAGGGAGAACACTTATACCTTGAAATTTAGTGAGGGATCATCTTATAGTGCTACCGCCATACTAAGCAAAATAAGATGCATAAAGGATAAACATCACACGCAATCAAAATATGTGACATGATATGGCCATCATCATCTTGTGCCTTTGATCTCCATCTCCAAAGCACCGTCATGATCTCCATCGTCACCGGCTTGACACCTTGATCTCCATCGTAGCATCATTGTCGTATCGCCAACTATTGCTTCTACGACTATCGCTACCTCTTAGTGATAAAGTAAAGCAATTACATGGCGATTGCATTTCATACAATAAAGCGACAACCATAAGGCTCTTGCCAGTTGCCGATAACCTTTACAAAACATGATCATCTCATACAACAATTTATATCTCATCACGTCTTGACCATATCACATCACAACATGCCCTGCAAAAACAAGTTAGACGTCCTCTACTTTGTTGTAGCAAGTTTTACGTGGCTGCTACGGGCTTCTAGCAAGAACCGTTCTTACCTACGCATCAAAACCACAAGAATTTTTCGTCAAGTGTGATATTTTAACCTTCAACAAGGACCGGTCATAGTCAAACTCGATTCAATTAAATTTGGAGAAACAGACACCCGCTAGCCACCTGTGTGCGAAGCACGTCAGTAGAACCAGTCTCATGAACGCGGTCATGTAATGTCGGTCCGGGCCGCTTCATCCAACAATACCGCCGAATCAAAGTAAGACGTTGGTGGTGAGCAATATGACTATTATCGCCCACAACTCTTTGTGTTCTACTTGTGCATATCATCTACGCATAGACCAGGCTCGGATGCCACTGTTTGGGAACGTAGTAATTCAAAAAAATTCCGACGATCACGCAAGATCTATCTAGGAGATGCATAGAAACGAGACAGGAGAGTGTGTCCACGTACCCTCGTAGACCGAAAGCGGATGTGTTTAGTAACGCGGTTGATGTAGTCGAACGTCTTCACGATCCAACCGATCCAATTACCGAACGTACAAGACCTCCGTGTTCAGCACACATTCAGCACGATGACGTCCCTCGTGCTCTTGATCCAGTAGAGGGTCGAGGGAGAGTTCCATTAGCACGATGGCGTGGTGACGGTGTTGGTGATGTGATCCACGTAGGGCTTCGCCTAAGCACTATGACAATATGACCGAGGTGGTAAACTGTCGAGGGGGGTACCGCACACGGCTAAGAAATAATTGTTGTGCCTTTGGGGTGCCCCCTGGCCATGTTTATAAAGGAGGGGGAGGAGGAGGCCGACGGCCAAGGAAGCCGTGCAAGGGGGGAGTCTAAGTAGGATTCCCAATCCAAGTTGGATTCCCTTTCCTATTCCAAGAGGGGGAAGGAGGGAAGGGAAAGAGTGGGTTGCGCCCCCTCCCCCTAGTCCAATTCGGACTGCCCTTGGGGGGGGGGGCGCCACCCTCTGGCTGCCCTCTCCTACTCCCTTATGACCCATAACTTCCCCGCGGGGGGGGGGTGTCAGGTAACCCCTCGGTTCCCTGATAAATATCCGAAACTTCCCGAAATCTTTCCGGTGTCCAAATACCTTTGTCCAATATATCAATCTTTACCTCTCGACCATCTCGAGACTCCTCGTCTTGTCCGTGATCTCATCAGGGACTCCGAACAAACTTTGGTCACCAAAACACATAACTCATAATACAAATTCTCATTGAACCTTAAGCGTGCGGACCCTACAGGTTCGAGAACTATGTAGACATGACCGAGACACATCTCTGGTCAATAAACAATAACATAACCTGGATGCTCATATTATCTCCTACATATTCTACGAAGATCTTTATCGGTCAAACCACATAACAACATACGTTATTCCCTTTATCATCGGTATGTTACTTGCCCGAGATGCGATCGTCGGTATCATCATGCCTAGTTCAATCTCGTTACCGGCATGTCTCTTTACTCGTTCCGTAATGCATCATCCCACAACTAACTCATTAGTCACATTGCTTGCAAGGTTTATAGTGATGTGCATTACCGAGAGGGCCCAGAGATACCTCTCCGATACACGGAGTGACAAATCCTAATCTTGATCTCTATGCCAACTCAACAAACACCTTCAGAGACACCTGTAGAGCATCTTTATAATCACCCAGTGACGTTTGATAGCACATAAAGTGATTAACCGGTATTCGGGGGTTGCATAATCTAATAGTCTGAGGAATATGTATAAGTCATGAAGAAAGCAATAGCAATAAAACTAAGCAATCATAATGCTAAGCTAACGAATGGGTCTTGTCCACCACATCATTCTCTAATGATGTGATCCCATTCATTAATTGATAACACATGTCTATGGTCAGGAAACTTAACCATCTTTGATTAACGAGCTAGTCAAGTAGAGGCATACTAGGAACACTCTGTTTTGTCTATGTATTCACACATGTACTAAATTTCCGATTAATACAATTCTAGCATGAATAATAAACATTTATCATGATATAAGGAAATATAAATAACAAATTTATTATTGCCTCTAGGGCATATTTCCTTCGCCATCCCCGTCCCCGTCCTCACCGCCGTCGATCGCCCATGCCGATCTCGTCGCTGGCACAGTCGTGGGAACGATTCCGACAATAATAAAGGATAGGGTAAAGGAGCATGATCTATCGAGATGCATATGCGTGACACAGTGGTTTTAGCGAGTTCGGGCCTCTCATGGTGGAGATAACAGCCATACGTCTCGTGCTCCGAAGAGACTTTGTTTTATCTGAGTATGTATCCGGAGATTACAGTGTATGTGAGAGAGAGGAGAATGGATCCCCATGCATGAACTAAGTCATGAGACTAGTGACGAGAGAGAGAGAGAGAGAGAGAGAGAGAGAAGGAGCTAGAAGGAGAAGAATGAGGGCCTGCCCCTGAGTCTAGTGGTGGGGGTGGCTTCTTTAGAGTGCGCCACCCCCTCACCCCTTATGTTACAAGATGGAGCATGAATGCCATAATGTTAGCCTACTATTAGTATGATGCTTCAACTGCCTTGCCGACTGTTGGTCTTCGCATATCCGAGTGAATTATACTGCCGAGTGGATGCGTGCCATCCGACTGGATGGTACGTCGATATGTCCGAGTGGATAGTTTGTATGAATGCGATTTATCTGGACCAACCTCATGTGTGGACCCCATGCTTTGTGATATTTTGACCCTTAGTGGGCCTACCCATTATGTGTGTCCCCAACAGGCACCACCGTGGTGAGCCTCTTGTTCTTATCTTTTTTAAAAGAAAAAAATTCTTACATGCATTGTATGATTTAGATAGCTACTATTATATTTTTCTTATTTGTATTATTGTTTGTTATTATATAGTGCCATGGTTTTGATATCCGTCCCGTCGGCTTTCATCCGGTCTATGATTCGGATATGGTATATTATCTTTTATAACTATTTGTTTCATTTAGTGTTTATGACAATTATGCCCGGTCAGTCCGCCACGTATGACGCGACCCCACCCCGGATCACCTTTTCTCTTTCTTTATTCATTCTTTTCTTTCTCTCTCTTCTTCTCCACCAATCTCGTGCAAGTGACTGGACATATGAGAAAAAACGAAGAAGTGTGGTTGCGCGGACGAAAAAGTAGAGGCTCAAAACGGACACGCTCGGTCACTGACCGGGCGCGTCCGCGGACGTTTGAGGGGTCGAATTAGAGATACGGGGCTGAAGATGCTCTTATTCCAAAATTCTTTGTTTGCGAGGGGAACAAACGAAGACTGGATCTTCGGCGCAGTCGCGGATGAAGACAATCTCTTCATCTCAATGGGCCATGAAGATACCTTTTCGGTCCAGGAAAACGTCTATTCGGCCCCTGGGGGAACAAAGAGTGTCTGTTCGTCCATGGCGCGAATAAAAAGCCACTCGTCGGTCTACACGCGACCGGAGTGGGTTGTAAAACTGCAAATTCCGAATTTGGCCATGTAGCTTCAAGATTTTGTAAAGAAAAGAAAAGTCTTGATCCTGGATGGCTAGGTCTGGGGATACAATCACCTCTCTAATCACGCATTCATAGGTTGGTTCTCAGTGAACCTTTACCACTCATATTTCTTAGCTTAAGGGTGACAAATCCAAGGAGTTCATTTTCTGTAATTTTGAAATAAAAACTGGTTAGATAGATTTAAGCACACAAGATAAATAGACAGACAGATAGACTTGTTTAAAAAGGAAAGCAATGGCGGTTTAACCTAGACTAAAAAGAACCACGCACGTACGCTTTATTTTCTTACCAGAATCATCAACCTAAGCTAGGTTTACGTGAATCGTGATGGCGAAAGACCAGCGCCAGTCTGCATGGACGGACCTGCAACCGGATCTCCTGCTCCTCGTCCTCCACCACCTTACGTCCCTCTTGGACCGTGTCCGAGCAGGCGCAGTCTGCAGGCCGTGGCGCTCCGCCGCCAGCCTGTTGCCCCCGACGCGGCTCCCCTGGGTCGTGTTCGGCGACGGCACCCTCTTCGACCTCGCCAATGACAGCGCGCCGCACCCGCACTACCGCCTGCGTCTCCCCGATGACTGCTGGCGCTACAGCGCCGGCGAGGACATGCTGTTTCTCGCGCACCAGGGCGATGGCAGCTGCTCCCTCATGAACGCTCTCTCCGGTGACAGGACCGATCTCCCTGAGCTAGCTGCTATCTTGCGGACTTACAACCTCCGGCACCGAAAGCCAAACGAGCTCAGGCGCATCCCCCATGACCCAGACGAGCCCACGATGGCTATAGGAAAGGTGGTGTTATCTTCGGCGCCGGACGACCCCATCGTCGCCGTCCTGCTCGAAGACAAAATCATCGTTTCTACTTGCCGGCCGGCCGGAGAGAGCAATTCGTGCCTGGTAGTGTTGGCTCACGAGGCCGTCGACATTGCTCTGTTTCAAGGGCAGATCTACGCCCTCTCCACGACCCATGTCCTCTGGAACCTCAAGCTCATCAATGGTCACCTCGACACGCCAACGTCGCCTGGCGTCGAACCAAAAGTGCGGTGCGGTTTAGATTTGATAAAGAACCCGTGGTCATGGCAGCAACATGAGCAAGATGAAGAAGACGTTTTCAAGCAAGATGAAGAAGACGCTTTCGCTGATCCCCTGGTCGAGCTATATCTAGTTGAGTCTGGCGGCAAGCTCTTGATGGTGAAGCGATGGCTCCGCCGCCCATGGATGCCCTGCTTCCCGGAAGGTAGAAGAACTTTCTGCTTGCAGGTCTGGGAGGCAGACATGAGCGAAGGCCAGTGGAAGAAGTTGGACGGCAGCCTAGAAGGTCGGGCGCTCTTTGTGAGCAGGCCTTCCTCTAAGTCTTTGCCCGCCGGTTATGGAGTTCGAGAAGATTGTATCTACTTCCTCAAGAAACTCTATGTGTGGAGGAAGCCCAAGGCACCTCTCGGCGACTCTGGCGTGTACAACATTAGAGACAAGACGTTCACCCCGTTGTTGCGTGAGTCGATGCCATCAATGCCGTGGAAGAGCGGGCGGTTTCCATCATGGTTTTTTCATGCCCAAGTTTAATCAAGTCATCAACTTATGCCAGCATTTATCTTTTAGTACAGTAGTTGTTTTCCTAATTGCTTGTCCAATGGTCCAAAATATAATCGTATGCATTTTTGTATGGTTATTGGGACAATGCCCATGAGTTGCAATGGGGTATAAATATTTACTCGGTATGTTAGCGTGATTTACCTGCACATACTATTGTGATTGTGTAAATAAATATTTATTAAATTCTGCCTGTGATTTATCTTATAGTTTGATGTGAAGTTTTCTAAGTAAATAAAAGTGAAATTGGTTCAGAAGGTAAGTAATTAACATGATTGGTTATCATTCGGGGATGGTTGGATGAAAGGATGATGAGAAGAACAATGAAACATGGAATCTTACATTATTTTTAAATAGTAGAGAACAGATAGAGATTAACTGGTTTACATGTATAATTTCTAACTATATCTTGAATTTTACATCCTAGGGACTTCATATCGTTTACTCGATGTGTTTCGTTTCAGTAATATTTATTTGCACGTCCCTCCAGTTTCAATAGCTGGACTCATTTTGTTAGAAACACGAATGACTTTCCCTTGTAGTATTGATACATACATGTGCATGCTTAATTAGTTGGACTCATTTTTGTAGTATTAGACCTAGACACGTCATATAGCTTATATGATCTGTATTTCAGACAATATACAGAAACTAAAAACATGCATGGATGCATTAACTGCTTCTGTATATATATTCGATCTAATGAGGGAGTCTTGTGATTGTTTTTTCCGATACTGCAATTCTTAGTTGTTCATTTATGGATAAAGTGATCTTGCAAAGAGCCTCCTTTATCAGTAGTAATTTTCTTCAATAAAGAGAGACAATACAATAGAAGAAATCAATACATACATGAATCACTACTATATCAAGCCAACACCGCTTGGTGTCGAACCAAAAGTGTGGTGCGGTCTAGATTTGATAAAGAACCAATGACCATAGCAACCACACCAGCAAGATCAGGAAGACGTTTTCAAGCAAGATGAAGACGGCGTTTTCGGTGATCCCCTGGTCGAGCTATATCTAGTTGAGTCTAGGGGCAAGCTGTTGATGGTAAACCAATGGCTCTGCCATCCATGGATGCCCTGCTTTCCGGATGGTAGAAGAACTTTCTGTTTCAGGTCTGGGTGGCGGACCTGAGCGAAGGCCGGTGGTTGAAGTTGGATGGCAGTCTAGAGGGCCGAGCGCTCTTTGTGAGCAGGTCATGCTCCAAACCTTTGGCCGCCGGTCATGGAGTTCGAGAAGATTTTGTATCTACTTCTTGGAGAAACTCTACGAGTGGAGGAAGCCGGAGGCACCTCTCAGCGACTCTGGCATGTACAACATTAGAGACAAGGCGTTCACCCCTTTGTTGCGTGAGTCGATGATATCACTGTCGTGGAAGAGCGGGTGGTTTCCATCATGGTTTTTGCCTGTCCAAGTTTAGTTAAATCATTAACATGTGCCTGCATTTATCAATTGGATGTTCTCCTTGGTTGCCCAAAGGGACAAAAACAATCATACGCATTTATTTTTGGAACAGTTTAGGGCTCATCTAGATGTGACATAACCACATCTAAATATGATGTAAGTGCCATCTCACTCTAGAACAAGCCCACCACCTCCTATTTGTTTGTTTGTTTGTTTGTTTCCTTTTTTTCTTTCGTTTATTTACATTCAACCATGCTTGTTTTTGGACAAGATTTTTGGAAACCGGCCGGCTTTCGGAAACAGTGATGAAACCTGAAAATTTGTAATACCATCCAAAAAATATATATTTCGAATATAAACAACCATATGAGGTAAAATAAGGCTCCTATGCAAGTGTTAACCAAACTAAGAGCATCTTCAGCCGTTGCCCCCCGGGGGCGAGCTGGCAGTAGAATCGGCTCTGGGGGCGGTTGGGCACCCAGCTATCTCCCCCAGGTCGCCCCCCAGGCACCAATATCGGCCCATTTCTGGCCACTTTTCGGCCTCCTTTCGGCGAAAAATGGCCCGATATCAGCGCGAATCGGCCCATATTTGGCATGGTTTGGCGTGGTTCAGCGTAAATTCTCAACATAAGTAATTTTTTGTACCACATAGCTCATCACAGAAAATCAATAAAAATCAAATAGTTCAACAACAAATTGTTCAATACAAATTATATAGTTCAAGAAATAAAAACTCATATTTCATCACACGTCGAGCTAGGCGGCGCCCTTGATCCTCCATAGGTGCTCCACCAGATCCTACAGTTGTTGATGCACATGTGGGTCTCGGATCTCCTGACGCATATTGAGGTAGGCAGTCCAGGTTGCCGGTAGCTGGTGATCAACTTCAGCTAGAGGACCCTGCCTGTAGTATGGTTCAGTGTCAAACACTGGCTCTTCCCGCTCTCTCTCACTAATCATATTGTGCAAGATGACATAGCAAGTCATGATCTCCCGCATTTGATCTTTCAACCAGGTCTGAGAAGGGTACCGGACAACAGCAAAATCGAGATTGGAGGACACCAAATGCCTGCTCGACATCCTTCCTGCAAGCCTCCTGCACCTTTGCAAAGTGGGACTTCTTGCCTCCTGGCACAGCGTTTGAGATATTCTTCACAAATGTAGACCATCTCGGAAAGATGCCATCAGCTAGGTAGTATCCCTTGTTGTAGTGCCGCCCAAATCCATCTTCCAAGGCATAGGCTCACCATCATAGAAGGATCCTCAAATCCGCAACCAAGGCATAGGCTTGTCGTCCATCTTCCAAGGCATAGGCTCACCATCATAGAAGGATCCTAAAATCCGCAGCCAAACTCATCCTCTTGAATCTATATTCATACTCACAGTTTTGGTTTTGTAGGTCATAGATCTGGGCTTGGAGGTGCTCGATTTTCTTGTGAAGCTTGAAGATGGTCTCCCCAATGTTCTTGGCATCCATCTTATGATTTTTGGCAAATTCCGCGATCATCATCTGGTTGGCGTCGAGTCCGCGTTCCACCATCCCCTGGCACTTGAAAACTTGTTGCTCCATTGCTTCGAGTCTTGTCTCCACGCTTCCGGTCCTCCTTGGTCCTTCAACATCACGGATGTGTAGCACCCCCTCACACAACTCAATGGTTTGAGGGTGTTGCAGCACCTCTGTGAGGTAGGGTTGATGACCCTCTCGAAAAACTTATCCTTGGGGGCGCTTGAAGCCATCATGGTGATCTAGATCTGTCAGAAAAACAGCTCGAAACAAAAATATGAGATAATTGCGTGGTACGGTGGTCAAAACCTTCGGGAGATTATATAACGAATTTTTACCGACCAAAGGAAGTATCGTGCAAGAAAATGGAGGTTCCCATGAGGCAGGGGGCGCGCCCTCCACCCTCGTGGACGCCTCATGTCCTTTCCGGACTGCTTCTTATTTTCCTATTTTCTTAAATATTCCAAAATGGAGAAAAATTGCTATTAGAACTGTTTTGGAGTCGGTTTACTTACCGTACCACATACCTCTTCCTTTTCAGAGGTCGAAACGCTCTGGAAGGTGTCCCTTATATACTCCTCCGGGGTTATAGTTTCAATAACATTAGTTTTAAAATTTATGGGATTACCTGAGATATAATGTTTGATTCTTTGACCATTCACCACCCTCGGATTTGTGCCTTCGAAGTTGTTGATTTTTATGGCACCGGAACAAGGTGCCCACGAGGCAGGGGGCGCGCCTAGGGGGGTAGGGCGTGCCCTCCACCCTCGTGGACGCCTCATGTCCTTTCCGGACTTCTTCTTATTTTCCTACTTTCTAAAATATTCCAAAACGGTGAAAATTTCTATTAGAACTGTTTTGGAGTCGTTTTACTTACCGTACCACATACCTCTTCCTTTTCAGAGGTCGAAACGCTCTAGAAGGTGTCCCTTATATATACTCCTCCAGGGTTACGGTTTCAATAACATTAGTTTCAACATTTATGGGATTACCTGAGGTATAATGTTTGATTCTTTGACCGTTCACCTCCCTCGGATTTGTGCCTTCGAAGTTGTTGCTTTTTATGGCGCTAGAACGATAGACCTTCTCGATAACGGAAGGACCTTCCCATTTAGAGAGGAGTTTTCCTACAAAAGATCGTAAACGAGAGTTGTATAACAATACATAATCACATACATTAAACTCATGTTTTTGTATCCTTTTGTCATGCCAACTTTTAAATTTTTCTTTAAATAGTTTGACATTCTCATAGGCCTGGGTTCTCCACTCATCAAGTGAGCTAATGTCAAATATTCTCTTCTCACTGGCAAGTTTGAAGTCATAGTTGAGCTCTTTAATGGCCCAATATGCCTTATGTTCTAGTTCGAGAGGTAAGTGACATGCTTTTCCATAAACCATTTTATATTGAGACATACCCATAGGATTTTTATATGCAGTTATATAGGCCCATAATGCATCATCAAGTTTCTTTGAGCAATTATTTCTAGATCTATTAACAGTCTTTTGTAAAATTAATTTAAGCTCTCTATTACTCAGTTCTACTTGACCACTAGACTTTGGATGATATGGAGATGCAATTGTATGATTAACATCATACTTAGCAAGCATCTTACGAAAAGCGCTATGAATAAACTATGAACTGCCATTAGTCATTAAATATCTAGGGACTCCAAACCTCGGAAAAATAACTTCTTTAAGCAACTTAATAGAGGTGTTACAAGTAAACCAGATATGGAGATGGCGACTAAAGTTGTTGTTTCCATTTTTATAGAATTTCAAGATTACAATGGATCTACGAAAAGATCGTGTATTTAGAACTAAAATGGAATATACAAAGTCGACACTAATGATTAAATAGAATTTATGGCTACACAAACTGTTGAAGATAGTTCTAAACCTAGGCCAAAACGAACTGGTGCAGGTAGTTTACTGAAACCGTTGAATTCGGAATATGGGAAAGTCGCCCCGGGTTGGGGGACTACTCCTTTTATGGGGATCGCAATGGCTTTATTCGCTATATTCCTATCTATTATTTTAGAAATTTACAATTCTTCCGTTTACTGGACGGAATTTTAACCAATTAGGTTTCTACTAACTACAACTAGGAAGTCAGAGTTTTTCCATCCAAAAAAGCCTTTCTAGTTTAAGATCTACATTTCTAGATATTATGGCAGTTTTTCCGTTATACTAGTTCAAATAGCTTCTACCCATTTAGTAACGTAATTAACAACAACTAAAATATGTGTATACCCATTAGAGGAAGCAAACGATCCCATATAATCAAGGGACAATCGCATTTTTACCCCTAGTTGGTTCCTACCCATGGGTTTTGCCCTTACTTTTCGAGCTTGCTCAGTTTTGCCCTTACTTTTTCCGTCGAGGTCCCTCGAATGCCCTTTGAACGTTTGACCAAAACTTTGAAAATTCATAACTAATAAAACTCAAAAAAAATGCAAATAAGATATCAAAATGTTCAGATAAACATTACCTTTATGTGCATATCATTTCCATTCAGGGCAAAAGCACCCTTTAAACTACCTGAGGCAATTAATGATATTAACATTATTAAAAATAAAAAGGTATAAACAATATTTTTTTCATGAATAAATATTACTTGCAAATGTAGGTGAGGTTTTCTAAACATCCTGATATCTTATTTGCATTTTTTCTAAGTTCATATCAATTTGTTATGAAGTTTCCAAATAATGTTCAAAGTCGTATGAACATTCATAACAAGATGATACGAACTCAGAAAAATGCAAATAAGATATCTGAATGTTCACAAAACATCACCTACATTTTCATGTAATTTTTATTCATGAAAAATATTGTTTATACCTTTTTATTTTTAATAATGTTAATAACATTAATTACCTCAGGTTGTTTAAAGGGTGCTTTTGTCCTGAATGCAAATGATATGCACATAAAGGTAATGTTTTTCTGAACATTTTGATATCCTATTTGCATTTTGTGAGTTCATATGAATTAGTTATGAATTTTCAAAGTTTTTGTCAAACGGTCAAAGGGCATTCGAGGGACCACGACGGAAAAAGTAAGGGCAAAACTGAGCAAGCTTGAAAAGTAAGGGCAAAACCCGTGGGTAGGAACCAACTAGGGGTAAAAATGCAATTGTCCCTATAATCAAAGCCCCAAACATCAAATGGTTCAATAACAAGTGAATAGTTCATAGGAATTTCTTGACGTCTACTAATATTACCAATTCTTTGACATTCATCACAAGACAAGACAAACTTACGTGCATCCTTGAAGAGAGTAGGCCAATAAAAACCGGATTGCAATAACTTATGTGCAGTTCTATCTCCAGCATGATGTCCTCCGTAAGCCTTGGAGTGACACTTGCGTAGGATCTGTTCATGCTCAGGTACACAATGTCTAATAACACCATCTACTCCTTCTTTATAAAGGTGTGGGTCATCCCAGAAGTAATGTCTTAAATCATAGAAAAACTTTTTCTTTTGCTGGTATGTGAAACTAGGTGGTATAAATTTAGCAACAATGTAATTAGCATAATCAGCGTACCATGGAGCAGTACGGGAAGCATTTATGATAGCTAATTGTTCATCAGGAAAGCTATCATCTATAGGTAGTGGGTCATCAAGAACATTCTCTAACATAGAGAACTTGTTTTGCAACTGGGTTCTCAACTCCTTTTCTATCAATAATATGCAAATCAAATTCTTGTAGTAGGAGAACCCATCTAATAAGTCTAGGTTTAGCATCTTTCTTTTCCATAAGGTATTTAATAGCAGCATGATCAGTGTGAACAGTTACTTTAGAATCAACAATATAAGATCTGAACTTATCACAAGAAAATACAACTACTAAAAATTCTTTTTCAGTAGTAGCATAATTCTTTGGGCACTGTCTAGACTTTTACTAGCATATTGGATAACATTTAATTTCTTATCAACTCTTTGTCCTAAAACATCACCTACAGCATAATCACTAGCATCACACATAATTTCAAAGGGTAAATTTCAATCAGGTGGCTGAACAATGGGTGCAGAAATCAAGGCTTTCTTAAGTATTTCAAATGCTTATACACAATCATCATCAAAGATAAAAGGAACATCTTTTTGTAAGAGATTTGTCAGAGGCCTAGAAATTTTTGAGAAGTCTTTAATGAACCTCCTATAAAAACCATCATGACCAACAAAACTTCTTATGCCTTTAATGTCCTTAGGACACGGCATCTTTTCGATAGCATCAAATTTAGCTTTATCAACATCAATACCTCTTTCAGAAATTTTATGCCCCAAGACAATGCCTTTATTAATCATAAAGTGGCACTTCTCCCAATTCAAGACAAGATTAGTTTCTTCACATCTCTGCAAAACTCGATCAAGGTTGCTTAAGTATTCATCAAAAGAAGTTCCATATACAGAAAAATCATCCATGAATACCTCAACAATCTTTTCACAAAAGTGAGAGAATATCATAGTCATACATATTTGAAAGGTCGCAGGTGCATTACATAAACCAAAAGGCATATGTCTATAAGCAAAGGTGCCGAAAGGGCAAGTAAAATTAGTGTTTTCCTGATCCTCTTTCAACACAGGTATTTGAAAGAAACCAGAATAACCATCTAGAAAGCAAAAATGTGTATTTTTAGATAATCTTTCTAGCATTTGATCAATAAAAGGTAAAGGGTGATGATCCTTTTTAGTAGCTTTATTTAATTTGTGGAAGTCAATTACCATTCTATAACCTATAACAATTCTTTGTGGGATCAATTCATCTTTATCATTAGGAACAACAGTAATACCTCCCTTCTTAGGGACACAATGGACATGACTTACCCACTGACTATCAGCAACGGGATAAATTATTCCTGCCTCCGGAAACTTTAGTATTTCTTTTCTTACCACTTCTTTCATCTTAGCATTTAACCGTCGTTGGTGATCAACAACCGATTTAGGGTCTTTCTCTAATTTTATTTTGTGCTGGCATAGAGTGGGACTAATGCCCTTAAGATCATCAAAGTATATCCAATAGCAGCACAATGCTTCTTCAAAGTTTTCAATAATCTCTCTTCTTCCTGCTCTGAAAGGTTAGCACTAATAATAACAGGATATATCTTCTTTTCATGAAGATAAGCATATTTAAGAGTAGCAGGCAATGGTTTAAGCTCAAACACGGGATCACCGTTTGGTTGAGGAGGATTCCCTAGAATTTTCACAGGCAAATTGTGTTTCAAAATAGGTCCCTCTGTAAAGAATACTTCATCTATTTCCCTTCTTTCATTCATAAACATATCATTTTCATGGTTTCGCAAATATTGTTCTAAAAGATCATTAGGAGGCACAACAATAGAAGCAAGACCAATAATTTCATCTTTACTAGGCAATTCTTTATCATGGGGTTGTCTACAAAATTTAGCAAAATTAAAATCATGGGACATATCCCCTAAACCAACAGAAACAATATCCTTTTTGCAGTCTATCTTAGCATTAACAGTATTCAAGAAGGGTTTACCAATTATAATGGGACAAAAGTCATCTTGTGGGGAACCAAGAACAAGAAAATCAGCAGGATATTTAACTTTCCCACACAAGACTTCAACATCTCTAACAATCCCAACTGGTGAAATCGTATCTCTATTGGCAAGCTTAATTGTAACATCAATACCTTCTAACTCGCACTAGCACCCATATCACATAAGCCATGATAGCAATGATTTCCTATTTTAACAGAAATAACAGGCATGCCTACAACATGTGTATGTTTATTTTTAGTATCGGGTCTAGCAATGCTAGCAGCTTCATCACAAAAGTAAATAACATGCCCATCAATATTATCAGACAAGAGATCCTTAACCTTAGCGATACTAGGTTCAACTTTAATTTGCTCCGAGGGTGTAGGTGTTCTAGTATTACTCTTATGAACCACAGTTGAAGCTTTAGCATGATCCTTTATTCTAGTAGGAAAAGGTGGTTTCTCAATATAAGCGGTAGGAACAATAGGATCAACATTATAAGTGATAGTCTTTTCTTCAACTTTAATAGGTTCAACTACTTTTACTTTAATGGGAGGATGATATTTAAGCCACTTCTCCTTAGGGAGATCAACACGACTAGCAAATGACTCACAGAAAGAAGCTACTATTTCAGAGTCAAGTCCATATTTAGTGCTAAATTCACGAAAAGCATCAGTATCCATACAAGATTTAACACAATCAAACTTAGGTGCTATACCTAACTCCATATCTTCGTCAAGTTCCCAATCTTTAGAGTTGCATTTAATTCTTTCCAATAAATCCCATCAGAATTCAATAGTCTTCATCATAAAAGCCGAGCATAATTTTTTTGAATAATAATTTCTCTTGGGAGCTCATGATTGGGGCATGAATATAACATTGACTTAAGCCTCCCCCAAGATGGAGCGATGCCTTCTCCTTCGCGAGGCCAAAAATTATATATATAATTATGATCACGATTAACCAGATGCATGGGATAAAACTTCTAATGAAATTCCAACTTCAATCGGTTGTAGTTCCATGATCCAATATCATCACATAGCCTAAACTATGTCAATGCCTTTCCCTTCAAAGACAAAGGGAAGACCTTTTTCTTGATAACATCCTTGGGCATACCTGCAAGCTTAAATAATCCACAAACTTCATCCACATATATTAGGTGCAAATCGGGATGCAATGTTCCATCTCCTGTAAAAGGACTAGCTAGCAGTTTCTTTATCATACCCGAAGGAATTTCAAAGTAAACATTTTCAGTAGGTTCTGTAGGTTGAGGAGCAAATCTTTGCTCTACTGGTAGGGGTGAATATACCCCGAACAAGCCTCTCAAAGGATTACTTTCCATCATAACAAGTGACAGTAAATTTCAGCACACTATATAAATTTTTCCTTACCAAATTCCACCTACCAAAGGCGCTTTACTCCCCGGCAATGGAGCCAGAAAAGAGTCTTGATGACCCACAATTATAGGGGATCTATCGTAGTCCTTTCGATAAGTAAGAGTGTCGACCCTAACGAGGAACAGAAGGAAATGATAAGAAGTTTCCAGTAAGGTATTCTATGCAAGCAATGAAATTATCGGTAACAGATACTTTTGTGATAAGGTAATTTGTAATGGGTAACAAGTAATAAAAGTAAACAAGGTGCAGCAAGGTGGCCCAATCCTTTTTGTAGCAAAGGACAAGCCTGGAAAAACACTTATATAAAGGAAAACGCTCCTGAGGACACATGTGAATTATCGTCAAGCTAGTTTTCATCACAATCATATGATTCGCGTTCGTTACTTTGATAATTTGATATGTGGGTGGACCGGTGCTTGGGTACTGCCCTTACTTGGACAACATCCCACTTATGATTAACCCCTCCTGCAAGCATCCGCAACTACAAAAGAAGTATTAAGGTAAACCTAACCATAGCATGAAACATGTGGATCAAAATCAGCCCGTTACGAAGCAACGCATAAACTAGGGTTTAAGCTTCTGTCACTCTAGCAACCCATCATCTACTTATTACTTCCCAATGCCTTCCCCTGGGACCAAATAATGGTGAAGTGTCATGTAGTCGACGTTCACATGACACCACTATGGGAGAGACAACATACATCTCATCAAAATATCGAACGAATACCAAATTCACATGACTACTTATAGCAAGACTTCTCCCATGTCCTCAGGAACAAACGTAACTACTCACAAATCATATTCATGTTCATAATCAGAGGGGTATTAATATGCATAAAGGATCTGAACATATGATCTTCCACCGAATAAACCAACTAGCATCAACTACAAGGAGTAATCAACACTACTAGTAACCCACAGGTACCAATCCGAGGTTTTGGGACAAAGATTGGATACAAGAGATGAACTAGGGTTTTAGAGGAGATGGCGCTGGTGAAGATGTTGATGGGGAGTGACCCCCTCTCGATGAGAGGATTGATGGTGATGACGATGGTGATGATTTCCCCCTCCCGGAGGGATGCTTCGACGGCAGAACAGCTTCGCCGGAGCCCTAGATTGTTTCCGCCAAGGTTCCGCCTCGTGCCGGCGGCACTTCGTCCCGAAAGCTTGCTTATGATTTTTCCCAGGGCGAAAGACTTCATATAGCCAAAGATGGGCACCAGAGGCCTGCCAGGGGGCCCACGAGACAGGGGGGCGCGCCCGGGGGGTAGGGCGCGACCCCACCCTCGTAGATGGTGGGTGGCCCCCTCTGGTGCTTTCTTCACCCAATATTTTTTATATATTCTGAAATTGACTTCCGGGTTTCAGGACTTTTGGAGTTGTGCAGAATAGGTCTCTAATATTTGCTCCTTTTCCAGCCCAAAATTCTAGCTGCCGACATTTTCCATCTTCGTGCAAACCTTGTAAAATAAGAGAGAATAGGCATAACTATTGTGACATAATGTGTAATAACAGCCCATAATGCAATAAATATTGATATAAAAGCATGATGCAAAATGGACGTATCAAGGCTGCCGCGGAGAAACCTCCTCTCTTTTCCGGCGGGGAATGGACTATCTAGTGGTGGTGGGCGGTGGGCGGCGCCGGGATCGGTAGGGTGGAGGCCAAGCGCGCCAGGGGTGGGGGCAGAATCTGGACAGTTGGCTTGACTTTTCTCCTGACAGTGTGGGCCAGGCGTGTTTTTCCCTTGCGCCAGAGCCCCCGAGCGCCCCAAGTGCGCCGGGTTCGGCCTGCGATTGCCGGCCCCAAAAACGGGTCGAGCCGTTGGATTTTGGCGTCTTGAGGGCGCGACTGGGGTGTTTTTTCAGCGTCGGCGCGTAAATCGTTGCCTGGGGGCCTGTTGGGGGCGCGGCTGAAGATGCTCTAAGGTTCTAGCCTACCGGTAGAACTCGTAAGAGCATCTACAGCCGGGTCCCCCAAACCGGCCTCAAACGACCGGGCCGCTTGCCCGGTCACTGACCGGTCATAATATTTTGATCCAGAAGAACGCCTCAAACATACCTCAAAAGCTCGAGCTGACCGGCACCCCTCATATCTAGCCCAAATATGGGGCAGATATAGGGTGTCCCGGGCGTGCCCGCCTGACAAGGCCAGCCCACCACCGACCCCACGAATGTCCCAAAAAAACCATCCGGGTCATCACTCTGAAACCCTAGCTCGCTCACTCTCCTCTCTCGCTCCGTCCTCTTCTCTCACTGCAGCGATTCTGATTCGGGAGCCGCTCCGACTCCGAGAAGGATTCATACTATGAGCTGATGTCTACTACACTACCTTCTTCTTGTAGACGTTGTTGGGCCTCCAAGTGCGGAGGTTTGTAGGACAGTAGC
Source organism: Triticum aestivum (assembly GCF_018294505.1). Lineage (NCBI taxonomy): Eukaryota > Viridiplantae > Streptophyta > Magnoliopsida > Poales > Poaceae > Triticum > Triticum aestivum. The sequence goes on from NC_057812.1 coordinate 61,931,705, forward strand.
AAATTTCCCTCAAGTGGATGACCTAAGGTTTATCAATCCGTGGGGCGCATAGGATGAAGATGGTCTCTCTCAAACAACCCTGCAACCAAATAACAAAGAGTCTCTTGTGTCCCCAACACACCCAATACAATGGTAAATTGTATAGGTGCACTTGTTCGGCGAAGAGATGGTGATACAAGTGCAATATGGACGGTAGATATAGGTTTTTGTAATCTGAAATTATAAAAACAGCAAGGTCACTAATGATAAAAGTGAGCAAAAACGGTATTGCGATGCGTTGAAACAAGGCCTAGGGTTCATACTTTCACTAGTGCAAGTTCTCTCAACAATAATAACATAATTGGATCATATAACAATCCCTCAACATGCAACAAAGAGTGACTCCAAAGTCACTAATAGCGGAGAACAAACAAAGAGATTATTGTAGGGTACGATACCACCTCAAAGTTATCCTTTCTGATTGATCTATTCCAGAGTCCATAGTAAAATAATAGGAAGCTATTCTTTCCGTTCAATCTATCCTAGATTTCATACTAGAATAACACCTTAAGACGCAAATCAACCAAAACCCTAATGTCACCTAGATACTGCAATGTCACCTCAAGTATCCGTGGGTATGATTATACGATAAGCATCACACAATCTCAGATTCATCTATTCAACCAACACAAAGAACTTCAAAGAGTGCCCCAAAGTTTCTACCAGAGATTCAAGAAGAAAATGTGTGCCAACCCCTATGCATAAGTTCACAAGGTCACGGAACTCGCAAGTGGATCACCAAAACATACATCAAGTGGATCACGTGAATATCCCATTGTCACCAGAGATAAGCACATGCGAGACATACATCAATTGTTCTCAAATCCTTAAAGACTCAATCTGATAAGATAACTTCAAAGGGAAAACTCAATCCACTAAAAGAGAGTAGAGGGGGAGAAACATCATAAGATCCAACTATAATAGCAAAGCTCGTGATACATCAAGATCGTGCCGAATCAAGAACGCGAGAGAGAGAGAGAGAGAGAGATAAAACACATAGCTACTGGTACATACCCTCAGCCTCGAGGGTGAATTACTCCCTCCTCGTCATGGGGAGCGCCGGGATGATGAAGATGGCCACCGGTGATGTATTCCCCCCTCCGGCAGGGTGCCGGAATGGGTCTAGATTGGTTTGCGGTGGCTACGGAGGCTTGCAGCTGTGGAACTCCCGATCAAGGTTATTTTCTAGAAGTTTGGGGATATAATAGGCGTTGGCGTCGGGAACAAGTCAGGGGGTCCACGAGGCGGCCACGAGGCAGGGGTGCGCCCATGGGGGTGGGGCACGCCCCCCCCACCCTCGTGGTGGCCTCGGGACTCCTCTGGTCCATATCCAATGCTCCGTGGGCTTCTTATGGTCCAAAAAATGATCTCCGTAAATTTTTAGGTCAATTGGACTCCGTTTGATATTCCTTTTCTGCGATACTCAAAAATTATATATCCCAAAAACAGAAACTGGCACTGGGCTCTAGGTTAATAGGTTAGTCCTAAAAATCATATAAAATAGCATATAAAGGCATATAAAACATCCTATATGGATAATATAATAGCATGGAACAATCAAAAATTATAGATACGTTGGAGACGTATCAAGCATCCCCAAGCTTAATTCCTACTCATCCTCGAGTAGGTAAGTGAAAAAAGCAGAATTTTTGATGTGGAATGCTAGATAACATAATCATCAATGTAATCTTCTTTATTGTGGCAAGAATATTCAGATCCAAAAGATTCAAGACAAAATTTTAATATTGAAATAAAAATAATAATACTTCAAGCATACTAACCAATCAATTATGTCTTCTCAAAATAACATAGCCAAAGAAAGCTCATCCCTACAAAATCATCTAGTTTGGCCATGCCTCATTTTGGTAACACAAAATTCTCTCATCATGCACAACCCCGATGACAAGCCAAACAATTGTTTCATTCTTTAGTATTCTCAAACTTTTTCAATTGTCACGCAATATATGAGCACGAGCCATGGACATAGCACTATGGGTGAAATAGAATATGATGATGGAGGTTGTGTGGAGAAGACAAAAAAGGAGAAAGTCTCACATTGACATGGCTAATCAACATGCTATGGAGATGCCCATCAATTGCTGCCAATGCAAGGAGTAGGTATTGCCATGCAACGGATGCACTAGAGCTATAAATGAATGAAAGCTCAACAAAAGAAACTAAGTGGGTGTGCATCCAACTAGCTTGCTCACGAAGACCTAGGGCATTTTGAGGAAGCCCATCATTGGAATATACAAGCCAAGTTCTATAATGAAAAATTCCCACTAGTATATGAAAGTGACAAAATAGGAGACTCTCTATCATGAAGATCATGGTGCTACTTTGAAGCACAAGTGTGGAAAAAGGATAGTAACATTGTCCCTTCTCTCTTTTTCCCTCATTTTTTGGTGGGCTTCTTTGGCTTCTTTTTTTATTTGGGCTTCTTTCACTAGTAGAAAACAGGCCTATTGTCCCGGTTCGTAAGGGCCTTTTGTCCCAGTTCCTAAACCGGGACTAAAGGGTCGTTACTAATGCCATGTCCCTTTAGTCCCGGTTCAGTCCAGAACCGGGACAGATGGGCCTCCACGTGGCCTGTACGCGGAGCCTAGGCAGGAGGGCCTTTGGTCCCGGTTGGTGGCACCAACCGGAACCAATAGGCATCCACGCGTCTGTTGGGGAACGTAGCATAAATTCAAATTTTTCCGACGTGTCACCAAGATCTATCTATGGATTCATCTAGCAACGAGGGAGGAGTGGATCTACATACCCTTGTAGATCGCACGCGGAAGCGTTCAAGAGAACGGGGTTGATGGAGTCGTACTCGTCGTGATCCAAATCACCGATGATCCTAGCGACGAACGGACGGCACCTCCGCATTCAACACACGTACAGAGCAGCGACGTCTCCTCCTTCTTGATCCAGCAAGGGGGAAGGAGAGGTTGATGGAGATCCAGTAGCACGACGGCGCGGTGGTGGAAGTAGCGAGATTCCAACAGGGCTTCGCCAAGCGCTGCGGGAGGAGGGAGATGTGTCATGGGAGGGAGAGGGAGGCGCCAGGGCTTCAGTGTTGCTGCCCTCCCTTCCCCACTATATATAGGGCCAAGGGAGAGGGGGGGTGCAGCCTTGGCCCTTCCTCCAAGGAAGGGTGCGGCCAAGGGAGGAGTCCATCCTCCCGAAGGCACCTAGGAGGTGCCTTCCCCCTTTAGGACTCTTCCTTTCCCTCTTCTCTTGGCGCATGGGCCTCTTGGGGCTGGTTCCCTTGGCCCATATAGGCCAAGGCGCACCCCCTACAGCCCATGTGCCCCCCCGGGGCAGGTGGCCCCACCCGGTGGACCCCCGGGACCCTTCCGGTGGTCCCGGTACAATACCGGTGACCCCGAAACTTGTCCCGATGGCCGAAATAGAACTTCCTATATATAATTCTTTACCTCCGGACCATTCCGGAACTCCTCGTGATGTCCGGGATCTCATCCGAGACTCCGAACAACTTTCGGTTTACCGCATACTAATATCTCTATAACCCTAGCGTCACCGAACCTTAAGTGTGTAGACCCTACGGGTTCGGGAGACATGCAGACATGACCGAGATGACTCTTCGGTCAATAACCAACAGCGGGATGTGGATACCCATGTTGGCTCCCACATGTTCCATGATGATCTCATCGGATGAACCACGATGTCAAGGACTTAATCAATCCCGTATACAATTCCCTTTGTCTAGTGGTACGATACTTGCCCGAGATTCGATCGTCGGTATCCCGATACCTTGTTCAATCTCGTTACCGGCAAGTCTCTTTACTCGTTCCGTAACACATCATCCCGTGATCAACTCCTTGATCACATTGTGCACATTATGATGATGTCCTACCGAGTGGGCCCAGAGATACCTCTCCGTCACACGGAGTGACAAATCCCAGTCTCGATTCGTGCCAACCCAACAGACACTTTCGGAGATACCTGTAGTGTACCTTTATAGCCACCCAGTTACGTTGTGACGTTTGGCACACCCAAAGTATTCCTACGGTATCCGGGAGTTGCACAATCTCATGGTCTAAGGAAATGATACTTGACATTAGAAAAGCTTTAGCAAGCGAACTACACGATCTTGTGCTACGCTTAGGATTGGGTCTTGTCCATCACATCATTCTCCTAATGATGTGATCCCGTTATCAACGACATCCAATGTCCATGGTCAGGAAACCGTAACCATCTATTGATCAACGAGCTAGTCAACTAGAGGCTTACTAGGGACATGGTGTTGTCTATGTATCCACACATGTATCTGAGTTTCCTATCAATACAATTCTAGCATGGATAATAAACGATTATCATGAACAAGGAAATATAATAATAACTAATTTATTATTGCCTCTAGGGCATATTTCCAACAGTCTCCCACTTGCACTAGAGTCAATAATCCAGTTCACATCGATATGTGATTAACACTCAAGGTCACATCCCCATGTGACTAACACCCAAAGAGTTTACTAGAGTCAATAATCTAGTTCACATTACCATGTGATTAACACTCGATGAGTTCTGGGTTTGAACATGTTATGCTTGTGAGAGATGTTATAGTCAACGGGTCTGAATCTTTCAGATCCGTATGTACTTCGCAAATCTCTAGGTCATATTATAAATGCTGCTTCCACGCTCCACTTGGAGCTATTCCAAATCGTTGCTCCACTATACGTATCCGGTTTGCTACTTAGAGTCATTCGGATAGGTGTTAAAGCTTGCATCGATGTAACCCTTTACGCTGAACTCTTTATCACCTTCATAATCGAGAAACATGTCCTTATTACTCCAAGGACAATTTTTGACCGCTATCTAGTGATCCACTCCTGGATCACCTTTGTACCCTCTTGCCAGACATGTGGCAAGGCACACATCAGGTGCGGTACTTAGGATGGCATACCGTATAGAGCCTATGACAAAAGCATAGGGGACGACCTTCGTCCTTCCTCTTTCTTTTGCCGTGGTCGAGCTTTAAGTCTTAACTTCATACCTTACAACTCAGGCAAGAACTCCTTCTTTGGCTGATCTATATTGAACACCTTCAAGATCATATCAAGGTATGTGCTCATTTGAAAGTACCATTAAGCGTTTTGATCTATCCTTATAGATCTTGATGCTCAATGTTCAAGTAGCTTAATCCAGGCTTTCCATTGAAAAACACTTTCCAAATAACCCTATATGCTTTCCAAAATTCTATGTCATTTCTGATTAACAACATGTCAACAACATATATTCATCAGAAATTCTATAGTGCTCCCACTCACTTCTTTGGAAATACAAGTTTCTCATAAACTTTGTATACACCCAAAATCTTTGATCATCTCATCAAAGCATACATTCCAACTCCGAGATGCTTACTCCAGTCCTTAGAAGGATTGCTGGAGCTTTGCATATTTATTAGCATCTTTCAGGATTGACAAAAACTTTCCGGTTGTATCACATACAACCTTTCCTCAAGAAACTCGTCGAGGAAAAAATGTTTTTTTTGCATCCCATCTGCAAGATTTCACAAATAATGCAGTAATTGCTAATATAATTCCAACAGACTCTTAGCATCGCTACGAGTGAGAAAGTCTCATCGCAGTCAACTCCTTGAACTTGTTGGAAAACTTCTTAACGACAAGTCGAGCTTTCTTAATGGTGACATTTACCATCATTGTCCGTCTTCCTTTTAAAATCCATCTGTACTCAATAGCATTACGACCATCGAGTCGTTCTGCCAAAGTCTACACTTTGTTTTCATACATGGATCCTCTCTCGGATTTTATGGCCTCGAGCCACTTATCGGAATCCAGGCCCACCATCGCTTCTCCGTAGCTCATAGGTTCATTGTTGTCTAGCAACATGACTTCCAAGACAGGATTACGTACCACTCTGAATTAGTACGCATCCTTGTCATCCCACGAGGTTTGGTAGTGACTTGATCTGAAGTTTCATGATCACTATCATAAGCTTCCACTTCAATTGGTGTAGGTGCCACAGGAACAACTCCTGTGCCCTGCCACACACTAGTTGAAGAGACGGTTCAATAACCTCATCAAGTCTCCACCATCCTCCCACTCAATTCTTCCGAGAGAAACTTTTCCTCGAGAAAGGACCCGATTCTAGAAACAATCCCTTATTTCTTTCGAATCTGAGACAGGAGGTATACCCAACTGTTTTGGGTGTCCTATGAAGATGCATTTATCCGCTTTGGGTTCGAGCTTATCAGCCTGAAACCTTTTCACATAAGCGTCGCAGCCCCAAACTTTTAAGAAATGACAGCTTAGGTTTCTCTAAACCATAGTTCATATGGTGTCATCTCATTGGAATGACGTGGTGCCCTATTTAAAGTGAATGTGGTTGTCTCTAATGGCTAACCCATAAACTATCGTGGTAATTCAATAAGAGACATCATGGTATGCATCATATCCAATAGGGTGCAGTTATGATGTTCGGACACACCATCACACTATGGTGTTCCAGGCTGTATTAGTTGTGAAACAATTTCCACAATGTCTTAATTCTGTGCCAAACTCGTAATTCAGATATTCATCTCTATGATCATATCATAGATATTTTATCCTCTTGTCACGACGATCTTTCAACTTCACCCTGAAATTACTTGAACCTTTCAATAATTCAGACTCGTGATTCATCAAGTAAATGTACTCAACATCTACTCAAATCATCTGTGAAGTAAGAACATAATGATATCCACTACATGCCTCAGCACTCATTGGATTGCACACATCAAAATGTATTACTTCCAACAAGTTGCTTTCTAGTTCCATTTTACGGAAAACGAGGCTTTCAGTCATCTTGCCCATGTGGTATGATTTGCATGTCTCAAGTGATTCAAAATCAAGTGAGTCCAAACGGTCCATTTGCATGGAGTTTCTTCATGCATATACACCAATAGACATGGTTCGCATGCCTCAAACTTTTCAAAAACGAGTGAGCCCAAAGATCCATCAACATGGAGCTTCTTCATGCGTTTTATACCGATATGACTTACGTGGCAGTGCCACAAGTAGGTGGTACTATCATTACTATCTTATATCTTTTGGCATGAACATGTGTATCACTACGATCGAGATTCAATAAACCATTCATTTTAGGTGCAAGACCATTGAAGGTATTATTCAAATAAACAGAGTAACCATTATTCTCCTTAAATGAATAACCGTATTGTGATAGACATAATCCAATAATGTCTATGCTCAACGCAAACACCAATCTCGATGGTAGAGGGAGCGTGCGATGCTTGATCACATCAAGCTTGGGAAAAACTTCCAACACATATCGCCAGCTCACCTTTAGCTAGTCTCCGTTTACTCCGCAGCCTTGTATTTCTAGTTTACTAACACTTAGCAACCGAACCGGTATCTAATACCCTGGTGCTACTAGGAGTACTATTAAAGTACACATCAACACAATGTATATCCAATATACTTCTATTGACCTTGCCAGCCTTCTCATCTACCAAGTATCTAGGGTAATTCTGCTCCAGTGGCTGTTCCCCTTATTACAGAAGCACTTAGTCTTGGGTTTGGGTTCAACCTTGGGTTTCTTCACTAGAGCAGCAGCTGAATTGCCGTTTCATGAAGTATCCCTTCGTGCCCTTGCCCTTCTTGAAACTAGTGGTTTCACCAACCATCAATAATTGATGCTCCTTCTTGATTTCTACTTTTGTGGTGTCAAACATCGCGAATATCTCAAGGATCATCATATATGTCCCTAATGTATTATAGTTCATCACGAAGCTCAAGCAGCTTGGTGGTAATGACTTCGGAGAACCATCACTATTTCATCTGGAAGATCAACTCCCACTCGATTCAAGCGATTGTTGTACTCAGACAATCTGAGCACAAGTTCAACAATTGAGCTTTTCTCCCTTAGTTTGCAGGCTAAGAAAATCGTCGGAGGTCTTATACCTCTTGACGTGGGCACGAGCCTGAAATCCCAATTTCAGCCCTCGAAACATCTCATATGTTTCACGACGTTTCAAAACGTCTTTGGTTCCTCAACTCTAAACTGTTTAACTGAACTATCACGTAGTTATCAAAATGTGTATGTCAGATGTTCGCAACATCCACAGACGACGTTCGAGGTTCAGCACACTGAGCGGTGCATTAAGGACATAAGCCTTCTATGAAGCAATGAGGACAAACCTCAGTTTACAGACCTAGTCCGCATAATTACTACTATCAACTTTCAACCAAATTTTCTCTAGGAACATATCTAAACAGTAGAACTGAAGTGCGAGCTACGACATAATTTGCGAAGACCTTTTTACTATGTTCAGGATAATTAAGTTCATCTTGTGAACTCCCACTCAGATAGACATCCCTCTAGTCATCTAAGTGATTACATGATCCGAGTCAACTAGGCCGTGTCCGATCATCACGTGAGACGGACTAGTCATCATCGGTGAACATCTTCATGTTGATCGTATCTACCATATGACTCATGCTCGACCTTTCGGTCTCTTGTGTTCCGAGGCCATGTCTATACATGCTAGGCTCGTCAAGTCAACCTAAGTGTTTTGCGTGTGTAAATCTGTCTTACACCCGTTGTATGTGAACGTTAGAATCTAACACCCGATCATCACGTGGCGCTTCGAAACAACGAACTATCGCAACGGTGCACAGTTAGGGGGAACACTTTCTTGAAATTATTATGAGGGATCATCTTATTTACTACCGTCGTTCTAAGTAAACAAGATGCATAAACATGATAAACATCACATGCAATCAAATAGTGACATGATATGGCCATCATCACCTTGCTCCTCTTGATCTCCATCTTCGGGGCTCCATGATCATCATTGTCACCGGCATGACACCATGATCTCCATCATCATGATCTCTATCATCATGTCTTCATGAAGTTGTCTCGTCAACTATTACTTCTACTACTACAGCTAACGGTTAGCAATAAAGTAAAGTAATTACATGACGTTTATGTTGACACGCAAGTCATAAATAAATTAAGACAACTCCTATGGCTCCTGCCGGTTGTCATACTCATCGACATGCAAGTCGTGATTCCTATTACAAGAACATGATCAATCTCATACATCACATATATCATTCATCACATCCTTTTGGCCATATCACATCACATAGCATACCCTGCAAAAACAAGTTAGACGTCCTCTAATTGTTGTTTGCATGTTTTACGTGGCTGCTATGGGTTTCTAGCAAGAACGTTTCTTACCTACGCAAAAACCACAACGTGGTATGCCAATTGCTATTTACCCTTCATAAGGACCCTTTTCATCGAATCCGATCCGACTAAAGTGGGAGAGACAGACACCCGCTAGCCACCTTATGCAACTAGTGCATGTCAGTCGGTGGAACCAGTCTCACGTAAGAGTACGTGTAAGGTCGGTCCGGGCCGCTTCATCTCACAATGCCACCGAATAAAGATTGGACTAGTAACGGTAAGCATATTGAACAAAATCAACGCCCACAACTACTTTGTGTTCTACTCATGCATAGAAACTACGCATAAACCTAGCTCATGATGCCACTGTTGGGGAACGTAGCATAAATTCAAAAATTTCCTACATGTCACCAAGATCTATCTATGGAGTCATCTAGCAACGAGGGAGGAGTGGATCTACATACCCTTGTAGATCGCACACGGAAGCGTTCAAGAGAACGGGGTTGATGGAGTCGTACTCGTCGTGATCCAAATCACCGATGATCCTAGCACCGAACGGATGGCACCTGCGCGTTCAACACACGTACGGAGCAGCGACATCTCCTCCTTCTTGATCGAGCAAGGGGGAAGGAGAGGTTGATGGAGATCCCGTATCACGACGGCGCGGTGGTGGAAGTAGCGGGATTCCAACAGGGCTTCGCCAAGCGCTGCGGGAGGAGGGAGATGTGTCATGGGAGGGAGAGGGAGGCGCCAGGGCTTCAGTGTTGCTGCCCTCCCTTCCCCACTATATATAGGGCCAAGGGAGAGGGGGGTGCAGCCTTGGCCCTTCCTCCAAGGAAGGGTGCGGCCAAGGGAGGAGTCCATCCTCCCCAAGGCACCTAGGAGGTGCCTTCCCCCCTTTAGGACTCTTCCTTTCCCTCTTCTCTTGGCGCATGGGCCTCTTGGGGCTGGTGCCCTTGGCCCATATAGGCCAAGGCGCACCCCCTACAGCCCATGTGGCCCCCCGGGGCAGGTGGCCCCACCTGGTGGACCCCCGGGACCCTTCTGGTGGTCCTGGTACAATACCGGTGACCCCGAAACTTGTCCCGATGGCCGAAATAGCACTTCCTATATATAATTCTTTCCTCCGGAACTCCTCGTGATGTCCGGGATCTCATCCGGGACTCCGGACAACTTTCGGGTTACCGCATACTAATATCTCTATAACACTAGCGTCACCGAACCTTAAGTGTGTAGACCCTACGGGTTCGGGGGACATGCAGACATGACCGAGATGACTCTTCGGTCAATAACCAACAGCGGGATCTGGATACCCATGTTGGCTCCCACATGTTCCACGATGATCTCATCAGATGAACCACGATGTCAAGGACTTAATCAATCCCATATACAATTCCCTTTGTCTAGCGGTACGATACTTGCCCGAGATTCGATCGTCGGTATCCCGATACCTTGTTCAATCTCGTTACCGGCAAGTCTCTTTACTCATTCCTTAACACATCATCCCGTGATCAACTCCTTGATCACATTGTGCACATTATGATGATGTCCTACCGAGTGGGCCCAGAGATACCTCTCCATCACACAGAGTGACAAATCCCAGTCTCGATTCGTGCCAACCCAACAGACACTTTCGGAGATACCTGTAGTGTACCTTTATAGCCACCCAGTTATGTTGTGACGTTTGGCACACCCAAAGTATTCCTACGCAGGAGTTGCACAATCTCATGTTCTAAGGAAATGATACTTGACATTAGAAAAGCTTTAGCAAGCGAACTACACGATCTTGTGCTATGCTTAGGATTGGGTCTTGTCCATCACATCATTCTCCTAATGATGTGATCCCGTTATCAACGACATCCAATGTCCATGGTCAGGAAACCGTAACCATCTATTGATCAACGAGCTAGTCAACTAGAGGCTTACTAGGGACATGGTGTTGTCTATGTATCCACACATGTATCTGAGTTTCCTATCAATACAATTCTAGCATGGATAATAAACGGTTATCATGAACAAGGAAATATAATAATAACTAATTTATTATTGCCTCTAGGGAATATTTCCAACAGCGTCAACATTTCTGTGGCTGGGGTTTTTGTTTTTTTTGAAGGGGGGGGGGGTTGGGGGTTAATTTAGGTGTTTCATATATTGTGTTAGCTAGCTATAATTAATAGAGAGATGTGTCCTCTCTTATGTCCGTGCTTGGTCGACGCTACGTACTATACATACATATAGAGAGGACTAGACACGCTAGCTAGCTAGTAAGCAAACGAAGGAAACAGAAGATCATCATGAACATATATGCATACAGAGAGAAGTGATATCGACCACCTCTCCTTCTCCAAGAGATTGGTTGAACAACAAGTTCTCGTATATCTATCCGACACTACTGGCTACATATATACAATAATTATCTCTTACAAATATAATCTCCTAACATACAGACGCATGATCCACATAGTATTCTCCGTCTTCAGCGATCACGTGGTCAAGAAAGAATGCCGCCAATTCCTCTTGAATTGCTCGCATGCGAGCTGGTGCTAGGAGTTCATCCCGCTTCCGAAACATCTAATTTGAAGAAGGGGGTCAATACATATATATATGAATGAATGAAACTCAACACAAATGATGGTAATAAAATAAAATTGTGAATATTGTTATTTACGCACTTCATATTGTTCATCAAAGTAGCCCCGCTCACAGGTCGTGTGGCGGATGGACTCGCAAATGTATTATCCATAGAAATCATTCCCTTGTTCCTTCCACAACCACTTTACAAGAAATAGAGGTCAATCAAACTGATAAGCAAGAATGCCAAATTGTATTGATGAAACTAGTGCTTGAATCACTAGGAGATGCGCGGAACATGCTACTATAGTACTTACTTTCGGGTGTCTAAATTCCAGCTTCTTCGGCGGTCCCAGAGCTTTTTTGGTGAATTTTCTCCAAACCCTGCCAGACAAAGAAAACAATTACTTGATATCAGAAATGAACAAAGTTGCTGATATGGTGGATAATGATTGATTTAACTTACTTCTCGAGCATTTGAGTCATGTCCGCATACTCCTGGGGATCTTTTCGTTTAGAGTCCAAGACAGTTACTACTCCCTGCTCAAGCTTAATCTCTAGGAGAATATAGTGGAACCTGCGCATGCATGCATAACTTATCAATTACATTACTATAACCTTGACTAATATATAAGGGAAACCGAATATGCACAAGATAGTAACACTCATTTGAAGTTGTAAGGAAAGAGTATTATATCTTTGTTTTCATTTATTACCAACGACCGTAGCAAGTTGGCCTCGGTATCTGCGGCATGAAATTTAACCTCAGTTGCATCTATGAGATTTGTGTTAATGAACCCAATATCACCGATTTGTCTTTTCTTCAATTCGACGATCTTCAATCTGCATAATATAGTGAGGATAATTATAAATAAATGCAATGAAAGAGCTGAGCTATATAAAGAGACTTAATGACAGAAGTAGGACTACTTACAGACAGTAGCAGGTGACCGTTGCTTTATCGAGGGCCAATTGATTGAAAAACTGAAAGAACTCCTCAAATGGAACAGGCAACAGTTCAATTCCAACGAGGTCATGCTCCTTTTTAACTCTCACATACAAAGTATTCCTCCCCCCAGACTCTCTGGAGATTTTCAAGTACCAATCATGCAATCTTCGCATCATCGTTGATAGAGATCTTTCATCTTTGATGAGAGGCTTCCCGTAATCGTATCTTTGTATCTGCACCTCCAAGAAATCATAATGTACATCGTCGGGCAGGTAATCTCCAAGATTGCTATAACCGGGCACCATCCTCGGATCATTAGCGACGATGTCGCTAGGCACCTTGAGCGGGGGGCACGATTGCTTCGCTTGTTCGCCGAGCTGGGTAATTTGTTTCCCAGCTCGTCATTCTTTCATCCTTTGATCACTGACAGTACTTCCCGACCGCTCCGCTTCGGCAAATGCCTTTCCAATAATGCGCTCATAGTTGCCTTTCGGCGGAGACTTGGGTGGTTTTGTCAGGTCAGCCAGAGTGCGCTTCGCTTTCACCGGATCTAACTTCTCCTCCGGAGGTGGATGTTTCTTTGCTTTCACCCCTTCAAAGAAGTTCCCCACTTCTTCTCGCGCAATCTCGGCGTTCTCCTCCGGGGTCCTCTCGTATGGTCACTTCTCTGGAGTCTTCAGAGAAGGACCGAATCTGTATGTCCTCCCACCTCTGGCTGTACTGCTAGACGCCGACAGAGCAGACAGAGCGGCTGTCTTCTTTACTTGCTTACGAGGCGTAGGAGAAGGACTACGACGCGCTGGAGCAGTCGGAGCGGTGGCGGGTCTCTTCCACCCTTGCTAACGAGGCGGAGAAGGAGGAGGCTGGCTGCTCGGGCGCGCCGGCGCAGGCGGAAAAGGAGGCGGAGTGCCGCCACGCGCCGGAGAAGGAGCCGGCCGAGTGCCCTAATCGTCACTCGCCGGAGGAGGAGGCGGTGGAGGAGGCGGAGTGCCCTGACTCGCCGGAGGAGGAGGAGGAGGCGGAGGCGTCCAGTTCAGGCATGGAGTCCTCAGAGCAGAACCCAACCGAGTCTCCCCTTCACCGGTAGGGTGGTCAAGCTGGAGGTACTCAAATCCCTCCGTTATTTCATCCACCACCATCCTAGCATATCCTTCTGGAATCAGCCGGCAGTGAAAAGTTGCGCCGGGTTCAGTAGGAAAAACAGAGCCAACAGCCGCCTTGACCTTCATATTAATCCATTGCGTCATAAGGTGGCAATTTTGAGACTCTGTGATAGCATCCACGGGATAGCTGGCAGGAGCCGTCAAGACATGCTCCGGCTGAAGCTGCTCGGTGGAAGCCATGCCGCTTCTCCGCTGAGATGGCGGGGTAGCTTCGGGGGAAGCTTCGGCAGTTCGTTTGCTGCGATTTGCTTCTCGTTCCTCTATCGCTTGTACCCTAGCGTGCAGCGCCTACAGTTGGGTCTGCTCCACTTTCTTCCTCCTCTCGTGGCATTTGTAACCGCCTGCGTTCGGACACACAGCCTTCCACGGAATGGAGCCTAGCATGCCTCGTGTCCGTCCAGGGTGCTCAGGATTCCCGAGGGCCATTGTGAGCTCATCGTTCTCTCTGTCTAGAATGAACGTCCCTTGCTGCACTGCTTCGATATAGTGCTTAAGCCTCTTGACTGGTATTTCCATTTGCTCGTCTGTCCAAATGCACTTCCCTAATACAGGGTCCAATTTTCTGCCAGCCCCGAAGAACCAAGTCCGGCAATGGTCTGGCCAGTTAATTGTCTCTGGTTCGATCCCTTTATGAACCAGATCATTCTCAGCCTTGGCCCACTTAGGCCGGGCTACGAGGTAGCCACCTGACCCTTTGCGATGGTGATGCTTCTTCTTTGCAGCATTTTTCTTGTTTGTCGCCGACATCTTCTTACTCTTTTCCGATGTCTTGTGGGCCACAAATGCGGGCCAGTGATCTCTGATCTTCTCATATCTGCCCTTGAATTCTAGTCTCTCTTTTTTATCAACAAATTTATTCAGCTCTTTCTTCCACCTCCTGAATAGGTCTGCCATCCTCTTAAGAGCAAAAGACTTGATTAATTGCTCTTTAACTGGCTTCTCCGGATCATCCTCTAGCGGTAGGGTGAAATTTGACTTCAGCTCAGTCCAAAGATCCTGCATATCATTGACATAAGACACCTCAGGGTCTTCTATAGCCGGCTTTAACCATTGCTGGATGCTGATCGGGATCTTGTCCCTAACCAGAACCCCGCACTGAGCAACAAATGCATTCTTTGTCCGGATGGGTTCAATCGGTTGGCCGTCGGGCGCGATTGCTATGATCTCAAACCTTTCATCCGAGCTCAACTTTTTCTTCGGGCCTCGCCTCTTTACCGAAGTTGTGCTCGATCCGGAGGGCTAGAAAAAAGAACAAAGACTTAATTAATATGTGTACATACCAAAACAATAAATGCATCAATTAGCTAGTCAGCACCTGGCCGGAATCGGTTCGGTCACCGGAGCCGTCATCACGGTCTCCTTCTTGCACCGGCATTGGATCGCCGGAGCCGTCCTCACGGTCTCCTTCTTGCACCGACATTGGGCCACCGGAGCCATCATAATCATAGCCAGCTACTTCCAGACCATCAGTGTCGTTGAGAAACAATGAGCAGACGGCATCACTTCCTCGTGCGATTATGTCCCCCAACAACTCTTCTTGTACTTCGTCTCGGGCGGTGTCCATAGTTTCTACAAATATTTACAACATGGCAATTATTATTCAAACATGACAGATGGATATATTAGTGGCAAACATAGAACTAATATTAATTAGTGGCCTCGACGCTGCTTCTCTAGGGTTTGGGGTGGCCTCGACAATGCTTCAAGCGTTTGGGGTATATCGACAACGAGGACATACGTACATGGGAAAATAATATTATCAGGGAGGGGGTATATCGACCCCCCCCCCATGTGTTGAAGTTATCGGAAGGGGGTATATCGACCCCCCTCGTGTTGAAGTTATCGGGAGGGGTGTATATCGACCCCCCACATGTTGAAGTTATCGAGAGGGGGTATATCGACCCCCCTTGTTTTGAAGTTATCGGGAGGGGGTATATCGACCCCCCATGTGTTGAAGTTATCGGGAGTTTATATCGACACGACATACGTACATGGGAAAATAATATTATCGGGGAGGGGGTATATCGACCCCCCCCCTCATGTTGAAGTTATCGGGAGGGGTATATATCGACGACGACAGACCCGATAAAACATAAGAAAACAAAGAAGAAATAAAAAGAGGAGAATAAGAAAGGAATAGCTAGAGGAGAAGATCGAAGAAAAAAAGAAGAGAAAATAGAATATATTCTATTTTCTCTTCTTCTCCTCTATTCCTTTCTTCTTCTCCTCTTCTTTTTCTTATTTTTTCTTCTTCTTATTTATTTCTCCTCGTCTTCCTCTCCCCTCTTCTTCTCCTTTCTACATCTTCTTATTTCCTTTTTCCTCTCATTCTTTTTCTTCTTCTTCCTTCTTAAAAATACATGAAGTAGTATTGCTTGTTTTTTTAAAATAATGTTCAAATCGAAATTTTTTAAAAAAAAGTAAAGGTTTTTCCTAATTCATTGTTCATATGAATATACAAACATTTGCATATTTATAATAATCAATATCACCAAAAAATCTATGAACAGAAAAAAAATACTATTTTTTTCTAAAAATCTATCTTTTGCATATATACATTAACATATATATATACACAAAGAACATATATACATACCTATATACATTTTTATAAAAATGCAGAAAACAAAAAAATCTAAAAAAGGACATATAAACAGATATACACACATACATATACTCATACATACACATATAATCAGGAATATATATATATATATATATATTTGCAAAAAAATAGGGGGGAGAGGGGGCGGTGCTGGCCCTGACCAAAGCGAGGCAGAGGCGACGGCGGCGCGGGGCAACTGGGGCGCGGCGAGGCAGAGGCGACGGCAAGGCAGAGGCGGGGCGGCGACGGCGTCGGGCGCGACGCGGGGCGGTGACCGCGACGGCGCGGGGTGGCGCCCGGCGACGGCGTCGGGGTGGCGACGGTGTCTGGGCGGCGCGGGACAGCGTCGGAGGTAGGGCGACGATGGCGACGGCGAGGCGCTGAGGGGCAGCCTGGCGGCGTCGTCGGGGCAGGATCGAAGAACTGAACAAAAAATTTCACAAGTGCTGTATATATAGACGGAGCATTGGTCCCGGTTCGTGCCACCAACCGGGACCAAATGGGGCATTGGTCCCGGTTTGTGCCACGAACAAGGACCAATGCCCCCCTTTAGTCCTGGTTGGTGCCACCAACCGGGACCAATGGCTTTGCGCTGGCGCGGTGGTGGGAGTTTAGTCCCACCTCGCTAGTTGAGAGCGGCCAACACCTGTTTATAAGCTCCGTAGCCTCTTCCCTCTCGAACCCCTCTGAACTACAGGTCTATGGGCCTAATCTGACACCTCTCTGCTTGTGGGCCTATTGGGCCTTCTGCGGGCCAGAATCCTGGCCCAGGTTGGGTTTCTAGTCATATTCAGGCCGTGGTGGCCCAATAGGTGGCAGTTTTTTTCTTTGTTGCTTTATTTATTTTATTTTGTTTCTACTTACAACAAAATACTTATTGTTGCTATTTTTTCTAGTTTTTTTGTTTTGTTTACTGCATTATTTATTTTCTTTTTTTTTGCTTTATTTTTTTACTCTTTTTGCTTTTAGTTTTAGAGAAATTATAAACTTTCTGTTAGTGCCATTAGTTTTCAAATTTGAAAACACTTTTTTAGGTTTTTTGTTTTCTTTGTTGCTTTTTTTATTTTATTTTGTTTCAACTTACAACAAAATACTTATTGTTGCTATTTTTGTTTTTTCCAGTTTTTTTTGTTTTGTTGTCTGCATTATTTATTTTCTTTTGTATTTTGCTTTATTTTTTAATTCTTTTTCCTTTTAGGTCAGCAAAATTATAAACTTTCTGTTAGTGCCATTAGTTTTAGAAAAATTATAAACTTTTTGTTAGTGACATTAGTTTTCAAATTTGAATAGTTAAAACTTGAATTCTTTGAAATTTGTGTGAATCACAAGTTTGTGATTAACTTTACTAAAAAAATGAACATAGATGCACCTATAGAGAAAATTCGAGCTAAATTCATAATCAATTTCTATGAATTTCAGAGAAATTCATTATGAATTTAGGTCAAATTCCCTGTATAGGGGCATCTATTTTCACTTTTAGAGGAGCTCAACAAGGCAGATAGGGGCGGGCTTATAAACCGGTGCGAGCGCCCTTTGGTTGGCGAGGTGGGACTAAACTCTGAGCGCAACGAGGACCAACCCTTTAGTCCCGGTTTGTGGTACAAACCGGGACTAATGATCATGGGCCAGGGGCGACCCCTATTTTATCCAGCTTTTTTGTTTTGTTTTCTGCATTATTTATTTTCTTTTGTTTTTTTGCTTTATTTTTTAATTCTTTTTTGCTTTTAGTTTTAGAAAAATTATAAAATTTCTGTTAGTGCCATTAGTTTTCAAATTTGAAAACACTTTTTTTTGTTTTTTTGTTTTCTTTGTTGCTTTATTTATTTTATTTTGTTTCTACTTACAACAAAATACTTATTGTTGCTATTTTTATTTTTTTCTAGGTTTTTTTTTGTTTTGTTTTCTGTATTATTTATTTTGTTTTGTTTTTTCTCTATTTTTTAATTCTTTTTGCTTCTAGGTCAGCAAAATTATAAATTTTCTATTAGTTCCATTTGTTTTAGAAAAATTATAAACTTTTTGTTAGTGCCATTAGTTTTCAAATTTGAATAGTTAAAATTTGAATTATTTGAAATTTGTGTGAATCACAAGTTTGTGATTAACTTTACTAAAAAAATGAACATAGATGCACCTATAGAGAAAATTCGACCTAAATTCAGAGTTTTCAAATGAACTCTGAAAAAGTTGGCATAGCATGTGCATGTAGAAAACGGACAATGGTATCATACTCGTCTGTTACAAAGTTGGCACGGTATCATCATAATAGTTGCGGGAGAATGTCTTCACTTTTTCTTCACTTGTGTTATTTGCTTATTGCGCCGTAACCATGGATAATCTTCATCGTTTATTAGGATGCTTGGGTCATCCTTGACTTTGAAGGGAGGAATTTCATGAAACTTTTCATAATCTTCAGACATGTCTGTCTTGCCCTCCACCCCAGGATGCCCCTTTTTCCTGAAAGAACTATGTGGCGCTTTGGCTCATCATATGATGTATTCGCTTCCTTATCTTTCTTTTTTTTGGTCCTGGTAGCCTATCCTTCCCATAGATAACCTTTGCCACATCATTGGCTAGGACGAATGGTTCGTTAGTGTACCCAAGATTTTCAGATCCACTGTTGTCATTCCGTACTATGGATCTACCTGTACCCCGCCTCCTAACAGATTGACCCATTTGCACTTAAACAAAGGGACCTTAAAATCATGTCCATAGTCAAGTTCCCATATGTCCACTATATAACCATAATATGTGTCCTTTCCCCTCTCAGTTGTTGCATCAAAGCGGACACCGCTGTTTTGGTTGGTGCTCTTTTGATCTTGGTCAATCGTGTAAAATGTATTCCCATTTATCTCGTATCCTTTGTAAATCAATACAGTCAAAGATGGTCCCCTGGACAACAAGTACAACTCATCACAAACAATGTTGTCACCTCTGAGACGTGCTTCCAACCAACTGCTGAAAGTCCTGATGTGTTCACATGTAATCCAGTCGTCACACTGCTCCGGGTGTTTGGAGCGCAGACTGTTCTTGTGTTCATCGACATATGGGGTCACCAAGGTAGAGTTCTGTAGAACTGTGTAGTGTGCTTGAGACCAAGAATATCCGTCCCTGCATATTATTGAGTCACTTCCTAGAGTGCCTTTTCAGTCAGTCTCCCCTCATACCGCGATTTAGGGAGACCTATCTTCTTAAGGCCAGGAATGATGTCAACACAAAACCCGTTGACATCCTTTATTTGATGGCCCATGGAGATGCTTCCTTCTGGCCTAGCGCGGTTACGGGCAAATTTCTTTAGGACTCCCATGAGACTCTCAAAGGGGAACATATTGTGTAGAAATACGGGCCCCAGAATGACAATCTCGTCGACTAGATGAACTAGGACATGCGTCATGATATGGAAGAAGGATGGTGGGAACACCAGCTTGAAACTGACAAGACATTGCACCACATCACTCCTTAGCCTTGGTACGATTTCTGGATCGATCACCTTCTGAGAGATTGCACTGAGGAATGCACATAGCTTCACAATGGCTAATCAGACGTTTTCCGGTAGAAGCCCCCTCAATGCAACCGGAAGCAGTTGCATCATAATCACGTGGCAGTCATGAGACTTTAGGTTTTGGAAATTTTTCTCTAGCATATTTATTATTCCCTTTATATTCGACGAGAAGCCAGTCGGGACCTTCATACTGAGCAGGCATTCAAAGAAGATTTCTTTCTCTTCTTTGGTAAGAGCGTAGCTGGCAGGACCTTCATACTGCTTCAGAGGCATGCCCTCTTTTTCGTGCAAACATTGCAGGTCCTCTCGTGCCTCAGGTGTATCTTTTGCCATTCCATACACGCCCAAGAAGCCTAGCAGGTTCACGCAAAGGTTCTTCGTCACATGCATCACGTCGATTGAAGAGCGGACCTCTAGGTCTTTCCAGTAGGGTAGGTCCCAAAATATAGATTTCTTCTTCCACATGGGTGCGTGTCCCTCAGCGTCATTCGGAACAGCTAGTGTGCTGGGACCCTTTCCAAAGATTACGTGTAAATCATTGACCATAGCAAGTACGTGATCACCGGTACGCATGGCAGGCTTCTTCTGGTGATCTGCCTCGCCTTTGAAATGCTTGCCTTTCTTTCGACATTGATGGTTGGTCAGAAGAAATCAACGATGGCCCAGGTACACATTCTTCCTGCATTTGTCCAGGTATATACTTTCGGTGTCATCTAAACAGTGCGTGCATGCGTGGTATCCTTTGTTTATCTGTCCTGAAAGGTTACTGAGAGCGGGCCAATCGT
Organism: Triticum aestivum; assembly: GCF_018294505.1. Lineage (NCBI taxonomy): Eukaryota > Viridiplantae > Streptophyta > Magnoliopsida > Poales > Poaceae > Triticum > Triticum aestivum. The sequence goes on from NC_057812.1 coordinate 61,952,481, forward strand.
TGATGGTCACGAACAGCAATGCCTTTAGGTTAAATTCCTCCTGCCTGTGCTCATCCCACGTACGTACACCGTTTCCATTCCACAGCTGTAAAAGTTCTTCAACTAATGGCCTTAGGTACACATCAATGTCGTTGCCGGGTTGCTTAGGGCCTTGGATGAGAACTGGCATCATAATGAACTTCCGCTTCATGCACATCCAATGAGGAAGGTTATACATACATAGAGTGACGGGCCAGGTGCTATGATTGCTGCTCTGCTCCCGGAAAGGATTAATGCCATCCATGCTTAAAGCAAACCATACGTTCCTTGGGTCCTTTGCAAACTCATCCCAGTACTTTCTCTCGATTTTTCTCCACTGCGACCCATCAGCGGGTGCTCTCAACTTCCCGTCTTTCTTATGGTCCTCACTCTGCCATCGCATCAACTTGGCATGCTCTTCGTTTCTTAACAGATGTTTCAACCGTGGTATTATAGGTGCATACCACATCACCTTCGCAGGAACCCTCTTCCCGGGGGGCTCGCCGTCAACATCACCAGGGTCATCTCGTCTGATCTTATACCGTAATGCACTGCATACCGGGCATGCGTTCAGATCCTTGTATGCACTGCAGTGGAGGATGCAGTCATTAGGGCATGCATGTATCTTCTCCACCTCCAATCCTAGAGGGCATACGATCTTCTTTGCTGCTTATGTACTGTCGGGCAATTCGTTATCCTTTGGAAGCTTCTTCTTCAATATTTTCAGTAGCTTCTCAAATCCTTTGTCAGGCATAGCATTCTCTGCCTTCCACTGCAGCAATTCCAGTACGGTACCAAGCTTTGTGTTGCCATCTTCGTAATTGGGGTACAACCCTTTTTTGTGATCCTCTAACATGTGATCGAACTTCAGCTTCTCCTTTTGACTTTCGCATTGCGTCCTTGCATCGACAATGACCCGACGGAGATCATCATCGTCAGGCACATCGTCTGGTTCCTCTTGATCTTCAGCAGCTTCACCTGTTGCAGCATCATTGGGCACATCGTCTGGTTCCTCTTGATCTTCACCAACTCCCCCCGTTGCAGCATGACCGTATTCAGGGGGCACATAGTTGTCATCGTACTCTTCTTCTTCGCCGTCTTCCATCATAACCCCTATTTCTCCGTGCCTCGTCCAAACATTATAGTGTGGCATGAAACCCTGGTAAAGCAGGTGGGAGTGAAGGATTTTCTGGTTAGAGTAATACATCGTATTCCCACATTCAGTGCATGGACAACACATAAAACCATTCTGCTTGTTTGCCTCAGCCGCATCGAGAAACTCATGCACGCCCTTAATGTACTCGGAGGTGTGTCTGTCACCGTACATCCATTGCCGGTTCATCTGCGTGCATTATATATAATTAAGTGTCCAAATTAATAGAAGTTCATCATCACATTAAAACCAAAGTACATACATAGTTCTCATCTAACAACATATAGGTCTCCAGAGCATCTAATTAATTAAACCATACATTGAAACCATGTAAAACATTTCAATGCGAAAACAAATGCGATAATAATCGCAACCAAGGTAACAATTGATCCAACGGCATAATGATACCAAGCCTCGGTATGAATGTCATATTTTCTAATCTTTCTCATCTTCAAGCGCATTGCATCCATCTTGATCTTGTGATCATCGACGACATCCGCAACATGCAACTCCAATATCATCTTCTCCTCCTTAATATTTTTTATTTTTTCCTTCAAGAAATTGTTTTCTTCTTCAACTAAATTTAACCTCTCAACAATAGGGTCGGTTGGAATTTCTGGTTCACATACATCCTAGATAAATAAAATCTATGTCACGTTGGTCGGCACAATTTTCATAAACAATAAATGAACCAATAGTTATAAAGATAATATATATACCACATCCGAATCATAGACAGGACGAGGGCCGACGGGGGCGGATAACAAAACCATCGCACTATATAAGATGAAATAATAAAAGTAAGAAAATAATACAAGTATCTATGTAAACATACAATTAAGAATATTTTTTCCTTTCAGAAAGAAGATAAGAACAAGTGGCTCACCACGGTGGTGCCGGCGATGAGCTCTGTGCAGGTGATCAACGGCGGTGAAGACGGGGACGGGGCGTGACGGACCGCTAAACCTAGACAAATATTGAGGAAAATGGAGCTTGGAGGTCGAGCTTGGAGAGGAGAAAGCTTAAGTAGTGTGGCTAGGGCATTCCATCGAACACCTTGTGTGCATAGGAGGTGAGCTAGAGCACCACCAAGCCCTCTCCGCCTCGGCCAAAAAAAATAGAGCAGTGTGCTCTGCTCTTACGCAAGGGGGTATATATAGGCACCTCATTGGTCCCGGTTGGTGCCATGAACTGGGACTAAAGGGGAGCCTTTGGTCCCGGTTCAAGCCACCAACCGGGACCAATGGTGGTGGGCCAGGAGCGAGGCCCATTGGTCCCGGTTCATCCCACCAACCGGGACCAAAAGGTCCAGACGAACCGGGACCAATGGCCCACGTGGCCCGGCCGGCCCCCTGGGATGACGAACCGGGTCCAATGCCCCCATTGGTCCCGGTTCTGGACTGAACCGGGACTAATGGGCTGAACTGGCCTAGAACTTTGCCCCTTTTCTACTAGTGTTTGGCCTCTTTTATTATTATTTTTCGTCCGGAGTCTCATCCCGACTTATGGGGGAATCATAGTCTCCATCATCCTTTCCTCACATGGAACAATGCTCTAATAATGAAGATCATCACACTTTTATTTACTTACAACTCAAGGATTACAACTTGATACTTAGAAAAAAAATATGAATCTATGTGAATGCCTCCGGCGGTTTACCGGGATATGCAATGAATCAAGAGTGACATGTATGAAAAATGAATGGTGGCCTTGCCACAAATACGATGTCAGCTACATGATCATGCAAGGCAATATGACAATGATGGAGCGTGTCATAATAAATGGAACAGTGGAAAGTTTCATGGCAATATATCTCGGAATGTCTATGGAAACGCCATAATAGGTAGGTATGGTGGCTATTTCGAGGAAAATATAAGGAGGCTTATGTGTGATAGAGTGTATGATACGTCTCCAACGTATCTATAATTTTTTATTGCTCCATGCTATATTATATACTGTTTTGAATGTTTATGGGATTTATTGTACACTTTTATATCATTTTTGGGACTAACCTATTAACCCAGAGCCCAGTGCCAGTTTCTGTCTTTACCCTGTTTTAGGGTTTCAAAGAAAAGGAAAATCAAACGGAGTACAATTGACCTGAAACTTCACAAAACTCATTTTTGGAAGGAAAGAAGCCCAGAAGACTTGGAGTGCACGTCGGGGGATCTGCGAGGAGGTCACGAGGCAGAGGGGCGCGCCCACCCCCCTGGGCGCGCCCTCCACCCTCATGAGCCCCTCGTGGCCCCCCTGACGTACTTCTTCCACCTATATATCTCCATATACCCTAAAAACATCGATGAGCATAATAGATCGGGAGTTCCACCACCAGAAGCCTCCATAGCCACCGAAAACCAATCTAGACCCGTTCCGGCACCCTGCCGGAGGGGCAATCCCTACTACTAGGAAAAGGGCTATAGATAATATGAACACTAATGGCGCACCACACATGTGGTGCGCCACTACTATATACTAATGGCGCACCATGTGTTGGTATGCCATTAGTGTCCAAATACTAATGGCGCACCATATCCATGGTGCGCCATTAGTAAAAAAAAAATATTTTTATTTTTTTTCAAAAATACTAATGGCGCATCAGGGGGATAATGCGTCATTACTAGTTTTAACTAGTAATGGCGCACCAGTAAGAGATGCGCCATTGCTATCTATACATATGGCGCACCCCTGCCAGTGCGCCATTGCTATCACTCCATATCCCCTCTAGTCACGTTCCCGGCCGCCCACCTCTTCCTCCCCCTCCCTCACACCAGATCCAGTGCAAAGGCAAAGCAAAGAGGGAGGCTCCTTCAGTCGCGGCCTCCCCTTCCTCGAAGCCCATGGCTGAGAGCAGACGGAGGAGAGGAGAGAAGAGAAAGCTCTTGTGCTCACGCGATGACGACGATGACGACCTCCGCCGCGGCGACGATGAGCCCCCTTCGCGCCCTCCTCGTCCTCGCCGTCGTCCTCGCGGCGTGCCTCGGCCCCGCGGCGGCGGACCAGCCCGGGTAGGTGCCCCTCGTCCCCGCTCGTTTTCCCTCCCTGATCCGGTCGATCGGGAGGTTGTATCTGACCAACTCTCTCGCCTCGCCTTGTGGGTGCAGATCCGTCGAGGGATACACCATCGCCGGCCACATCAAGATCGACGGTCAGTGCCCTCTCCCCCGTGGTACAAACTAGACGCATCTGGTAACTTCTGCGTGTGTGGGTAGGCGGGCGGGATCCAGTTTAGTGCTCTGCTCGAACCTGACCAATTTGGTGGAATTATCTCTGGGGCGCATGATCCAAGTAGGGCCAAGTGTGTCGATGCTACTGATCTCCCTACTGTACCACTATGCATCACCGTTGCTTAGGCAGGATGCTTACAGGCATTAGTGTCCATATTATCCAGCTTCATCTTTGAAACTAATGTGCTTCCCCCCTTCAGGTTCATCGCCGTTGCTTAGGCAGCATGCTTACAGGCATTTAATGGAACCATGAGCTTAACCTTCTTTTTTGTTTTAACATCTTTACAGCCAAGTAGAAAATAATGTGCTTCCCATGCTCAACCTCTGTTTGGACTCAGGTTCTGCAGAATTGCCTCAGTTCATTTGTCTTACTACTGGGCTAATGTCACCTTGTAGTTGTAAATATACAATATAACCTATTTCCTTGAGCGAGGAAGTAGCTAACATAGAACTCAAATTCCCCCCTTCAAACAATAATAACTAAGCTCAAAAGAATGATGAGGTGGTTACACAGCTGCTGACAAATCAAGAACTTAACTTTTGCGTGTGTTTGTGTGTGCAGCTTTAACATCTTTACAGGGGTTTCGGTAGTTCATAGTTGGGATTAAACCTTTAATGTGGCCATGGTTTATTAAACGTAGGAAAACAACAACAAGTCGAAAGAAAAGTAGTTCCCATGCTGAACTTCATTTTATATAGACTGAACTATAGTTTGTTGGACACCCTAGATTGCTGGACGATCTTTAGGCGTCTCTGCAGCACATAGCAGGCCAATCTTAACAAGAGCAATGATATGAAGATCATTGTTCCTGCAGCCATTTAATGACTTTCCTGGTCTGAAGCACTCTCTGCTTCTTGGTCATCTTGGGTCCCACAAAAGAGATTCATGATTCTTTGATCTAGAACGATAGAACCTCACAAATCATATAATAGTGTAATGGCTCCAGTTTTCCTTCCATCACATCTTCCTTATTGCTTCCTTGCTGGATTCCTTATCACTCCTGACACAAGGAGAAGACTGAAAGGGGCATTGCTTTCCTGACACTGTTATCTGTGAATAGTACTTGTCATATTGTCCCCCTGCCACTTATTATGAAGTCCTACAAGAAAATGATATGGTCAAAATGTATTGTCTTGCTTTAGCCTTTTCTACCATGTGTTTATCCTTTAATTTTTCCATGAGCCTTGAGGATGCTGCTCTCATTTCATAGAGATATGGATTTTCATACTAACGGTTTTATTGTTGTGGCTTCCCATACACAATGACCGGTTCCTGGAAAAGCAGCTGATGTTCTTGCTGCTGTGTTTACAGCAACACAAGTAATGTACAGATTATCACTTTTATTTCTGACTGGTTGCCCTTTCACAGTTATTCTGTTTCAGTTACTGCATGGCTGTGGATAATTCTCCTTGGATATACTAGTCTTCTCCCTTCTCTTTGTAATAATGGTCTGCTGATTTTGTGAGCTTTATCAGTAATCCCCTCTACCCTCTGCTGCCCAGATCGAAATCATCTTCTCCAAAAGTTCCTCTATTAGTAATGTCCTTGGCACATGCGTTTCAGTTTTCAACTTTAACAGTCTGATGTGCAAGTTTAACATCTTTACACGGGCATGATTAGTTCATAGTTGGGCTTACATCTTAAAGTATTGTAACACAAGTTTATTAGGTGTTGGAAGAAACAACCAAGTCGAAAGAAAAGTTCCCATGCTGAACTTTATTTTATATATGTTGCATCCTTTTGTTCTGATTATCTAAATCAATCAACAGATGTAGGAACATGTTTATTCAGTAGCTTCTCGTAGAGAGAGGGGAATTGACGAATTGTCCAGATCCACGCAGGCAAATCAGAGTGCCTCTCTGCTAGAATATATGTTTGTTGATAAAACTGAGTACACCATGACTACCCCAATTGATTAATATTTCTTGATTTTCCTTCTTTTATATGCATGTCTAATCTCTGATTTATCCATATATATGTTAGCCGACAGAAAACGGTCGAATCTTAGTGCTGCTGCCCCATGAACACATTTTTTAATTTGACTGTACATTCAAATGAAGCCAAGTGGAGTAGTATACTGGTAGTATAGTATAATAATATTATCAAAAGGTAAATGCCCTGATTATTTAGCTCTGTCAGATAAATACTCGTCGAAAGTGGGCTCCTATCAAAATTCGTTTCCATTATAATCTTACTCATACAATATTCACACCATGTAATTCTGGAAATATATGTTCATATCTAGTTCTGCATAAAAAATGACAGTATTGACATGTTATAAATAGTTTGTTTGTGTTTCTGTTTATTTTGTTACATTTTGCAGGGATAAAGTGAAGAAAAAGAAGAAAAGATTACTAGAAGATTAGTTTTAGGATTTTCTTTTATTTCCTTGCAATTTTCCTTTTATTGGAAACTTGTAAAGACATTGTAATATTCTTACTATAATAAAAATTATGATTCTATTTCATTTTTTTTAAATTATTTTTCCTTATAGGTTGTTTTCTGTAAATTTAGATTTTTTTTGTTTTCCAAATACATTACTAGTGGCGCATTTAAGCCCTTATTAGTGGCGCACCTTCCTTTATTACTAGTGGCGCACTTATAAGGTTATTAGTGGCGCACCTGGAGGGAATACTAGTGGAGCACCGAATGGCATACTAATGGCGCACCACATGGTGCGCCATTAGTATCTGGCATACTAATGGCGCACCAGTGGTGCGCCATTAGTAAAAAATACTAGTGGCGTGCTACGCACCAGTAGTGGGCCATTAGTAGGCAAAACCGGTGCGCCATTAGTAGGCCTTTTCCTAGTAGTGTCCGGTGGCCATCTTCATCATCCCGGTGCTCTCCATGATGAGGAGGGAGTAGTTCTCCCTCGGGGCTGAGGGTATGTACCAGTAGCTATGTGTTTGATCTCTCTCTCTCGTGTTCTTGAGATGATACGATCTTGATGTATCGCGAGCTTTGCTATTATATTTGGATCCTATGATGTTTTCTTCCCCCTCTACTCTCTTGTAATGGATTCAGTTTCCCCTTTGAAGTTATCTTATCGGATTGAGTCTTTAAAGATTTGAGAACACTTGATGTATGTCTTACCGTCATATTTGTGGTGACAACAGGATATCACGTGATTCACTTGATGTATGTTTTGGTGATCAACTTGCGGGTTCCGCCCACGAACCTATGCATAGGGGATGGCACACGTTTTCGTCGTGATTCTCTGGTAGAAACTTTGGGGCACTCTTTGAGGTTCTATGTGTTGGTTGAATAGATGAATCTAAGATTGTGTGATGCATATCGTATAATCATACCCATGGATACTTGAGGTGACATTGGAGTATCTAGGTGACATTAGGGTTTTGATTGATTTGTGTCTTAAGGTGTTATTCTAGTATGAACTGAAGGGCTGTTTGTGACACTTATAGGAATAGCCCAACGGATTGATTGGAAAGAATAACTTTGAGGTGGTTTTGTACCCTACCATAATCTCTTCGTTTGTTCTCCGCTATTAGTGACTTTGGAGTGACTCTTTGTTGCATGTTGAGGGATAGTTATGTGATCCAATTATGTTATTATTGTTGAGGGAACTTACACTAGCGAAAGTATGAATCCTAGGCCTTGTTTCCTATCATTGCAATACCGTTTACGCTCACTTTTATCACTAGTTACCTTGCTGTTTTTATAATTTCAGATTACAAATACCTTTATCTACCGACCATATTGCACTTGTATCACCATCTCTTCGCCGAACTAGTGCACCTAGACAATTTACCATTGTATTGGCTGTGTTGGGGACACAAGAGACTCTTTGTTATTTGGTTGCAGGGTTGCTTGAGAGAGACCATCTTCATCCTACGCCTCCAACAGATTGATAAACCTTAGGTCATCCACTTGAGGGAAATTTGCTACTGTCCTACAAACCTCTGCACTTGGAGGCCCAACAACGTCTACAAGAAGAAGGTTGTGTAGTAAACAACAAGCTCTTTTCTGGCGCCGTTGCCGGGGAGGTGAGTGCTTGAAGGTATATCTTTAGATCTTGCAATCGAGTCTTTTAGTTTCTTGTTTTATCACTAGTTTAGTTTATAAAAGAAAATTACAAAAAATGGAATTAAGGTTACCTCATATGCTTCATCTTTTTAATGTCTTTCATGAGAATAAGCATTCCGGTAATTTTGCTCAAGTGCGAGAAGAAGAATGCATTAGAATGTTTGGCACTAAATACTTGAATGATGAGCATGATTGCAATTTTGTTAGTATGAATTCCTTGAATATCCATGACGCTAATGATATGCAAAGCCACAAGCTTGGGGAAGCTATGTTAGATGAAGATGATATTTTTTGTCCCCCAAGTTTTGATGAGCAAATTTATTATGATGAAAGCATGCCTCCTGTTTATGATGATTATATTGATGAAAGTGGATTTGGAGAGGTCATGAATTTTTTTTGTGATGAATCCACTATTCCGGAAGAGGTTCCAATTGATTATGAGAACAAAGTTGCAATCTATGATGATTATTGTGATGACTTGTATGCTATAAAGAATAATGATATCCATGAAACTTGTCATCGTGATTTTAGTTTTCAATTGGATTATGCCTCACATGATAATTATTTTGTTGAGTTTGCTCCCACTATTATTCATGAGAACAATTTTGCTTGTGTGGAGAGTAATAAAATTTCTATGCTTGTAGATCATGAAAAGAATGCTTTAGGTGCTGGTTATATTGTTGAATTCATTCATGATGCTACTGAAAATTATTATGAGGGAAGTTTCCTCTCTATGTGCTTAAAGTTTTGAAGTTATGCTTGTTTTACCTTCCTGTGCAAGTTGATCCTAGTTCCCATAAGTTGTTTGCTCACAAAATCCCTATCCATAGGAAGTGGGTTAGACTTAAATGTGCTAGACACATTCTTCATGACGCTCTCTTTACGTTTCAATTCTTATCTTTTATGTGAGCATCATTGAAATCATCATGCCTAGCTAGGGGCGTTAAACGATAGCGCTTGTTGGGAGGCAACCCAACTTTATTTTTGTTTCTTGCTTTTTGTTCCTGTTTAGTAATAAATAATTCATCTAGCCTCTGTTTAGATGTGTTTTTATGCTTTTAATTAGTGTTTGTGCCAAGTAGAACCCTTGGGGGACTTGGGGGGAGTCTTTGTGATCATGCTGTAAAAAACAGAAAGTTTAGCGCTCACGAGAATTGCTGCCCTTTTTATTTGGGTAATGCTATTTAGTTAATTATTTTTGCATATGATTAATACATAAATTCCTCACGTCCATATATATATTTGAGAATTTTATGAGTTCCACAAGTATACGTTTGATCCAGATTACTACAGAATGTTCTGTTTTTGACATATTCTGTTTTTCATGTGTTGTTTACTTATTTTGATGAATCTATGGCTAGTAAAATAGTTTATAAACCATAGAGAAGTTGGAATACAGTAGGTTTAACACCAATATAAATAAAGAATGAGTTCATTACAGTACCTTGAAGTGGTGATTTATTTTCTTATACTAACGGCGCTTACGAGTTTTCTGTTAAGTTTTGTGTTGTGAAGTTTTCAAGTTTTGCGTAAGGATTCGATGGACTATGGAATAAGGAGTGGCAAGAGCCTAAGCTTGGGGATGCCCAAGGCACCCCAAGGTAATATTCAAGGATAGCCAAGAGCCTAAGCTTGGGGATGCCCCGGAAGGCATCCCCTCTTTCGTCTTCGTTTATCGGTAACTTTACTTGGAGCTATATTTTTATTCACCACATAATATGTGTTTTGCTTGGAGCGTCTATTTATTTTGTTAAGATTTTCTTGATGCTATTTAGAACAATGTTTTTCATCTTTTATTTCAATAAAAGTGGCATTGATAGCCTTTACTATGCCTATTTTAGAAGTCCACATGTTGCTGTTTGAAAACAGAAAGTTTACCGCTGTTGCAATAATTCCCTAGAAAAGTCAGAATGTGATAAAATGTTGAAACCTTTTGCATATTAATCTCTGATAAATTTACTACAGTGGGATTTTTCTTTCATAATTTTTGGAGCTAGGGAAGTATGGATGTTGCTGCATTCTTTACAGACTGTCCTGTTTAGGCACATTGCTGTTATGCTTGCATTGTTTGCATATGTTTGCTTATTTAATGATTCTATTTGAGGATAGGACTATTAAATATGCAGAGGCATTTAGTATGCAATGTTGAATAATAATTTTAGTGATTTGATACAGTAAAGTATGATAAGGTTTTTGCAATGGTTTATACTAACCTATCTCACGAGTCCTTGTTGAGTTTTGTGTGGATGAAGCTTTTGAGATTTAGGGAGACCGTGATATGAGAGGAATTAAGGAGACACAAAAGCTCAAGCTTGGGGATGCCCAAGGCACCCGAAGATAATATTTCAAGAAGTCTCAAGTGTCTAAGCTTGGGGATGCCCCGGTTGGCATCCCACCTTTCTTCTTCAACAACTATCGGTTAGTATCGGTTGATCCTAAGTTTTTTACTTCTTCACATGATGTTTGCCATTCTTAGAATGTAATTTTATTTTGCTTTGCTTGATGTTTGAATAGAATACCAAGATCTGAAATCATTAAATGTTAGAGAGTCTTCACATAGTTGCATAATTATTCTACTACTCATTGATCTTCACTTAAATCTTTCAGAGTAGTTTGTCATTTGCTCTAGTGCTTCACTTATATCTTTTTAGAGCACGGTGGTGGTATTATAGAAATAGATGAACTCTCATGCTTCACTTATATTATTTTGAGAGTCTTAAATAGCATGGTAATTTGCTTAAATAATCCTAATATGCTAGGTATTCAATATTAATAAAATTCTCTTATGAGTGTATTGAATACTAAGAGAAGTTTGATACTTGATGATTGTTTTGAGATATGGAGGTAATAATATCAGAGTCGTGCTAGTTGAGTAGTTGTGAAATTGAGGAATACTAGTGTTGAGGTTTGCAAGACCCGTAGCATGCACGTATGGTAAATGTTATGCAACAAAATTGAAACATGAGGTGTTATTTGATTGTCCTCCTTATGAGTGGCGGTCGGGGACGAGCGATGGTCTTTTCCTACCAATCTATCCCCCTAGGAGCATGCGCGTAATACTTTGGTTTTTGATGGCTTGTAGATTTTTGCAATAAGTATATGAGTTCTTTATGACTAATGTTGAGTCCATGGATTATACACACTCTCACCCTTCCATCATTGCTAACCTCTACGGTACCGTGCATTGCCCTTTGTCACATCGAGAGTTGGTGCAAACTTCGCCGATTCATCCAAACCCCGTGATATGATACGCTCTTTCACACATAAACCTCCTTATATCTTCCTCAAAACAGCCACCATACCTACCTATTATGGCATTTCCATAGCCATTCCGAGATATATTGCCATGCAACTTTCCACCATCCAGTTTATCATGACACATTCATCATTGTCATATTGCTTAGCATGATCATGTAGTTGACATAGTATTTATGGCAAAGCCACCGTTCATAATTTTTTTCATACTTGTCACTCTTGATTCATTGCATATACCGGTACACCGCCGGAGGCATCCATATAGAGTCATATTTTGTTCTAGTATCGAGTTGTAATCATTGAGTTGTAAATAAATAGAAGTGTGATGATCATCATTCAATAGAGCATTGTCCCAAAAAAAAGAGAAATGCCAAAGAAAAAAAAGAAGGCCCAAAAAAAGGGAGAAAATAAATAAAAAGGGGCAATGCTACTATCCTTTTTTCCACACGTGTGCTTCAAAGTAGCACCATGTTCTTCATATAGAGAGTCTCTTGAGTTATCACTTTCATATACTAGTGGGAATTTTCATTATAGAACTTGGCTTGTATATTCCAACAATGGGCCTCCTCAAGTGCCCTAGGTCTTCGTGAGCAAGCAAGTTGGATGCACACCCACTTAGTTTCTTTTGTTGAGCTTTCATACATTTATAGCTCTAGTGCATCCGTTGCATGGCAATCCCTACTCCTTGCATTAACATCAATCGATGGGCATCTCGATAGCCCATTGATTAGCCTCGTTGATGTGAGACTTTCTCTTTTTTGTCTTCTCCACATAACCCCCTCATTATATTCTATTCCACCCATAGTGCTATATCCATGGCTCGCGCTCATGTGTTGCGTGAAAGTTTATAAGTTTGAGATTACTAAAGTATGAAACAATTGCTTGGGTTGTCATCGGGGTTGTGCATGATGAGAGCATTCTTGTGTGACAAAAATGAAACATGACTAAACTATATGATTTTGTAGGGATGAACTTTCTTTGGCCATGTTATTTTGAGAAGACATAATAGCTTAGTTAGTATGCTTGAAGTATTATCATTTTTATGTCAATACAAACTTTTGACTTGAATCTTATGGATCTGAATATTCATACCACAATTAAGAATAATCACATTGAAATTATGCCAAGTACCACTCCGCATCAAAAATTCTGTTTTTATCATTTACCTACTCGAGGACGAGCAGGAATTAACCTTGGGGATGCTGACACGTCTCCAATGTATCTATAATTTTTGATTGCTCCATGCTATATTATCTACTGTTTTGAATGTTTATCGGCTTTATTATACACTTTTATATCATTTTTGGGACTAACCTATTAACCCAGAGCCCAGTGCCAGTTTTTGTTTTTACCCTGTTTTAGGGTTTCGAAGAAAAGGAAAATCAAATGGAGTCCAATTGACCTGAAACTTCACGGAACTCATTTTTTGGAAGGAAAGAAGCCCAGAAGACTTTGAGTGCACGTCGGGGGATCTGCGAGGAGGTCAAGAGGCAGGGGGCGTGTCCACCCCCCTGGGCGCGCCCTCCACCCTCGTGAGCCCCACATGGCCCCCCTGACGTACTTCTTCCGCCTATATATCTCCATATACACTAAAAACATCGGTGAGCATAATAGATCAGGAGTTCTGCCGCCAGAAGCCTCCGTAGCCACCGAAAACCAATCTAGACCCGTTCCAGCACCCTACCAGAGGGGCCAATCCCTCTCCGGTGGCCATCTTCATCATCCCGGTGCTCTCCATGACGAGGAGGGAGTAGTTCTCCCTCGGGGCTGAGGGTATGTACCAGTAGCTATGTGTTTGATCTCTCTCTCTCGTGTTCTTGAGATGATACGATCTTGATGTATCGCGAGCTTTGCTATTATATTTGGATCGTATGATGTTTTCTTCCCCCTCTACTCTCTTGTAATGGATTGAGTTTCCCCTTTGAAGTTATCTTATCGGATTGAGTCTTTAAATATTTGAGAACACTTGATGTATGTCTTGCCGTGCATATCTGTGGTGACAATGGGATATCACGTGATTCACTTGATGTATGTTTTGGTGAACAACTTGCAGGTTCCGACCATGAACCTATGCATAGGGGTTGGCACACTTTTCGTTGTGATTCTCCGGTAGAAACTTTGGGGCACTCTTTGAGGTTCTATGTGTTGGTTGAATAGATGAATCTGAGATTGTGTGATGCATATCGTATAATCATACACATGGATACTTGAGGTGACATTGGAGTATCTAGGTGACATTAGGGTTTTGATTGATTTGTGTCTTAAGGTGTTATTCTAGTACGAACTCTAGGGCTGTTTGTGACACTTACAGGAATAGCCCAACAGATTGATTGGAAAGAATAACTTTGAGGTGGTTTCGTACCCTACCATAATCTCTTCGTTTGTTCTCCGCTATTAGCGACTTTGGAGTGACTCTTTGTTGCATGTTGAGGGATAGTTATGTGATCCAATTATGTTATTATTGTTGAGGGAACTTACACTAGCGAAAGTATGAACCCTAGGCCTTGTTTCCTATCATTGCAATACCGTTTACGCTCACTTTTATCATTAGTTACCTTGCTGTTTTTATAATTTCAAATTACAAATACCTTTATCTACCAATCATATTGCACTTGTATCACCATCTCTTCACCGAAATAGTGCACCTATACAATTTACCATTGTATTGGGTGTGTTGGGGACACAAGAGACTCTTTGTTATTTGGTTGCAGGGTTGCTTGAGAGAGACCATCTTCATCCTACGCCTCCTACGGATTGATAAACCTTAAGTCATCCACTTGAGGGAAATTTTCTACTGTCCTACAAACCTCTGCACTTGGAGGCCCAACAATGTCTACAAGAAGAAGGTTGTGTAGTAGACATCAGTGTATCATATCACGGGGTTTGGATGCACCGGCGAAGTTTGCACCAATTCTCGAGTTGAGAAAGTGCAATGCACAAGACCGAAGAGGCTAGCAAAGATGGAAGGGTGAGAGTGCGTATAATCCATGGAGTCAACATTAGTCATAAAGAACTCACATACTTATTGCAAAAATCTACAAGTCATAAAACCCAAAGCACTACACGCATGCTCCTAGGGGGGTAGATTGGTAGGAAAAGACCATCGCTCGTCCCCGACCACCACTCATAAGGAAAGCAATCAAAGAACACCTCATGCTTTAAATTTGTCACACAATGTTTACCATACATGCATGCTACGGGACTTGCAAACCTCAACACAAGTATTTCTCAATTTCACAATTACTCAACTAGCACGACTCTAATATTACCTTCTTTATATCTCAACACAATTATCAAGTATCCAACTTCTCTTAGTATTTAATGCAGTCTATATGAAAGTTTTTATTATACCCATCTTGGATGCCTATCATATTAGGACTAATTTTATAGCCAAAGCAAATTACATGTTGTTCTAAAAGACTCTCAAAATAAAATAAGTGAAGCACGAGAGATCAATAATTTCTATAAAATAAAACCACCATCGTGCTCTAAAAGATATAAATGAAGCACTAGACAAAATTATCTAGCTCAAAAGATATAAGTGAAGCACATAGTGTATTCTAATAAATTCCGATCCGTGTGTTTCTCTCCAAAAGGTGTGTACAACAAGGATGATTGTGGTAAACTAAAAAGCAAAGACTCAAATCATACAAGACGCTTGATACGTCTCCAATGTATCTATAATTTTTGATTGTTCCATGCTATTATATTATCTATTTTGGATGTTTAATGGGATTTATTATGCACTTTTATATTATTTTTGGGACTAACCTATTAACCGAAGGCCCAGTGCAAATTGCTGTTATTTTTGCCTATTTCAGCGTTTCGCAGAAAAGGAATATCAAACGGAACGAAACCTTCGCGCGGATCTTTTTTAGAACAAACGCAGTCCAGGAGACTTGGAGTGGAGGTCAAGGAAGCAACGAGGCGCCCACGAGGTACGGCGGCGCGCCCAGGGGGTAAGGCGTGCCCCCTACCCTCATTGTCGGTGCACAAAGGAGGGGTCCTATTTTGTGCCCCTTTACTTGTGCGTGAGCAGTTGAGGCCGTGCCTGCGGCCACACCTAGCGGAGCGGAGGAACCAAGCAAAGCCACAAGATAACCAGAGCAACGCCAAGCCAGAAACATGAAGAGCAGAGGAGCGTGGTGAACTCCCCCGGCAAGGCCCTCGCCGGGGCGGCCTCCATAGCCCCGGCAAGAACATTACCGGGGCAACTTTCCCAACACCAGCAGAGCCGCCACCCATGAGCCCAAGAGTTCCAGAACCATCAACCACTTTGGAACCGAGGCTCGCGAGGCACCTCCATGATGGCATGCAAATCTTTGTGGAGACTAGAAGCACACAAGACTAGATGATAACCAGAAGACAACGATCCTCGGCAAGATCCTTCCGAAGGATAGCCACGAGACCCCCGGCAATACCCTTGCCAGGGTTGATCACGACGCCACGGCAAGACCCTTGCCGGGGCCCCGGCAAGACTCTTGCCGAAGACATCCTTGGGGCCGCAGCCAGGCCCACATCTGCCAAGACTCCACCGTCGTTCCCATGCAGTTGCCATCCCACCAGCTAGGCAAGCACCTGCGTGGATATGTGCGGCCTCTAGGCCAACTTGGCAAGCACCTGTGTGGTGGCATGCAGATCTTCATGAAGGCTCTGCGACCGCACCAACTCAGCAGCTAGCCAGCGTGGCACTACACGCTGATACGTCTCCAACGTATCTATAATTTTTGATTGTTCCATGCTATTATATTATATGTTTTGGATGTTTAATGGGCTTTAATGTACCTTTTTTATATTATTTTTGGGACTAACCTACTAACCAAAGGCCCAGTGCAAATTGCTGTTTTTTTGCCTATTTCAGTGTTTCGTAGAAAAGGAATATCAAACAGAATCCAAATGGAATGAAACCTTCGGGAGAGTTATTTTTGGAACAAACGTGATCCAGGAGACTTGGAGTGGATGTCAAGAAAGAAGCAAGGAGGCCACGAGGCAGGAGGGCGGACCCAGGGGGGTAGGTGCGCCCCCACCCTTGTGGGCCCCTCCCAGCTCCACCGATGTACTTCTTCCTCCTATATATACCCATATACCCTGAAAACATCTAGGAGCACCATGAAACCCTATTTCCACCGCTGCAACCTTCTGTTCCCGTGAGATCGCATCTTGGGGCCTTTTCCGGCGCTCCGCCGGAGGGGGAATCGATCACGGAGGGCTTCTACATCAACACCATAGCCTCTTCGATGATGTGTGAGTAGTTTACCACAGACCTTCGGGTCCATAGTTATTAGCTAGATGGCTTATTCTCTCTATTTGGATTTCAATACAAAGTTCTCTCTCTTTGGATTTCAATACAAAGTTCTCCTCGATTCTCTTGGAGATCTATTTGATGTAATTCTTTTTGCGGTGTGTTTGTCGAGATCCGATGAATTGTGGGTTTATGATCAAGATTATCTATGAACAATATTTGATTCTTCTCTGAAATCTTTTATGCATGATTTAATATCTTCGCAAGTCTCTTCGAATTATCAGTACGGTTTGTCCTACTAGATTAATCTTTCTTGCAATGGGAGAAGTGCTTAGCTTTGGGTTCAATCTTGCGGTGTCCTTTCCCAGTGACAGCAGGGGCAGCAGGGCACGTATTGTATTGTTGCCATCGAGGATAAAAAGATGGGGTTTATATCATATTTCTTGAGTTTATCCCTCTACATCATGTCATCTTGCCTAATGCGTTACTCTGTTCTTATGAACTTAATACTATAGATGCATGCTGGATAGCGGTCGATGTGTGGAGTAATAGTAGTAGATGCAGAATCGTTTCGGTCTACTTGTCGCGGACGTGATGCCTATATACATGATCATGACTAGATATTCTCATAATTATTCGCTTTTCTATCAACTGCTCGACAGTAATTTGTTCACCCACCGTAGAATTTGCTATCTTGAGAGAAGCCTCTAGTGAAACCTATGTCCCCCGGGTCTATCTTCCATCATATTATTTTCATATTAAACTTGCTATTTCTATTACCATTTATTTTGCAATCTTTATTTTCCAATCTATATCATAAAAATACCAAAAATATTTATCTTATTATCTCTATCAGATCTCACTTTCGTAAGTGACCGTGAAGGGATTGACAACCCCTTTATCGTGTTGGTTGGGAGGTTCTTGTTTGTTTGTGCAGGTACTAGGCGACTTGCATGTTACCTCCTACTGGATTGATACCTTGGTTCTCAAAAACTGAGGGAAATACTTACGCTACTTTGTTGCATCACCCTTTCCTCTTCAAGGGAAAACCAACGCATGCTCAAGAGATAGCACATGCCTCGTCAGCGCAGACGCACGTCAAAGCCAGGCGAGGCGGCGACAGCCGGGACGAGCTTCCACTACAAAAAAAAGACACATCTGTGAAATTTTGGGCCGAACGAATTTTTTTTCTGTCATACTTATGACACTTCCATGACAATAATTGTGACAAAACACGGTATCATCAGAGATGTGGTGGGGTCCTACTTCTATGACAAAAAATCATGACAGAAAATGGGCTTTTCGTCCTGGGCGGGCCGAAGACACAGCTGCATGACATTCTTTGGGCCGTCCATGACGGAAAAAGCCATGGTAGAAGCGAGAGCGAGGAAAATATCAGGTTGTTCCCGGTTACGGTGGGTGGTCGGGGCCGAGAGATGCACGTTTCTCTCGTACATGCACGCGCGTGGCTGCGAGGTGTTGGGCTCTAACTGAACCCGAGCGATTGCACTACAGGCTACGCGTTACTGAACCCGAGCGATCGATCGATGGCTATTAACTATACCCAATCGAGCGATTACTTTGCTATTGCTGCTAACTGAAGCCGATCGATGCTGCCTCTGGATGAACAGTGAGCATTGCTGGGGGGTTTGGATGAACAGTTCCCAGTGGGGGTGGATGAATAGGACCACGTGGTGTTGCCTCTGGATGAATAGTGATTGTTGCTGGGAGGGTTTGGATGAACAGTTTCTGGTGGGTGTGGATGAACAGGACCCCATGGTGTTGCCTCTGGATGAATAGGACCCTGATCGATCGAGCCGGTTGGGGCTAGATGAACAGGACCCCGTGGAGGGCAGGATGAACAGGACCACCGCGTGGAGGGCTGGATGAACAGTAGACGGTGGAGGGCTGGATGAACTGTAGCCCGTGGAGGGCTGGTTGAACAGTAGCTGGTGGAGTAGCGCGCGGTGGAGGCTGGATGAATAGGAGGCCGTGGATGAACAGTCGCGGGTGGAGGCTGGAGGAGCTTGACGGTGGATGAACAGTAGCCCGTGGAGGCTAGAGGGAGTCGACGGTGGAGATGAATAGTATCCCGTGGAGTCCCGTTTTGTGGTACGCCACACCCCTCCCGATGAACAGGACCCCCGTTTCAACCGTAGCGCTCCAACACAAGTCTGTTTCCTCTGTTTTGCAGTACGCCACACCCCTCCCGATCAACAGGACCCCGTTTTGACCGTAGGAGGTCCGTTTCCTTCGTTTTGCGGTACGCCAAACCCCTCCCGATGAACATGATCCCGTTTCGAATGTGGCCGTTCGAACACAAGGCTGTTTCCTCCGTTCTGCGGTACGCCAGGCCTCGTTTCCATCGGCTATTCCATCCAAGCCCTCCCAATGAAGACGACGATGCATTCCATTCCGACCCAGCCAGTTGGCTCCCCATGAAAACGAGACAACGCAGTTTCTCCGTTCTGACTCAACCATGTACACGAGCCCTGCCCGTACGTATGCGCGAGTAGGCGTTCGAGACCCTGCTCGTATATACGTATGTGGCCGTATTTTATTTCTTGCGCACTGGCCACTGTACAAACGTTTACATGCTACGTGCACGCCTCTACTACGACACGTGCGCGCCTCTACATCGACCAGTATGTACGTACATGTTCACGACCAGAATGACAACGCTACGTACGCTTCGACCAGGTGGGTCCCGACTGTCAGGCACTTCCTTGTGTGCGAAGATGTAGCTGGTGGGTCCTAGCAGTCAGGGGGCGAATCGTTTTTTTCGGACGCACTTCCTTGCGTGCGAAGATGTAGCTGGTGGGTCCCAGCAGTCAGGGGGAAACATTTTTTTTGCAAAATACGATGGCCCGTCCGGTGGGTCCCCGTTGTCAGGTGGAGGAATATTTTTTTTGCGCATAATAAGGAGGCACTTCCTTGCTGCGGCCGTGGAACCAGCTGTCAGCCTCTCCACGTACAATCCACGTCCGATGTAAGCCGTTGCTTGACCACGTTGACCACACCGTGCCGAGAGCACCAGGGCGGTCGACAACGGCGAGGACTAGGAAGGGGACGACGCAGAGAGGAGTACAAGGGTTCACTGGTTCGGCTGCGGTGTGAGGCTGCCATCACCGCAGGGCCTGGCCAGCGGTAGGAATAGTAGGGGGTGGTGAGACCTCCGCGGCAGCACAGCCGGCCATGGGAGGCAGGAGCATGCGGCACGACCGGCGTTGCTTTGGGCGGCTGGAGCAAGAAGACCAGAGGTTGAGGAAGCACTACGGCCGTTGGATGGACATTGTACGGTCACTGGAGCTAGAATCGTTCATATTGACTAAGTTGACAAAGCACTCCATCCCCGTCAACTTAGTAGGCCCACAAGTCAGCCTCCCACCAAAGTGGGTCCTGACCAGTAGGGGGAGTATTCATTTTTTGTGTGTAATAAGGAGGCACTTCCGGTGGGTCCGAGCTGACAGTGGGGGGAATGTTTTTTTTTCACGCAATACGGTGGCCCGTCCGGTGGGTCCCAGCAGACAGGAGGAAACATTTTTTTTGCGAAATACGGTGGCCCGTCCGGTGGGTCCCTACTGTCAGGTGGAGGAATCATTATTTTCCGCATAATAAGGAGGCACTTCCTTGCTGTCATCGTGGCCCCAGCTGTCAGCCTCTCCACGTACAGTCCACGTCCGATGGAAGCCGTTCCTTGACCACGTTGACCACGCTGCGCCGAGAGCACCAGGGCGGTGGACAATGGCGAGGCCTAGGAAGGGGACGACGCGGAGCCGGGGAAGAAGCGGCAGTGGAAGCCCGTGTGGAGAGGAGTACGAGGGTTCACTGCTTCAGCTGCGGTGTGAGGCTGCTGGCGCCGCAGAATAACAGGGGGTGTGGGTGAGTAGAGGGATGGCCTGGCCAGCGGTGGGACTAGTAGGGGGGCGGTGAGGCCTCTGCGTCATCACAGCCGGCCACGGGAGGCAGGAGCACGCGGCACGACCGGTGCTGCTTTGGGCGGCTGGAGCAAGAAGACCAGAGGTTGAAGAAGCACTATGGCCATTGGATGGACATCATACGGTCACTGTAGCTAGAATCATTTTTATTGACTAAGTAGACAAAGGCCTTGATACACGTCAACTTAGTAGGCCCACAGGTCAGCCTCCGAAACGGTGCGCCCCAGATGTTAGGGGGAGGGATCATTTTTTGGGCGGCTGAAGCAAGAATATCCGAGATTGAAGAAAAAGCATGACATCCGTTGGAAGGCCCACAAGTGTGTGGCAGAGAACATATAGCACATTTGTGATTTGTAAGAATGTACAACCCATTTTTTAATTCTAATGGAATTTAGTACAACCCATTTACAGTTTGTTAAAAGTACAGCCCATTTTCTAGCTAGGACAACGATTAATAATTTCAACCAACCACTCAAAACAGAATTAAAAAAAATTCCCACATTTTTATGGGATCCGAAATATTTTTATCCGAAATTTCTAGTCAGATTAAATACAATTTCAAAATAAAGTTGTATTACGTTAAAATCCAATGAAATATTGCGCGCGCAACAAGTAATGAAATTAAAATTTTCAAATTCCAAAAATAATAGTCCGGACACGAGACGAAGTCTTCAATCTTGTATCTTCATAGTCCTACAGTCCGGCCAAAGGATATAGTCTGGCTGTCTGGGGACCCCCTAATCCAGGACTCCCTCAGTAGCCCCCGAACCAGGCTTCAATGACGATGAGTCCGGCGCTCAGTGTTGTCTTCGGCATTGCAAGGCGGGTTCTTCTCCAACTTTCAAGTGTTCGTAAGCAGTGTCCGGCTCCATAAATGTTGAACCTCTTGGCTCCTGTGCCCAATAAGGGCTATCTCCCACGCGTCGAATGAATACGAGGCGCTAGGGCGTTTTTACATTCGCCCCCTAGCCAGATAAATAAATTGTCTATTAAAGGGATGGGGATTCTTAGATCCAATCCATGTCATCCTCCCCCAGTGAGAATTCATCAAAGCGTGCTTCGGAAAGATCCATTCCAGCATGGCCAACTTCCGCAACTCCTCCTCCCGCCCCTGTAGCCCTAAGCCCGGTGATTGGGAGAGTGTTCAGTCCCACACAGTCGATTAGTCGAGCTGCAGACTAAGGGATTTGTCCCTCCGGCGTACATGGTGCCCGTTTGAGCCGGGCTCGCCACCTACAATGGTGGGGAGCAAGCGGAGAACTTTCCCTGTCCCTCCATGGGGGAATGGGTTTGCCTTGTTCCTTACTTACTAAGGGGACTCGGATTTCCAATTCATCCGTTCCTCCACGGGCTCCTAGAGTTCTACGGCCTCCAACTACACAATCTCACCCTTGCCTCCATCCTACACATCGCCGGCTATGTTGCTCTTTGCGAGTTGTTCGTGGGCTGCGAGGCTCACTTCGAGTTGTGGAAAAGGCTATTCTGCCTTGTCCCTCGCACATGGAGTGAATCACTTTATCAAGTTGGCAGAGCCGAAATATGGCGCATCGCCGATACCGGATACCTGTCCGGTACCCCGATGAAGCCGTCCGAAGACTGGCCTTCGGAATGGTTTTATATGGAGGACGTCCCCCTTCCGGACCCTGTTCGGCGGGGTCTACCCGAGTTCAACAATGCTCCTCTGAAGAAGCGCCGAAGTTGGTGCCCACGAAGCCCCCAGGCGGAAGACAACGGAGAACTCCTCTATCTGATGAACCGGATCAAAGCACTAGCTCGATCCAGATTAACAATAATAAAAGTTATGTCGATTTGCATAATGCGGGGAGTGCAACCACTCCAATATCGTGGGCACCCCTTGTGGTGTTATAACGGGGCGGATGACGCCACCCGCTGCGGGCGTAAGGGTCCGGACAATGCTGCCGCTCTAGCGAAGATTCTGTTCGAACTGTTCAAGGGCGAGGAAGAGGAGTTAACCCGCATCAAGCCACGGGATGGATTCTCTATGTACAA
This sequence comes from Triticum aestivum, assembly GCF_018294505.1. NCBI lineage: Eukaryota > Viridiplantae > Streptophyta > Magnoliopsida > Poales > Poaceae > Triticum > Triticum aestivum. Next base: position 61,975,369 of record NC_057812.1, read on the forward strand.
TCCTCCAAGCTGGGTAAGTTATATTTCCCTGCTCCCATCTTCCCCGCATTCTTAGTCGTAAGTATTCACCTTGCCACCTTGCGGCAGGAACTGCGAAAAGCCATAAAGGAGGTCAACAGCCCTTCTCCACAACCAGAGGACCCTGACCGGGCCATCGATTCCGGACTCGAAGAAGATCCGGTTATCTTCGTGGAACTGATAGACTGGCAGTTCTATCAGTTAAGCTGCGATGATGCCTCGGTGGCCATTATGGCCGACTATCCCGGATTGCTCCCTGCATCATAGGTAAGAAAAATCAAAAAGTCCCAACTCCAAAACTAGGATCCCCTTTTAGGCTCTTCACCCACCATATACACATGGCATCTTTTACAGGGAAGGCATTCGGGACGCCCTGCCGAACCCGCGGCAACTCGCCAATAAGAGGTGCCGAGGCCGGGTAAGCCAAAAAGGAAGGCGGCCAGGATGGAGACCCTGCTCCATGGTTGTCGTCTTTCACAAAATGTAATGTTGCCTGCATTTCTTTAACAGAAAGAACGCTCGCCGGAATATGTCCAGCGATGCTGCCAATCAAGCTTCCACCAGTCGGGCGCCAGGACCGGACATAGAGGCGGAAGGCGATATGGGACAGGCGCCGGATAATCCCCCGACAGAGGATGCGGATAGATTGTCCGCTACAAACTCAAAAGTGGAAAGCGCCATGAATCATAGGCACCGCCAGGCCATACTCCGCAACGCTTGAGGCGTTCGACGCCTTCAATTCTGGAGAGGCGTACCTCCGTGCTTCTCAAGATGGTCTAACCAGAGCCACGGATCAGTATGTAAAGGATGTACGGGTGAGTAAATCTGACGATTTATATGTATCAGTAGCCCTTGAGACTTGAAACAGTTAGCAGAACTGATTTAAGGATCATCTATAATGTGCAAGTTCTTATAGAGAAGAATACTAGGCTGTCCTAGGAGCTGGAGGAATGCAAGACCCAACTGGGGGCCGCTCTTGCCGCATTGCAGGAACAGAAAAAGCCTCCCGCTGGTAACATTTACTTTAAAGAATGGTGGTTACCATATAGTGTGCGGCATGTCTGCAGATCTAACAATTGATTTTGCAGATGAGTCCTGAGAAAGTCTGGTGGACCAGCATGTTATGCGATAGCTAGAGGCTGGCAAACGCGTGCTGAGTAAGGTTATGCTGGAGAAAAACAGTCTCCAAGATGCCAATGTTAAGCTGAGCGTTGAACTAAAAGATGTTCGGGGCCAGCTTGCGGACTCCGAGAAGTAGAATAAGCGGCTTCGGCGCGGCATTTTTAGTAAGTGCTTTGAACGAATCCTGCTAAAGGAGTTCGGCGAAGAAGTCGACTAACAACGTTATGTCTGTAGGTATGCTGACGGGTCGCCCCACGGGGGAAATGCCCGGGTCTGTGGGTGATCTTCTGTCCGAGCTGTCATATCTGCACGAACAAGTTCGGAAGGTGATGCAAGGTGTTCCCAGGCTTTTGGCCATCTGTATCCTTGCCAGAGGGCATTGCAGAGCTTACGGAGAAGCTCAAGGGAGCACGGCGGCGCCTCCGATTATGGAAGATATCAGCCTGCCGACAGGGTGCCAGAGAGGCCTGGGCCATGGTGAAGACTCGGTATACCAAGGCAGACCCAAATCACATGGCCGAGGTCGGTCCTGTGGGGCCCAACGGAAAAGAGATCCCCGTTAGCTTAGTTTATGGGAAAGTAGAATTAGCCGCAAACTATTCCCAATAGGATTGTAAGCTAGACCGCTTGTTGGATGGTATAGAAGAGGAGTTTAGTCAGTCTGCATGACTATGTAATTAAAGTGACATGTATAATGCCTTCTAGCCGGATTGTAGATCATTTGTCGTTGCGGACCTTTTCGCTTCAACCTCCGGGCCCGATAGTCCGGAGTGAATCCGAATACCCACTCAGTTATATAAGAACCGGGGTATGCGTGGAGACCAGGCGTAGGGGTCATTAGTGCTTTATCAGACAAGTGCCCAACTAGTTATGTTATATTACATGGGTAGTAAGAAACATCTTCCAGGGAGAATAGTTCCGTTAAGGGTTCCTTTCCCTGGGTAAGCATGCCCTAAAGTGCATGTCCGGACTGCGATAAGAAATGCAGAAACAGCATCTGGGGGCAGATATGGACAATAAATAAAAATCATCTTTTGTTCACCAACCGAATATTCCCTTAAGAACGCTAGCTTTCGGCTTCACCCAGTCTGAGGTACACATCTGGTTGACCCGGCAGTAACAATCGCAGAGGTGCTCCCCTTATGCCCAAGCCGAATTAACGGGAATGTAGGGCATAAATACAAGAGCCAGGCAACCCAGCTTGGCCAAAACTTAAGTCATATCGATGCCTATAATGGTGAAAAAAGGTACATGCGGAAGTAGAACACATGTGTTGGGCATGAAGCCCGGATAAATAATTTAAGCTTCTGTGAAGGAAACCCCCAGGTATGAAGAGTGCGGCTAGCGCATCTGTAATGTGCAAACAGGGCACAAGGTGACTGTCGGTGTCAAAACCGGCGGATCTCGGGTAGGGGGTCCCGAACTGTGCGTCTAGGCCGGATGGTAACAGGAGGCAAGGGACACGAAGTTTTACCCAGGTTCGGGCCCTCTCGATGGAGGTAAAACCCTACATCCTGCTTGATTAATATTGATGATATGGGTAGTACAAGAGTAGATCTACCACGAGATCGAAGAGGCTAAACCCTAGAAGCTAGCCTATGGTATGATTGTTGATGTGTATGTTGTCCTACGGACTAAAACCCTCCGGTTTATATAGACACCGGGTAGGGTTAGGGTTACATAGAGTCGGTTACAATGGTAGGAGATCTTCATATCCGTATCGCCAAGCTTGCCTTCCACGCCAAGGAATGTCCCTTCCGGACACGGGACGGAGTCTTCAATCTTGTATCTTCATAGTCCAGGAGTCCGGCTGAAGGTATAGTCCGGCTATCCGAACACCCCCTAATCTAGGACTCCCTCAGTAGCCCCTGAACCAGGCATCAATGACGACGAGTCCGGCATGCAGATTGTCTTCGGAATTGCAAGGCGGGTTCCTCCTCCAAGTACTTCATAGAAGATTTTGAACACAAAGATAGTGTCCGGCTCTGCAAAATAAGTTTCCACATATTACCATAGAGAGAATAATATTTACACCAATCTAATCTGCTGACGTATTCCGTAGCGTGACACACCACGGCCAAGCCTTTATCCGAGTCGTTTCATTATCCCACCTCAGCGCGTTATGCGAGGCGGTTTCCTTGGCACGTCTTGTTAAAGCAGAGATCGTGTCCCCTTATCCCGGGATTCTCATCAATACGGGCGTGGGTAACCCAACCGCTTCTAGGACTCCTAGATTATAGGCAAGTCCAAGCGGACACGGAGAGGACGCTTGATATTCACCCTCTTTATAAAGGGGACAAGGCTTTTATTTTTCCCTCCCGTGCTCAATCGAATCCTTCCCCCACCTCAAGCCCAAACGCCCGAAGTTCAGGTCAGGTGCTCCGAACCTCCAGTCATGTCCGGATCTAGCCTTCAAGGCCGATGGATGCCTTCCTCCGTCACGGAAGAAGACATCAAGAAGTTGAGGGAGGCCAGATATCTGACCGCCGAGATTTTGCATCGGCTGCCTCCCCAAGGGCAGGCCGTTCCCACCCCCGAACCCAACGAGAACGTCGTGTTCGTCTCCCACTTCCTCCGAGGTCTAGGCCTTGCTTTGGATCCGTTCGTCAGGGGTCTGATGTTTTATTACGGGCTAGACTTCCATGATCTAGCTCCGGACTCCTTTCTTCATATCACGACATTCATTGTCGTGTGCGAGGCCTTCCTCCGGGTCACCCCTCACTTTGGCCTCTGGCTCAAGACCTTTGAAGTGAAGCCGAAGATGATCGAGGGGCAACATGCAGCGTGTGGAGGTGCCTCAATACGCAAGATGACGGGAGCTCCGTGGCCCAAAGGTTCCATCCCAGAGGTGTCTGAATTGTGGCAACAGGAGTGGTTCTACATCACGGCTCCTAGAAGTGCCAAGTGGGCGGCCGCCCCTGTTTTCCGCTCGGGCCCTCCATCACAACTGATGTCATGGATCAGCAGAGGTCTGAGCTGGGGGCCAGCCAAGGACGTGCCTATACTACAAAGCTGCATTCGAGATCTCTTCAATGGAGATTTCAGTTTGGTCACGGTAATACAAGTTATGCTGGTTCGTCAAGTCCAGCCTTGCAAACACCGGCCTCTTCGCCTATGGGAGTTCAATCCCGAGGGACCGCGCATCATTCAAAATTTTCTCGGCCTGACGCACGAGGAGATGTACAAGTCATTCTTCGGACCTCAGGTGGAGTGTCCGGAAATCTCCGAGGACGTGGGCCTGAGTAGTAACCGCGCCGCCGAACAGGTAAGGCATCTTCCGGCCGAACATACTATCTCTCCTTTGTACGAAGTTATTTCTGAGAGTTTGCTTTTTGACCAGGACTAGCTAACAAAGGCGAACTTGATTCGGTGTTCGGCCCCCCTCCCTGAGGGTTTGGAAAATCCGGTATTGGAAAAGATGCTCCAGACCGCACCTTGCCCGGAGCCCTTGAAGGAAGATACTGTGGAGGATAATGCGGGCGGACGCGGGCCCCCAACGCTGCCCATTCTAGCCGAGGGAGCGAGCGTCTCCATGAGGGAAGGCGACCAGAAGAGGAAAAGGACTGCGCCCGGGGATTCGGAAGCCGAAGCTTCCAAACGGGAGAAGAAGTCTCCCACAGAGGGTCCTACTTTGGGGGACGCCGTTGCCGCACAAAGTCCGTGGGGGGATCAATTCTCCCGCGAGTCGTAAGTGACCCGAAATACTTTAATAGTACAGATATGCCATCTTTTTCTTCTGAGAAGATAACCACCGCATATATTTTCGCAGTTCGGGCCTTAGCCCCTCTCAAATGAGCTCATCTTCGGGGGATCTTCTTCCAGAGATGATGGAGAGCGAAACGCCTCCTCCGGACTCCTCCGCTCCGGAAGCGGGCGACCCTGAAGTGTCGTCGCGGAGGGCCTCTCCGAGTCCGGTGAGGCCAGAAGATAATCCCATTGACCCCCGAAGCTCCCAATGTCCGGCTCCCGAAGAGAGCAGACAAAAGAGTCCGGCACCGTCTAGTGTGCGATCGGATGTTCTGAGGGAGTTGGTGGGGCGAGCGGCCATCTCAGATGAACACCGTGTGCTGATGAATACGGTGATGGAGAGAATATCGTCCGCCGAAAGCGGATTGCATGAAGCTTTTATGAGTCTACTGACAGGCTTTGAGGTACGTAAAAGAATGTATGATAGTCCTCCACATGCTAGGTGTGCCCTGTGTAGATAGTAGCCCCTGAGACTCTGGTTGTTGTCGGAAACGACGACGAACAGAGGATCATATTCCCAGGTAATAACCATACTGCCTCTATGTGCAGGTGATGGAAGCTCCGGTGGCTAGCCGGACTAGCGAGTTTGCCCATTTAGAACGGCAGTTGGATGCGGCAGATGCCGACATCGAGCTTGTTAACAAAAGGCTTAACGAGGCACAGGGTAAGTGTCATTATCTGGTATACGCCACAATAGGAAGAGCAACATGATGCCAGTATCTTTAATATATTGTGACTGCAGATGGAGCTGCCACTGTTGAAGCCTTGCGGGCAGAACTTGCCCGAGCCAAGGAACAAGCGAGGTTGGGCAATGCGGCTGCTGTGAAGGCGGCCGAAGAGTTGCAAGCCGAGAAGGCCGCGCATGGCGAGACCCGAGACAAGATGGCCAAGATGGCTATAGAATTAAAAGCCGCCGCCGACCGTTGCCGGGTTCTTGAAAAAGAAAACCAAGCGAAGGCATCGGACCTTGAAAAGGCTGCTGCGACGAAAAAGGATCTCCGCTCTGCTATGAGGGCAAAGAAGGAGGAGCTGCGGAAGCCGGGGATATTGTAGCTGGGAAATCCTTTATGTTGCGGAGGAAATTCGGAGATCCACGGTATGCCCCTCTGGATCGGCTGTGGAGTTCGGAGGATGTGTATATGGATTTGGCGGCGAGCGCTGCCGATGCGGCCAAGTACTTCCAGGGTCAGACAGATCATGGAGTAGACCGGCTGTTTTGGAGACAATTCCATTCTCCCGAGCGTCCACTTTCATTGACCGACCAATTAGCCGAATGGGCCGAACTAAACAGGTTGTCCGGACTCTCTATGAGGTCTGTTGTGGATCAGCTGTGGCCGGGAAGGTCAAAACCGAACAGCTATTTCAGCTTGGTGCAGCAGGTCCTTGATGTGGTGCCGCGCATTGATGCGATGAGGAGGTCGGCGTGCATAGAGGGCGCACGGATGGCCTTTGCCCGTGTTAAGGCATATTGGGCGGAGATGGATGCTACCAATGTTGCAACGCGGGATTCGGCTATAGGTCGAAAGGCTGCCGAGCACTACTTTGAAGAAGTTCTTGAGGGTACCCGTTTGATAGAGACCCAGTGCTCAAAAAATATTATGTTTGAGTGATATGTAATCTCATTGTAAGCGAAATGCTTTTATAAATTTTTATAAGGCTATTTTTATACTTTTGCTTGAAAGTAATATGATGCCTCCTGGGCGGCCGTTTATGTATACATGTGTATAACCTGAAAGATTGCAGCCGTCGGCTTCAACCCTCACGCATATAATGCGGAGGTGCTCGCAAAAACACGCATTCACACTTAACCCAACGTCTTGGTCCTATTAAGGAGGTGATAGCGGAGCGAGCGAGGCAACCGGACTATAATGCTTTAGCACTTTCACTTAGCCATAGGAGTTTGACAGTGGGGCTACTAGATAGCCCCTGGTGGCTCCGCACTCTCCCGATATCGGGGTGCGTACATGCCTGGCCGGGAAACGGCCCTTCGTTAAGGCGGAGGAATTCTAACATTCCCACAGGTCATCGAGTGGTTGACCAGTCTCACGCTATATCATGACAGTCAGTTTTCGGCTTTCTCTACTGAGGTGCTCGTCCGGATGAACCAGGGCACAATCGCAGTAGTTCTCCTGGTGCTACCTTAGCCGGCAAGGCGGAACGTAAGGCACCAAAACACAGGAGCCGGGCAAACCCAACATTTGACCAAAGACAATGATTCGGAGCTGATGCATATAGGGCCAAACTCGCGACGCCGAATACTCCCTAAGGTATTCGGTCTTTGTGGTATAAACCGGGCCTAAATAGTGGCCTTTGTAAGAAGCCCCGTGTGTCCAGGTACGTGCATTGTTCTGGCGTGGCCACATGCCAAGACGTCAGCATCCTTCTCAACGGTGGATATGTATCAACAAGAGACAGTAAAAAAGGTTTACGCAGGGTCTTAATCTAAAAAGAATCCTTGGAGCGGGTCCCTGCTGCACGTCTGCGCCTGTGTCTCCGTTGTGCCGTATCCTGGACGGGTGTAGCACGATGATCGTCTGTAAAAGAGAGGAAGTTAAGTGAAAAAGTTGTCGTGCAAAAGGATAGTTTTTAAAGAAACCATGTATAGTTCAAGATGATAAGAAATTGCCACTTGTCTGCGCGCGTTGAGCCCCTTGTATTGACAAATAGGGGTGTGACCACTTATTTCCGTATAAATAGCGGCGCCGGACTTGATTAGTTGTATCTGAGGTCTTGACGACCTATTGGATGCTTTCATTTGTCCGGGCGCCTTTAGTGTGCAGCGGCCAAGGCAGCCTCACTCTCTTCGGCGCGCAGAGATCGCTTGATATTTCCGTGCACTGTAATGATGCCACGTGGACCGGGCATCTTGAGTGTGAGGGAGGCGTAGTGTGGTATTGCATTAAAGCGAGCGAAAGCTTCGCGTCCGAGCAGTGCTTGGTAGCCACTTTGAAACGGAGCGATGTGGAAAGTTAAATGCTCGCGACGGAAGTTATCGGGGGAGCCGAATGTAACTTGTAGGAGGAGGGAGCCCGTACAACGAGCCCCTGGGCCTGGCGTTACTCCTTTAAAGGTAGTATTGCTATGGCGAATTTGTGTTGGGTCTAGCCCCATCCCGCGGATTGTATCCTGATATATTAGGTTTAGGCTACTGCCGCCGTCCATCAAGACCCTTGTGAAGTGATATCCGCCAATTACTGGGTCTAATACCAGGGCAGCCCATCCTGCGTGTCGGATACCTGCTGAGTAATCGCGATGGTCGAAAGTGATCGGTTGAGATGTCCAGTGGCAGGACTTCGTGGTGATAGGCACTTGGGTATACTTTCCTGGGAGTGCCGCCTTGTTTTTTTCCTTGATTACGTGTAACACGTTTACTGTTTTGACTTCTGGTGGAAATTGCTTTTGTTCCCCCGTGTCTTGCTTGGGGGGCTCGTCCTCGTCTTCACTTGGTGTATCCTCCCCCTTGTGTACGGTGTTGAGCTTGCCGGACTGCTTGAAGACCCAACATTCTCTGTGGGTATGATTAGCAGGTTTACCGGGGGTACTATGAATTTGACATACTTGGTCCAAAATTTTATTGAGGCTGGACAGTTCGTCTCTGGTGCCTTTAGGGGACGGCTTTTGACCTGGCCGAGAGCTTTTGAATCTGGCATTTACTGTCGTTCCCTTTGTGTTGTCTTCTTTATTTTGGCGTTTGTTATTGCTGTTGCACCGTGATTTCTCATTTACATATCTAACTTTAGGTGTACTGGGGTCGCTGGTGCTGCATCTGGCTAGCCAGCTATCCTCACCCGCGCAAAAGCGAGTCATGAGGCTTGTTAATGCTGCCATTGTTCTCGTCTTTTCTTGGCCGAGGTGTCTGGCAAGCCATTCGTCACAGATGCTATGCTTAAAAGCTGTCAAGGCTTCGGTGTCCGGACAGTCGACTATTTGGTTCTTTTTAGTAAGAAACCTATTCGAAAGCTTTCAGGTTGACTCTCCGGGCTGTTGAGTTATATGACTCAAATCAAGTCCCTTGAAAATTTGCCTTAAAAGCGTCTTCGAGCTCTTCCCAGCTTCTAATGGAGCTTTCGGGGAGGCTTTTAAGCCGGTGCCGAGCTGGCCCTTTGAGTTTGAGGGGTAAATACTTAATGGCGTGGAGATCATCTCCTCGAGCCATATGGATATGGAGGATATAGTCCTCAATCCAGACCCCAGGGGCTGTTGTTCCGTCGTATGCCTCTATGTTTACGGGTTTGAATCTCTCTGGAAATTCATGGTCCAGCACCTCGTCGGTGAAACATAGGTGGTGTACGGCACCCCTGTAGCTGGGTGTACCGCGTTGTTCGGATGCTTGTTGTGTTGCATTGTATGCTGGGGCGCGCTTGCGTGGTCCATAGATGGATCTGGTTGCGCCGTCCTTTGGGTGCGAGCCCTCGCATGGGTTGCGTGTTGTATTGTGAGCGGCGTTGTATGCCGCTCTGTGTTGGTAGAGGGTTTGTCTATCCGGCCAGGTGGCTGCTTTGATATTTGGTTGTGGGGGTTCTGAGGCTTCCTCATCGAATTCGGGTAGCAGCTTCCGCTTTGGGTAGCTTTTGGAAGGGCGATTGTTACCGTACCTTGCTGCGGTACTGAGTATTTTACTCCATCTGAATTGGAGTGTGTCTTGCGCAGCCTTGAGCCTTTGTTTCTGCTTTTTCAGGCTCCTCGCGGTGGCAACAAGCCTTTTACGGGTGGTCTGTTGCTCCGGGTGTTTGTCCAGCGTTATGTCGTCTGGACCATTATCCTTGATAGGGTTTGTTTGTTCGGTTTGATTATCCGGATTGCCGTTGTCTGACAGCGATTCGCCCTGCTCCAGCGGTGGGTCTGTGTGATCGCTATTTCTATCGAGGTGGGATTTGGGGCGGCGCTTGCGTCGCTGCTTTGACTGCTTTTCGAGGGAACAAGCCTTCGGTGCGTCCTTCCGCTCCTCGTTGTCATCTTTTCACTACTAGAAAAACCCCTACTAATGGCGCACCTAATATGGCCATTAATGGCGCATCTGTGGTGCGCCATTAATAGCACGCCATTAGTAATTTTTACTAATGGCGCACCACCTGGTGCGCCATTAGTATCTGGTATACTAATGGCGCACCGCGGGTGCGCCATTAGTATAGGCCAGGGTGCGCCATTAGTATGCCTCCCAGGGGCCATGTATACCCAGGTGCTTTGGCATACTAATGGCGCACCGCCACTGGATGCGCCATTAGTAACCGCGGCATACTAATGGCGCACTACCCAGTGATGCGCCATTAGTATGCACTGTCATACTAATGGCGCACTGTCATGTGATGCGCCATTAGTATGAATATTAGGTTTTTTTATTTTTTATTTTCTGTTTTTTGCACAGGTTACAAAATGTATAATTTGACAAAATATAGACAGCACACATCAACAACAGATTCATCGAATACAATAGAAGATTAGTCTTTGAATACAATTCATCATATTAGTCTCCGAATACAATTCATCATATTAGTCTCCGAATTGAAAAGACCGAACAAAGATAGAACATTATATTACAAGTCTCGAGACCGCGAGTAGCGAGTTTGTCTTCACATTACAAGTCGATATCGATCATCTAAACTACCATCACATAGAAGAGAGCTGCGGTCATCACGATGAGCATCATCACGATGAAACTCGTCTTCATCCGGTTCCTCCAACGCTCCCTCCCCTCTCCCGCTAGATAGCGGGCGTATCTAGATTCGGCCTCGGCCCTAGTGGTGTACCCTTTGTAACTGTTACCGCTGAATCGGTGAACCTGTCTCCGACACTCCTCCCAGTCATCGTAGACTCCGGGAACCTTACCCTTGTACACGACATACGTCGGCATCGCTATGCACTAGCCAAACGAAACGTTAGTACCAATTCACAGACAATACATAAGCAATATATAAGTATGCAACAGAACGATCGGAAGAGAAAAGCAAGACATTAATAGCATCGATTACATCTAAGTTGAACGACTCTCGAAACCAAAGAGACATACTACAAGTTCATTAAAGTTTAATTACAACATGAGCCAATCGATGTTTCAGAACTAGACACAGCATCACTGCTTTCGACTCGACTCAAGGGACCGGAGCGTGGATGAAGCCGCCGTCTATCGTGGGAGTCATGAAGTAACGGTCGTTGTCAGCCTGCATTTGTAGCATTGTGTCGATGTCACTGTTGGACGGTTGATTGTTGAGGTAGAACTGCCCCGAGGTACGAAGGACATCTTGATGGATGATTTCCGCAAACTCCGACTGGATGCGAAAGAATTCTTGTCGGAGGTCCGCGTCCTGGATTGCCGACACGCTCTTTGCCCAATCTTTGAGTTTACTCGGTAGCAGAAGTTGATGATGGTCCCGTACGATCGCCCGCATGTGATGGATGGCGTAGTAGGCACCCTTCTGACCGCCAGGCGGCTGCTTGACGCAGCAGAACATCGTATTGTGGGAGAACACGTGCTTGCCGTACTTACGAATAGGCCTGGTGAAGGTGCCTCCAGATTTGGCGTAGCCGGGGAGAACATCATCAAGAACCTTCTTGACATTTGTGTAGTCTACGTTCGACTGACGGTCCGGGTCGAAATACGTGGCCATGGAATATTTGGGGCTTAGGAGGATGAGCGTGCAACGTGTGTCACTGCAGAAAACACGGAATGTTAAAAGAAAAACGATCGAAATGTAAGAATTCATATGTTACGGGCCGGTTGAGGGGAGGACTTACTCGGGAAAGTAAGGCACGAGGAAGTTATCCTTATCTTGGTTTGCCAGAATGACGCCTTCGAGGTAAGAACTCGCGACTTGCCGGTCCCCAGCGCTGCCCAAGATCTTGGCACGCATGTAGAAGGGGTCGACTATCACGATGTCCGGGGTCTTGTCGCGAATGATCCGCATCTCCATACTCAGCGAAAATAGCCGAACGAAGGTGTAGTGCAGCGGATGAAGGTTCAACATAGCGTGGATGTCATCAAAACGCAGGACGATCGTACGCCCGATGGAGTTATCCACAAAGCCCTTGCCCTCTGGCACCTTGGCCGCGAAAACCGGGTATGCCACATCCTTCTCTCTGAGACGCCGCTTCTCCAAAGCAAGAACACTGTCATGCAGACTCCGCATAGCACCGGTTGCAGCATTGAGCATATTTGTCGGTAGCATCGCCCTACCCGCCACATGCACCCTCCTCGAGATATCCTGCGGTGAAGGTGGCCCGTCCTGAGCACGGATCGTACTCGGTGCCGGCTGGCTCGCACCCTTCTTAGTCTTTCTTTTGCGTGCCTTCTTCTTCTCCTGTAATGGGACCGAGTTCTGCTCACAGACCGCCTTCTTGAGTGTGTTGGGGCTGATAATATTTCGCACCTCGCCTATCTGAGGCTCGGTGAAGTCGGCAGCTGGAGGCGTCTCCTGAGAGCTGAACGCCAGACGGCGCCTGTTGCAACTTGGCTTCTCCGCGGTACCAGCTAGATCGCACACGTCTTTTGTTGGGTTTGGTTCTTGAGAAGGAGGCCCCATGAAGTCGCCATCGTACCCATGATCGGCAAAGTACTGATCGACGTTGCCAAATGTATCATCGTCGTCGTCGTCGTCGTTCTGATCCTGTGCCATATGCATGTTTGGATCCAGTGGCATAGGGATGTCCGGCACCGTTACGGCGGTCTTGCCATGGGGCCGACTTGGCGCCGGCACGACTGGCGGTGTTGTCTTTGGGGTGGTGTCCCCCGCCCCCAAACGAATCTGGCTCTTCGGCCAAAGCAGGGGCCAGCTCAGGCAGGCGCTGAGGGTCATCACGTCTTCATCGTCGGCCCCGACGGGTCGAATCGGAGGTAACAAGTCGTCGCAGCCTGGCAGCACCCGAACCAGTTGAACCCTAAACAAGTTGGGTGGCATCTGGGTACCGTGGAACAAGGGGTTACCCGGTTGAACGATTTTGCCCTTGGCGACATCGACCAACTCGTTGTTCACGAAGTGGAGGAGAGTGCACGGAACGTCGGCGGCGCCCTGCGAAAACATGTAGGGCGTCAGGGATGCCCAGTCAAAGGCAAGGAGATGAAGTCCTCGGCCGAGAGAGGCTTAATTAGTTACCGTGATGATGGCGTCGAGCTCGGCTAATGTCGACGCACCGCCAACGGCGGGCGTGCAGTTGACGGAGGGGCCGCTTGCTGAAGAGGTGCCGGCCGGCGTACACCCGGGTGCATTAAGCTCCCGTGCCGGCGTCGGAGACACCAATGCCGCCTCCGCCGGAGGCACCAATGGCCCCGCCATCGCATTATGCGAGTTGCTGGCCGTGAAGCTAGGAATCGGGGGCGGCCCCTGTTGGCCGCCCGCAATCCACGCACTCAACCCCGAGATCAAGGTAGGCACAAGGGCGGTGATCGTCGCTCCGAGTCGTTGTTCCACTTGCTCTTGGACAATCTCCGGAATCCGCGCCACCTGTGCCTTGAGTTCTTGAACCTCTCGCGCCTGGCTTTCCGAGCTGGTCTTTTTCTCCTTCCGCACACCAGCGGTATAGTATGACCCCCATTTTGTCGACAAGCCTTTGCCGGCCACACGACCAGCTGACGTCGGCTTACTGAGCTTATCCTTGTTCTTCATTACATTCAACGCCCTATTTAGAGTGGTGTCCCAAGGGTTGCTCTTAGTCGACCCCGCGCTACTGCTTTCAGTCGCCTGCGGAAGGAATGTGAACCATTTAGAAATTTGGCTTCATTAATTAGAATGCAACCATATGGAGCTAATTACGCGGGGGTGTATTCCTTACCAGAACAAGCTCAAGCTGCCTGGTCTTCGGATCCGTGGTAAGCTCCTTTGTTTTCGGGTCCTTCTTGTACCGGGCCCTGACAAAGTTCCTGGTCTGCTTGTTACCGCTGTATTTCTCGAAGAGGGGCGGTAGGCCTTGCTCGGCACGGTCCGCCTCCTCCTTGTCCCATATAGGCTCCGCCACTCTGTAACCGCCGGGACCGAGTGTGTGTTCCCCTATGTTCAGCTCCCGCATTTGTTTCCCCCACTCACTTGATTGGGAGCTTGCGGTGCTCGAGCAATTGATCTTGAAGTCGTTGTAGTCATCTTCGGTGATCGAAGGATTTTTCTCCTTGATCTTCTGATAACTCTCACCTTTCTCGATCATTTTCTTCACATTGCTTTTCCAAGTAGACAGGGCCTTGCTCATCTTCGTGAGGGCAGCATTGTTCACTTTATTCCCTTTGAGGCTTGTGTTTGCAAATTCAGCGGGGAACTTGTATCGTTCGTGCAGCTTCGTGAAGAGGAGGTGGCGCAAATTCCCTCGGTCAGGATGCCTCAGGTTCTCGGTGTTGATCGAGACGGTGCTCCGGACAATGCACCCGAGCTGAAGCGAGTACCCCTTGACTATTCGTTCGGGCGCCGTTGGATTCCCGTTGGAGTCCACTTCAGTAACTTCCTCCTTGAGGGTGAGGAGCACGATCGGGCGCCGGTCCTTCCGTTGCCTCTTCGGTTGGCTGCCATCTGTGCGGGCGCCGCCATCATCAGTGGTGGCATCCTCGGCGGCACCATCAGTGGTGGCATCAGTGTGGTCATCCTCGGCGGCACCATCAGTGGTCTCAGGATCGGTGGGGAAGGCGGCGGCCTCATACAAGTGAGGTTGTTCCTCCATCTCCTGGGACAGCTCCCAGAATGCCTTGCCGCCCGAACCCCCGGCCTCATCGTTGTGGGCCATGTTTCTCTCTAAATAGAAACAAAGTTTGGTCAAAAAGTTGGTTATTGTCAAGGAACAAGATCTCTAAGTTGACCAAATAACCTAATTCTCGAGGAATGTCGCCAAAAAGTTGGTTATTGTCAAGGAACAATTGAGAGATGTTTGTGATATTGCCTAGGTGTTTTGGGATAGAACCTGTTAGTGTGTTGTTGCTAAGGTCCAAGTCCACGTTCTCAGGGTAACCTAGTTCTTGAGGGGTGTGTCTAGAAAGTTCACTCTTCTTTTTAGAAGACAAGCGTCTGAAATGGTATTGCCTTTCCTTAATTTGTACTATTTTTTCATTGTGTTGAATACTTATGTGGGTGAGTGTATCTGTAATTACTTTTTACTACACCGCAGGGTGTTCAAACACGCGGAGAGGATAAACGCTAGCAGGCTGATCATTGCATATCATTCATAACCATGAATGAAGGCTCAATGGACCAAGGAAAGAAAACCTACACAAACACAAGGATGACTATTGGAGACACTCAGGCCTGCTGCTTTGTGTTGATTGTTCAGAAGCTAGGGAATGTCCATTATATATAGATGCAGAGAAGCTTCGGCCGTGGTGAAGGTCAACCCCTATATTTTAATTGGAGGGCCAAGAGATAAGCTAAGCTGCAAATTATGAATCTGCGTCGAAAATTGCACCACATTCAGCATAGGGCAGGAGACGCCTACCCTAATGAATATGTTATTCTCACAGCTCATCACTTGCTGAACTTGTAAATCATTTCCGTGAAAACAATCAAACGGTTTTCAGCGACAAGTGATACAAGGAACTAAACTGGGTTTCAGCTCTACATGGGCCAGAGTGGACTTGAGCAAATGTGTGTATGTGATGTGCCCCAACAGGGTAAACTTATTAAGATATACTCCAATCTTCATCAAGTTGCAGTTTTGAAACGTTGGCAGTTTTTCTAGCTGATGAAAGGAAACGATTTCCTTCCTGGACCATCGAGTCATGCACACGTTGGGTTAATGCGCAGTCGAACTCCGATGAAGAAAAATAGAAAGTATATGGCATAAAGGGGTCTAGACTTGTGCAATTTTGACATTTAGGGTTACCCAAATGCATGTGTTATGACTTCTGAAGCCAGACAGAAACTCCGATTATTTTTGGTTCTGTACATGATGCAAAATGGATGGATGGATGAATATAATGAAGCAAGTAATTGTCCTGCCTTGGAAATTAAGCTGGTGCCTACAGGTATATGTATGTATTGTTCGGTTGGTCCTGAAAAACAAAAGCTATCTAGCTAGTATGCAATGCAAATTAAGCTGCAGATAGCTTATTGTCTCCTCTCACTATCTCTCTATCACACATGGCAAGCAAGGGTGTCTGAGTGTGTGAATAAAATACTAAACTAATCCAACCACTAAAGCAAATTAATTTTTATTTCGGTTGAGAATCGGGCACCTTCTAGGTCAAGAAAATTGGGCATGACCTTTGCTAATTTTCTTGACCTAGGAGTGCCCCATTTCTCAACCGAAACGGAAATTAATCAACGTTTCAGGAGAAAGGGGTTATTTTAGAAGATCACAAGTAGCAGCAGCATCACTTGACAAAATCACAACTAGCAGCAACAACTCGCAGATAGCAGCAGCAGCATCACTTGACAAGTAGTACAGCAGCAGCAGCATGCATGCACTGGTCCATGGCACAAAGTCCATGACCCAGAACAGAGCACTTTACTAAAAATGAAGAAGAAAAAAGGCATGCATGCACTGGTTGTAGCAAATCATCAGTTAATTAAGAATAGTTTTAGAGGTAACTAACTGAAACTATTTATCATGTTGACAAACAGTAGCATGTGGACCTATCATGGTGATTTCATATCAAAATAGAGGAGTTACTCCTATTCATTTGGAGAACTCATACAACAATTGTTATGCATCAAACTTGGGATCAACAGTAGCATGTGACAAACAAATTATACATCAGGAATAAAGCATCAACTTTGTCAAGCGTATGAAATTGCTTAGGTTCAACAGAAAACAAAAATGGCCCTGTCAATTTTCAATGCCCTTATTTAATTGACCGAAACAGTGTTTTTATAGGCATATATAGCAGCACAGCCCCATAATGATACCACGGGCCCCTGTCTCATTGTAAATAGACAAGTAGTACTGTCCATCATGTATTATCTAATACTCTATATTCTTGCTAGGAGGAAGACCAACTTTCTGGGTAACTAGTGTATAAACTAAACAGTATAGTCAATATCAGCCTGACAAAACAGAACTGAAAGCATTCTGAGGTTGAACAGAAACCTAATCAGGCAGTTTTACTAGACAAAGACGGCAGCAAACAAAATAACAGGCCAACCAATGAAACCTAAAGAAGAATGATCCAATTGACATCAAAGTACGCATTGACACCCACATTCCACAAGAAAATTGACAGCATGACCAATGAAACCTAAAGAAGCATGATCCAATTGACAGCAAGTATACATCAGCACACCTAGCATCACCATCTAGTCATAAAGCGCGTCCAGTTCATAATTACACCTAGTCAAGAGTCAAGACAAGCTTAACTTTCAGGAAAGTTGATGCACATTTCCACGAAAGCCCACCAAACAAATTGCATCAGTTTCATAATTTGTAACGCAAAGGTGCAATGGATCCAAATAAACTTGCATGTGAGAAACCTAAACAAGCCATATCCAAATGACAACGGGAAGGCATCAATGCAAATTAAGGTTCGCATCAGAAACATGAAAAAATAGCTGTGCAGGGGATCAATGCAAATAGAAGTGACATGTTGCTGTGCAGAATTAGTCATGCATAGGTGTTTCACATACAGAGGGGAGTTCTTGATTAGTTAAGAAAAGCTCAAATTTCAGGAAAGTTAATCCATATTTCCAGAAAGTAAATTCAGATGCAAAATGAGTACATAGGTGCCGAGGGGAGGAGAGGAGGAGAATTCAGATGCAAAAGCTCACCTTAGCAGCAGCTTGGATTCAATGGAGCTTGGAGGGGAGGAGACGGTGCCGAGGCCGTGCGGGAAATGACGGCGCTGCGCGGGTTTCTCCTCTCCTCTCCTCCTCGAGAGGAGTGTGGCGGGCTGCTGCAATGGAGAAGGGGCTAGGGTTAGGATGGATAGAAGCAAGCAGCCGAGGGGGAGGGGGCAGCTCACCTGGCTTGGCGTCGAGGGAGAGGAGGAGCCGCTCTGCTTGCTTGGCGTCGAAGGGGAGGAGGAGCCGCTCTGCTTGCCTGGCGTCGAGGGGGTGGAGAAGCCCCTCTGCTTGCGTCGAGGCGGTGGTTGGAGACGTCGGGCGTCGAGGCGCAGGGGCGCAGGGGCAAGGGGCGGCGTCGAGGCGTCGGGGCAAGGGCGGCGTCGCGACGTGGGGGCGGCGTCGAGGCGGCGGAGCAGCGGCGTCGGGGCGGCGTCGAGGCGGCGGGGCAACGGCGTCGGGAGAGGAGAGGGGAAGGGGATCGAGGGAGAGAGAGGGGATCGATAGGTTTGGGCCGGGAGGAAGTATGGATGGGCGGGGGCGGCACAATACTAATGGCGCACCACCCCTCGGTGCGCCATTAGTACATCCATGCTAATGGCGCACCTCACCCTGGTGTGCCATTAGTATTTTGCTCGAGCCAACAGGTTATCTACCACCTGAGCTGATCCACATCAAGTCCCCTCTACTAGCTCAACTGGTCAGCAGCCAGTTCTCACACTAGGAGGTCCTGGGTTCGATTCCCAGGCTCCACAATTTTTTTATGCATTTAAAATGTTGTTTGATACTTATTTGTGTTTAAATATGTTCAAACTAGTTTAAATCATATCAGTAATATTTTTTTATAAGACAGTAATAATGTCGGGTGCAGGGGGTCGGCGGCGGCGGTTGAGTAGGGAGGGGTGCGGGGGGTCGGCGGCGGCGGTTGAGTAGGGGAATTGAGGGTGCGGGGGGTCGGCGGCGGCGGCCGGTGGACCGGGGGGTGCTCGGCGGCGAGGGGGACGGCCGGATCTGGCAAGGTGGGATAGCGATCGAGATGGAGGGGGATCGAGATCGAGTGTCCATGAAATTTAAAAATATTCATGATAGTTCAAAAACTGCCGATGAAATACAATCGAGAAATGAAGGTTACGATTTAAATACAATCGATCTTAGCTAGCTATCTGTTCACAATCTTCTTGCCCTTCTTTTTCGCAAATGGAGTTCTTCTGTGGAACGGACGTCCTTTAGGTAGGGTGGTCCTGCTTCTTCTTGTGGTGTATGCTGCTACTTCATCATCGTCGTCATGTTCGATCCTCGGGTCGCCATACTTGTCGAAGTCTTGCTCATTGGCTACTCCATCCATTCCGATGATCTTCCTTTTGCCTCTCCTCACGACAACACGACTGGGCTTTGACGGGTCGGTAATGAAGAAGCATTGGTCCACTTGGGAAGCCAGTACCCATGGCTCATTTTTCGCGGTGACGTTTGCGCCCGCGGTCTTGGATTTGGCTTCGGGTATAACCATGGTGGTGAAATACCGGTCTTCTTTTATGACGTTCTTGGCCCATCTGACACGGAACATCGGGACCTTCTCTCCAGCGTAGCTCAGCTCCCAGATCTCCTCGATCCTTCCGTAGTATCTGTCCTTGTCGTTACCGGTGTAGGATTCCATCGTTACCCCGGAGTTCTGATAACCATCGCTCTTCATGTCCTTGGCCTCGGTGTAGAATGTGTAGCCGTTGATATCGTACGCCTCATAGGTCATCAGGTTGTGCTCGGCGCCCTGTGACAAGGCGAATATGAGTTGTTCTTCCGCGGAAGAATCCTCATGTAAAGGGTACGACAGAAGCTTCTGCTTGAACCAACGCGTGAAACATGAGTTGTGCTCTTTGAGTATATCTCCGTCCGTCCTCTGTTGGCCTCGGTCATTGTACGTCTTCTTAATAAAGGTTTTGTGCTCTACCACCCAAGGATCGACCACGTCTATGTGTTGTAGCGCGACTAGGTTTGCTCTTTCAAAGTCGGCGAGTCGACCCTCGAAGTCGACATGCATTTCGCGGCGACCCTCACGGTGACCCCATCCAGCGAGCCTGCCGAGGTGCCTGTTGACGGGGCAGACCAACGGGGTTCTCGATGCCTAGATAATTCGTGCAGTAGGAGATGCACTCTTCGGTCAGAAAGCCCCTGGCTATGCTTCCTTCTGGACGTGACATGTTGCGAACGTATCCTTTGATGACACCATTCATCCTTTCGAACGGCATCATGCTGTGCAGGAACGTCGGCCCGAGTTGGATGATATCCTCCACTATATGGACCAGCAGATGCACCATAACGTCGAAGAATGCGGGCGGGAAGTACATCTCAAGCTCGCATAGTATCACCACGATCTCTTCCTGTAGCCTTCTGAGTTGCCTCACGCCAATCGACTTCCGAGAGATGACGTCGAAGAAGTTGCATAGGCCAAATAGCGTTTCACGGACGTGCGCGTCCATGATCCCACGGATTGCAACTGGAAGTATCTGCGTCATCAGCACGTGACAGTCGTGAGACTTCATCCCGCTGAACTTCTGCTTCGCTGGGTCTAGGTATCTGCTTATCTTCCCCGCGTAACCGTAAGGAAGTTTTACTCCTAGGAGGCAGGTGAAAAACTGCTCGATCTCCTCCTGACTTAGAGTGAAGCACGCGGGAGGGTAGTCATTTCCGGTCTTCCTGGCCTTTTTGCCTTTGCGACGACTTTCTGTGTCCTGCTTCGCCTCATCATCATCATCATCATCATCATCATATATAGCGTGAAGCTCCTGCCTGATGCCCATTGATTTCAAGTCTGCCCTTGCTTTCGGCCCATCTTTGGTCCTCTCTGGCATGTTGAGCAGGGTACCAAGCAGACTCTCGCACACGTTCTTCGTGATATGCATGACATCAAGGCTGTGAGGCACACGGTGGATCTTCCAGTACGGCAAGTCCCAGAAAACAGACCTCGTTTTCCATACCTTCAGCAGCGGCTCTGGCGCCTTTCGCTTCTTTCCCGGCTCTGGCACCTTTTGCTTCTTTCCCGGCAGTGGGCAGTCTTTCCAATTTTTCAACAGCTTGTCTATTTCCTCGCCGCTCCTTGTACACGGGCGTTTTCGGGGTTCGGTTTCACCATCGAACAGATCCTTGCGTTTCCTCCACGGGTCATCGTCGCGAAGCCACCTTCGATGTCCCATGAACACGGTTTTCGAAGACCCGGGATCTCTATCTAGCTGGCGATACGTTGTGTCATCCATGCACCTTACGCATCCAGAAAATCCGTGGACTACCTGCCCCGCAAGATATCCGTAACCGAGATAGTCGTGCACCGTCGTGAGCAGTGCGGCTCTCATAGGGAAATATTCTTTCTCTGCGGCGTCCCACGTATTGGCTGGCGTTTTCCACAGCGTGTCAAGCTCCTCTTTCAGCAGCCCCAGATACAGATTGATGTCGTTCCCTGGTTGTTTCGGCCCTTCAATTAGCATACTCATGTGAATGTACTTCCTCTTCATGCACAACCAGGGGGGAAGGTTGTACATCCACACAAACACAGGCCAGGTGCTATGTGTGCTTCTCTGGCTGCCAAACGGATTGACTCCATCGGTGCTCGCGCCCAGCACGATGTTCCTTGGATCGTTCCCAAATTCTGGGTATTCGAAGTTCAACGCTTGCCACTGGCTCGCATCCTTAGGGTGACTCAGCATCTTGTCTTTTTTATCTATCTCCGGATCATTTGCGTCATCTTCTCGCTTCTTCTCCTCCCTATCCGCGTGCCAACGCAGGAGCTTTGCTACCTTAGGGTCCGCGAAATACCGTTGCAGACGAGGAGTGATCGGAAAGTACCACACCACTTTTCGAGGAGCTTTCTTCCTCTTCTTGTATCGAGTGACACCGCACACCGGACATATGGTAGACTCCGCGTGCTCGTCCCGATAAATGATGCAATTGTTCATGCACACATGGTATTTCACGTGCGGTAAATCCAGAGGACACACGATTTTCTTCGCCTCCTCCAAACTGGTCGGGCACTTGTTCCCCTTGGGAAGACGTTCGTGCCAGAATGACATGTTCTCGTCGAAGCATGCGTCGGTCATTTTGTGTTTTACCTTCATCTCCAGAGCCATGAGCGTTACTTTCAGGCGGGTATCCTCGGGCCTGCATCCTTCATACAATGGAGTAACCGCGTCTAACTCAAGTTGATCCATCTTGGCTTTCTCTCGGGCGGCAGCTCTTGCGTTATCCGTCTGCTTGAGAAGCAGCTCTTGAATATGAGGGTCCTGCACCCAGCCCATCGATGGTCCAGCGTCGTCTGCTCCGCCGGCATCATCATCATGCCCTGCATCTTCTACATGATGACTGTGTACAGCATCACCGTCGTGATCATCTCCTGGGGATTCTTCGTCTTCCCTCGCCCCCCCCCCCGAGCCGCGGTGGTTGTCTTGCTGCCCTTCCTCATTTCTTGCCCGGCCCCCATGGACGACTTCGTAGTCATCTTCATCACCTTGCCACCGATAGCCATCCATGAAACCACGCAAGAGCAGGTGGTCCCGCACCTGCCCGGAATCCGGGTCCGCAATAAGGCTATTCAGCTTGCATCTTCGACACGGACATCTTATCTCCGTCTCGTTCTTTTGAAGCATCTCGGCCTTCGCGGACCTCAAAAACCTATTCACGATGCCTTCGGTCATCGTGCGGACCATGGTCGCCTGCGGGGTAGAGCAAAACGATATTTTAGAACCAAGAAAAAATTTGGCATGACTTTCCCTAAAAATAGGACCAAAAAGAATGCTTAATGCCAAAATTCTCGCCGAAACGGAAATGAATCAACATTCCGGCAAAATATTGGCAACTATCGCATTTCAAATAAAGGTACACCTCCAAACACAAACACATATGCAACACCACAAACATATGCAACACCACGAACATACATAGATCTAGCTAGGCCATAAAAAGTGCATGTGCACATTGTTGTAGGGAGAACAACATAAATATAGCTTCCCCCCTTACTTACCTAGCAAAACAAGGTAACTTAACCACTTAATTTGAATGAATCTATGGTGGAAATGAGGTGAAAAAGAGGAGGCACCCGAGACAAGGAGGAGGCGGTGGAGAGAATGAAGTGGGGAGAAAGTGAGTGTGGGAGGAGAGGCTGTCCAAAATATCTTGTTGCTGCCCACTTACTAATGGCGCACCAGCAACAAATGCGCCATTAGTAATCCAGGTTACTAATGGCGCACCCCCTGGTGGTGCGCCATTAGTAGTTTTGCAAAAAAAACACACTAATGGCGCACTCTGCCACGGTGCGCCATTACTAGTTTGAACTAGTAATGGCGCACCGCGTGCGAGTGCGCCATTAGTACTTTTGCAAAAAAAGGAATAAAAACAATAATAAAAAAATAACATTAGTGGCGCACCTTCTGGCTGGTGCGCCATTACTAGTTACAACTAGTAATGGCGCACCACCAGTGGATGCGCCATTAGTATGTTTGGACAGGCGCACTAGTTCAAAAAAAATTTGGTACTAATGGCGCACCGTGGGCAGGGTGCGCCATTAGTAGTTTCAACACTAATGGCGCATCAGAAGGTGGTGCGCCATTAGAATATACTAATGGCGCACCACATGTCTGGTGCGCCATTAGTGTCAATTCCATCTATAGCCCTTTTCCTAGTAGTGTTTGGTGCGTCCACCATGTATACGTCATATGACAAGGTGGTATTCCAGGGCCAAATAGGCGCTGGTTCTTCATCGTCTCCTTCATCGGCGTCCATACCGTCGATGTCTTCGGAGTCGAAGTTGAGCATGTCGGTTAAATCGTCGACAGTGGCTACAAAGTGGGTGGTGGGTGGGCTTTTAATTTCTTCATCATCCGCATCCCAATATCGCTGACCGTAGTTTGGCCAGGGCTCTCCTGATAAAGAGAGAGACTTTAGTGATTTTATAATATTGCCAAAGGGTGAGTGCTGAAAGATGTCCGCGGCAGTAAACTCCATGATCGGCTTCCAATCGGATTCAATTGGCAGAAGCGCGAAAGGTTCGGAGTCCGGAGAGGAGTCCGACTCCTTGGAATCGTGAGTCTCGCGGAGTGTAGGGCTGGTGTTCGGCTCAATCGCCGTTGGGATCGCAGCCCCTGAGGCGGCATCCAACCACCCATCCTCGATCGGCGTGGTTGGCTCCGAATTAAGAGTCGAAGCCGATGCGGGTGCGGCCTCCAGGGCATTGTTCGGCAGTAGAGCTAGATCATGCTCGTCGTGACAGTGTGGCGCGCTCGGCAGTGGCTCGAATCCGTCGAAGATCAAGTCCCCGCGGATGTCAGCCGTGTAGTTTAAACTTCCAAACCTGACCTGACGTTCGGGGGCGTAGCTTTCGATCTGCTCCAGACGGCCAAGCGAATTGGCCCGCAGTGCGAAGCCGCCGAAGACGAAGATCTGTCTGGGGAGGAAGGTCTCACCCTAGACTGCATCGCTATTGACGATCGTAGGACCATCGAGCCCGATGGCGATGACACAGAGGAACTCTCAATGAAAGCACCAATGTCGGTGTCAAAACCGGCGGATCTCGGGTAGGGGGTCCCGAACTGTGCGTCTAGGCCGGATGGTAACAGGAGGCAAGGGACACGAAGTTTTACCCAGGTTCGGGCCCTCTCGATGGAGGTAAAACCCTACGTCCTGCTTGATTAATATTGATGATATGGGTAGTACAAGAGTAGATCTACCACGAGATCGAAGAGGCTAAACCCTATAAGCTAGCCTATGGTATGATTGTTGATGTGTATGTTCTCCTACGGACTAAAACCCTCTGGTTTATATAGACACCGGATAGGGTTAGGGTTACATAGAGTCGGTTACAATGGTAGGAGATCTTCATATCCGTATTGCCAAGCTTGCCTTCCACACCAAGGAAAGTCCCTTCCGGACACGGGACGGAGTCTTCAATCTTGTATCTTCATAGTCCAGGAGTCCGTCTAAAGGTATAGTCCGGCTATCCGAACACCCCCTAATCCAGGACCCCCTCAGTGACCCTCGAAGGCCTAGAGAAATAAGACAAGAAAGAAAGAAAGGAAAATAAGACAGATAATGTATTTGTGTAAAAATGGACAAAGGGAGGGGACTAACATAGAGTCTGGTGCTAGGCGTAGAACCTTTGGAGCCTGGCCGCGTTCCATGGGTTCGGCTCGAGTCGACTAGTCGATGCATCCTGCAGTCGGTACGCTCCACCGGTCAGAACTTGGTCAATAATGAAGGGACCTTCCCATTTGGGCTCGAGCTTGTTCTTTTTCTTATCCGTCAGGCGTAGAACTAGTTCGCCAATGTTATAAGTTTTGGCCTGTACTTCTCTGCTTTGGTATCTGCGAGCCTGTTGCTGGTAAAATGCGGAACGGGCTTTGGCTACGTCACGCTCCTCCTCCAAGGTGTCCAGACTATCCTGCCGATCGAGCTCGGCTTCTCTTTCTTCGTACATGCGCACTCTAGGTGAGTCATGAATTATGTCACAGGGCAAGACTGCCTCTGTGCCGTACACCATAAATAAGGGTGTATATCCGGTGCTACGATTCGGCGTGGTCCGCAGCCCCCAGAGTACGGAGTCGAGCTCCTCTATCCAGTGTGTGTTAGACTCCGTTAAGGAATGCACTAATCTAGGTTTAATGCCGCTCATTATAAGACGGTTTGCTTGCTCGACTTGACCGTTGGTTTGTGGGTTATAGACTGAGGCACAATCGAGCTTCATGCCCATTTTGCTGCACCAGAGTTTTACCTCGTCGGCCGTGAAGTTCATGCCATTATCAGTGATGATGCTGTGGGGGACGCCATAACGGTGTACAACCCCGGATATGAAATCTATCACCGGTCCGGATTCAGCTGTTTTAACCGGTTTGGCCTCTATCCATTTGGTGAATTTATCCACCATGACCAATAAGTATTTTTCTTGTGGGTTCCCCCTTTAAGGGGTCCAACCATGTCAAGCCCCCAGACCGCAAAGGGCCATGTAATGGGGATTGTTTGGAGGGCGGTGGGTGGCATGTGTCTTTGATTTGTAAAGAGCTGGCAACCGGCGCAACGTTGGACCAAGTCCTGTGCATCTGTCCGGGCCGTTGGCCAATAGAATCCTGTATGGAAGGCCTTGCTTACAAGAGCCCGGGCTGCGGCATGATGACCACTGAGTCCGGCGTGAATTTCTGCCAAAAGATTTCGCCCTTCCTCTTCGGAGATGCATCTTTGAAGGACTCCGGTAGTGCTTTTCTTGTACAATTCTCCCTCATGGAACCTATAGGCCTTGGATCGCCGCACGATGCAGCGTGCCTCATTTTGGTCCTCCGGAAGTTCCTATCTAGTTAGGTAGGCCAGGAATGGTTCTGTCCACGGGGCAATAATGGCCATTATTTCATGGGCTGAAGGTGTTATTTCGGTGGCGGAGCCTCCGATTGTGTTAGAGAGTTCGGTATCGGGTATTTTGGACGGGTCCGGACTGTTGTTACCGGTGTCCCCTTCCCATGCTATGATGGCTTGAAGAGCCTCTCCTGAAATATGTAGGGGGGACCGCGTCGCGTTTTGCGCCAATGTGGGCGAGGATATCCGCCGCGTGATTGTTTTCCCAAGCCACATGGTGCAATTCGAGTCCCTCGAACCGAGCTGACATTTTTAGTATGGCATTTTGATAGGCTGCCATTTTCGGATCCTTGGCGTTGAAATCTCCGTTTATTTGGGATATTGCGAGGTTTGAATCCCCACGCACCTCCAGGCATTGAATGCCCATGGAGATTGCCATCCGAAGACCATGCAACAGAGCTTCGTATTCGGCTGCATTGTTGGAATCTGTATACAATATTTGTAGTATGTACCGAACGGTATCTCCGGTTGGGGACGTCAGGACGACGCCAGCCCCTAGACCGGTCAGCATTTTAGAACCGTCGAAGTGCATGATCCAATTGTAGTATGCGCCGTACTCTTTAGGGAGTTCGGCCTCCGTCCATTCGGTGATGAAGTCGGCCAGTACTTGCTATTTAATGGCTCGACGAGGTTTGTATGTTATGTCGAATGGGAGGAGCTCAATGGCCCATTTGGCAATCCGGCCCATAGCGTCGCGGTTGTTGATAATATCATTAAGTGGCACAGTAATCAAACACTCTTGAAAGTAGTGTCGCAGTTTCCGCGATGCCATGAATACCGCATATGCTATTTTTTGGTAATGCGGGTACCATGATTTGCATGGAGTGAGGACAGTGGATACATAGTATACCGGCTTTTGAAGAGGGAATTTGTGTCCGTCCGCTTCCCGTTTGACAACGAGCACTGCGCTTACAACTTGATGAGTTGCCACAATGTACAACATCATTGGTTCGCCGATGTTTGGTGCGGCCAGGATCGGGTTGGTTGCCAGAATGGCCTTTATTTCTTCCAATCCGGCTGTGGCCGCATCCGTCCACTCTAAGTGTTCGGTGCGCCGAAGGAGGCGATAAAGGGGTAAAGCCTTTTCTCCCAAGCGGGAGATAAAGCGGCTTAGAGACACCACGCATCCAGTTAGCTTTTGGATTTGTTTGAGGTCTGTTGGGGTAGCCAACTATGACAACGCTCAGATTTTGGCCGGATTAGCTTCAATACCTCGACTGGAGACAATGAATCCCAGGAGCTTTCCGGCTGGTACGCCAAAAACGCATTTTTCCGGATTGAGCTTGATGTCATATGTTCGGAGGTTGTCGAATGTGATCCTCAAGTCGTCTATCAAAGAGTCGACGTGTTTGGTTTTGACGACCACATCGTCTATGTATGCCTCTACTGTTTTGCCGATTTGTTTCTCCAGACATGTCTGAATCATGCGCTGATATGTTGCGCCGGCGTTTTTGAGCCCAAAAGGAACTGTGTTAAAACAGAAGGGACCGTATGGTGTGATGAATGCCGTTGCGGCTTGGTCGGACTCCGCCATCTTGATTTGGTGGTAACCGGAGTATGCGTCGAGGAAACACAATGACTCGTGTCCTGCAGTAGCATCAAGGATTTGATCGATGCGTGGGATGGGGAAGGGATCCTTTGGGCAAGCTTTATTGATGTATTTGAAGTCGACACAAAGGCGCCAGGAGTTGTCCTTCTTTGGTACCATCACCAGGTTTGCTAGCCAGTCCGAGTGTTTTATTTCTTTGATGAATCCGGCCTCCAATAACTTGGCTAGTTCCTCTCCCATGGCCTGTCTCTTAGGTTCAGAGAAACGCCGAAGAGCTTGCTTCACCGGCTTGAATACCTTTAGGATATTAAGGCTATGCTCGGCCAGCCTGCGTGGGATTCCTGGCATGTCTGAGGGATGCCAGGCGAATATGTCCCAGTTCTCGCGCAGGAACTCTCGTAGTGCGGCGTCCACAGCGGGGCTTAGCTGTGCCCCGATGGAGGCTGTTTTTGTAGGGTCCATTGGGTGGACTTGGAATTTGACTATTTCATCCGCTGGTTTAAAAGAGGTGGACTTGGATCTCTTGTCGAGTATCACGTCGTCCCTGTCCACTTTGGAGCGTAGCGTAGTTAATTCCTCGGCCGAGAGGGCTTCGGATAGAGCCTCGAGGGCCAATGCGGCTGTTTTGTTTTCGGCGCGAAGTGCTGTGTCTGGATCGCTGGCGAGAGTGATGATTCCGTTGGGCCTAGGAATTTTGAGCTTCATGTACCCGTAATGGGGTACAGCTTGGAAGATTGTGAATGCCTCCCGTCCTAAAAGAGCGTGATAACCACTGCTGAACGGGGCCACTTGGAATGTAATTTCTTCAGACCTATAATTATCCGGCGTGCCGAATACCACATCTAGTGTGATTTTACCAGCACAACGTGCTTCCCGACTGGGGATAATTCCTCTAAAGGTTGTGCTACTTTGCTCGATGCGGTTCCAGTCTATTTCCATCGTTTGAAGGGTTTCCTCATAGATGAGGTTTAGTCCGCTGCCGCCGTCCATGAGTACTTTGGTGAGTCAAAAGCCGTCCACGATTGGACTGAGGACCAGTGCGGCTGGTGCTCGGGTTGTTTGGAATTTAGGTTCATCACTAGCATTGAAGGTAATAGCCATGTCACTCCATGGATTTGTTGCTGCTACGTGGCAGATTTCGGCCATGCTGTGGAGTGTTCGCTTGCGCCTGTTATTTGACGCAAAGGTCTCGAACACTGTTAACACCGTATTGTTATCCACTGGATGGTGCTCCGTTGTATGTGGGATAAGAAGATCCTCACCACTTTTGGCCACCTGTCGGAGTATTCAACATGCTTTAAGGCTGTGCGTTGGTATTGTATCCGTTGTACTATGAATTTTGCAGGGTCCGTTGAGCCATCCTTCCAGTACGGTTCCATACCCTGTAGAGGGTTTTTGCTTTTTGGTAGTTGACCCGGGTCTATTGTGATAATGCACCCTTTTGTTTCGGACTGGGTTTGTATTCAGGGCCAGATTATCCCAAAAGTTTACTTCGGTTTTCCAAGAACTTTCCATCGAACAGTACTTTCGTACTATGGATGCCAAGTCAGCGAAGCGTGTTATCTCACGGCGATTTATGGCGTTAAGGATTCCCTTGTCCGTGCAATTATTGCAGAAAAATAGGATTGTGTCTTCCTCACGACAGTCCTTAAACTTGTTCATCGCAAGGAGGAATCTGGCCCAATAGTGATGTACTGTTTCCTGGGGATCATACCTGATGTGGGAAAGATAGCTTATGTTTGGGTGGGTGGGTGGAATTGAATCCGAACCCTCACCTGATCTGGGATCCAGGGGCCGAGGAATTTCCAATTTTGAAAGTTCCGGTTCCGGATTGTGACCCGATAATCCTGGCCTGCTGCCTGACTCTAAGTTCAGGGATTGGGTGTTGTCCTCCCGCGAACGGGCGTCCGGCTCGGAAAGCTCGGGAATCCGGACATATTTGGTCCTCAGGATAGAGGAAAGGTCACCGCATTGTTCCTCCACCACTGCAATATGATGGGTGACCGGTGGAGAGTTAATGTCCCTTTGATCGGGTTTAAGCCCAATCCGATCATAGTCCGTAGCGACTCCCAAGGTGGCGATGCGATCCAAGAGCTCGTTTAAGGAGGAGAGCTCCATTGGATCCATCTGTTCGACGAGTGCTGATTTGAAGTGGAGGTTGTTTTCGATGACCCAAGAATTCATCATCGGCGCGGCAGCCGAACAGGCGGTCATGATGAACCCGCCTAGCCGGAGAGTTTGGCCGACAGCCAAAGCTCCCCCAACATTAGTACCGTCTTTAAAGACAAGACGAGACATCCTTCCTTCTGGCGATGGCACAGAGGAACTCTCAATGAAAGCACCAATGTCGGTGTCAAAACCGGCGGATCTCGGGTAGGGGGTCCCGAACTGTGCATCTAAGGCGGATGGTAACAGGAGGCAGGGGACACGATGTTTTACCAAGGTTCGGGCCTTCTTGATGGAGGTAAAACCCTACATCCTGCTTGATTAATATTCATGATATCGGTAGTACAAGAGTAGATCTACCACGAGATTAGAGAGGCTAAACCCTAGAAGCTAGCCTATGGTATGATTGTATGTTGTCCTACAGACTAAAACCCTCCGGTTTATATAGACACCGGAGAGGGCTAGGGTTACACAAGGTCGGTTACAAAGGAGGAGATATACATATCCGTATTGCCTAGCTTGCCTTCCACGCCAAGTAGAGTCCCATCCGGACACAAGACGAAGTCTTCAATCTTGTATCTTCATAGTCCAACAGTCCGGCCAAAGGATATAGTCCGGCTGTCCGGAGACCCCCTAATCCAGGACTCCCTCACCAGCTGTCTAGAGGAACAAACATACTTATGAGCTCACCTCCAAGGTCGTTGATAAGCTCATTCATGGACTCGCTGTTGCAAGCACATCGAGGCATGCCGTAGAAGGTCAGCTTTGTTTAAAACTCAAGCTCAGAGGGCACCGAGCCCCATCCTGGGTGCCACCGATCAAAGCTCACCAGTGCACCATCGCAGAACAAATGCCGGGAAGATTCGAACACACGACTCCAGTCGAAAGTTGTCCGGAACCTGACGAAGAAATCAGCCGGTGGCGGACAGACTTCGACGAGCAACTCACTTATTTGGATGCCGTGCACAATGCCAAGAGCTTTGACAAGGTCGTCCGGCGAGACGGGAGGCCGGTCGCCGTTGATGGTTACCATCAGCACTTTGCCAGCAAACTAGTCATCAAGCGCCGCCATGCCACTATTGAGCGACAACACGCAGCGATCGAAGGCAGGACGCACCTCAGGATCTCCGGCTCGGAGATCTGCATTGACCGGCGATATGATAGTGAGCTTGAGTACAGGGAGTACAGGAGGGGGATTTGGGGGAACTGGAGTATGAATCGAGATTCCAGAGGTGGGGGAGGGGCGGGAGATTGGGGATGAAAAGGTAGCTTGAATTTCGAACACGCACCAATATGCTCTCGGCACGCAAGCGCACAAAATCACCGGTGGCGCCCACATGTCGGCCTAAGAGTCCTTATTCTTTCTTTTTTGGAGAGCCCGGCCTTTTTTGAGGATCTTTTGAGGGCCTGGCCTGAGAGTCATAATTGACCTGTTTGGCATTGTGTTACTACTCGGCCCATATTCAATGACACCGCACTGGCCCAAACAAGTGTACATCATCGAAAATAAATTGAGCTCAAATTATATAACTTGAAATAAGGAGATACACTCTGAACACTGGAGAATGGTGATGCCCTCATTTAGCCCACCAGTAGTTCAAGACAATAAACAGTTCTAAACAACGATATATACAACAATCAAACACTGACTAGTGACCAGTACTGACATAAACAACAAGACATGATAGTTCATAAGAAATCTAGCTACACCACCAAAACGCACCCATCTGCAGCGCTTAGACTCTCGTGATCCATATGAGAATGACATTCTAAACAGAGGCAACTATTACATAGTAAGAGTGACATAGACGAGGATGACAAGGAATATGCATAACAAAAGAAAGAACTACCCATCCTGAAGAAGCAGCAAAGACAACAAAGTCATTCGAAGAGATGATCCAACACCATCATAATTTGCAGCCCCGCTTCAGCGACCAACGATCGGGAGACACCAGTACTCCACCCTTTCGACGCAACAGCCCAATTACCTATCAACCTGAAGGCTTGAACCACATCACTGCCTGTCGTAATTGAGACATCCAAGGATCAAAGTTAATCCAGATGCCTTTGTCATTCTCACCTTCTTTTGGCTGCAAGTTGTATCATTGACAATGAGTGGAGTTTGCTCCCGAACTCCTAGGGCTCACCATGTAGACACAGTTTTCCATAGCAAACAGAGCCTCTCTGCCATCAGGGTCCTTCCCAACGGTGGTCTCCCGGTTAATCAGATAATTGAGTCCGAGAAACAAAGAGTGTGAACCAAGGCTGTTTACCCGCCTCCAACTATAAAATCCTGAAGGCCCCAACAAGTTGGTATCTTGCTCATAGACGTAACAACCACTGTCCAGATACTCACGTATTTCACGGTGCTTGTATACACTGGGGTTTTTGCAATATAAATTTTCCGGCTCATGTGTCCGAATGATCATCAGTCTTTTGCCGTCATTTGATCGAGCGAGGAACCAGTTGTGCTTCCCTGTTTTTGGCAAAGGTGGTGTGATTACAAAGGGCAGTAACTGTAGGGACACTGCATAATATCAAAAAGGACAGGCATTGTTAATGTATGATCATCATTGTTCAGAGTATGAGTAGGATAATGCAAGAAACAACATTGATATGTCCCTATTGGAACTAGGAGGAAAATACAGGGAAATGTATACTGGGTTCGAAAATATAGAAGTGCCATGCATGGTTATACTCATGTTATCTCGCAATCGATTCTTCAAAGGAAACTACCATGGCATGCATGTTATGGAATCATGTTCTTCCTCACAAACAAATTCTTCAAGGTAACTAACAAATGATACGTCTCCGTCGTATCTACTTTTCCAAACACTTTTTCCCTTGTTTTGGACTCTAACTTGCATGATTTAAATGGAACTAACCCGGACTGACACTGTTTTCAGCAGAATTGCCATGGTGTTATTTATGTGCAGAAACAAAAGTTCTCGGAATGACCTGAAACTTTACGGGACATCTTTTTGGAAATAATAAAAAATCCTTGCAAAAGATGAAGAACAGGGGGACCACACCCTAGCCACGAGGGTGGGGGCGAACCTGCCCCTTGGGCGTGCCCCCTACCTCGTGGGCCCCCTGGAGCTCCCCCGACCTCAACTCCAACTCTATATATTTTCTATCGGGGAGAAAAAATAGAGGAGAAGGATTCATCGCGTTTTACGATACGGAGCCTCCTCCAAGCCCTAAAACCTCTCGGGAGGGCTGATCTGGAGTCCGTTCGGGGCTCCGGAGAGGGGAATCCATCGCCATCATCATCATCAACCTTCCTCCATCACCAATTTCATGATGCTCATCACTGTGCGTGAGTAATTTGATCGTAGGCTTGCTGGACGGTGATGGGTTGGATGAGATTTATCATGTAATCGAGTTAGTTTTGTTAGGATTTGATCCCTAGTATCCACTATGTTCTGAGATTGATGTTCCTATGACTTCGCTATGCTTAATGCTTGTCACTAGGGCCCGAGTGCCATGATTTCAGATCTGAACCTATTATGTTTTCATCAATATATGAGAGTTCGTGATCCTATCTTGCAAGTCTATAGTCACCTACTATGTGTTATGATCCGGCAACCCAGAAGTGACAATAATCGGGACCTGTCGTGGGTTTGTCACGGCAGATGTCCTTGTGAAAGGACTTAGTCATGGAGCCATCGCAATGGGTTAGCTTAAAGGGGTTAAACCGGACAAGGGGACACGGAGAGTTTATACTAGTTCAGCCCCTTCGATGAAGGTAAAAGCCTATGTCTAGTTGTGATTGGTATTGCTAGGGTTTCGAAGGCTAGCGAGAGAATCCGCTTTATCTGGCTCTCGAGTTGTTCTATGTTGTCCCTGAACCGCTACCGGTCGTCCCTTCATATACATAGGTGATGCCCGCCTGCTACAGAATCCCGTAGCCGGATCATAAATGTGTCTGTTTCAGTCTCTACCCTTCCTATCTTACAATGCAAGTTACATAATAAAGGTCGGTTTACATCTACAACCCTTAACTCGCCTCTGGGCCTTGGGCCTTCATAAAGCGCCATCATTCTTACATCTTCATGGGCTTCTAATCTTCATAAAGTTAATCCGGTTACCCCTGACCGGTTTATGTCCAGTAGTAATATCCCCAACATTAGGCCCCAGATTGGTTTGAACTTGTTCATGTCAATCTTCAGTACTTAGAAAAAACTCCTCCTTTGCATCTTCACCTTGATTTTGTGAACCATCATGACGTCATACTCCAGAATCATGATAAACCGTCCTGACGTCATCTATCCGTTAAGGCCAAAGATTCCCTTTATTAATGCATATTCAGTCATCGAGGTGACATCATTATTAACTATCCATTTTTGAGCTCCTCGATTCCCGCACTTGTCACTTTATCACGTCGCCTTATAAATAGGGCCACGGTTCCTTATTATTTTTCCCCTTTGTCTCCTTCACTTCTTCCTCCTCGCGACCCCTCTGCTCTTGAGCGCCGCCGCCGTCACCGAGCTTCTCCTCTGCTTCGACAAAGGCCACTACATCAACCTGACCATTACTAGAAAACTGCGGCATTCCTCCGTTGCTTCAACAACCACTGTAAGTCTTTTTCTTTCCCCCCTTGTAGATCTGTCTAGGGTTTCCCTGTTCTCCGCAGTTCTTCTGAAGTTCATCAGTGCTTCAGTGATGTTCTTCCTTGTTCTTCCTTTAGTCTGTAGATGGACACTTCATGCTTGACGTATCCCTTGCCGTGGCTAATCTTCTGTTACCACCACAAACCCTTATGCGCAAAAAACTGATCTAGTCCTTCATAAACTGTTTTCGGGTCCTACCTTTTTTAGGTCAAAATATTTTTGCCTTTCTGTCTTCGGTAGATCCAAAATTCCCATGTGATCCTGTGAAACTTGTTTTACCTTACCTAGTCGTTTTTGCCTTAGATCTGTACCCTCTTATCACTTCGGCGATTTACCTTTGTATAAGAAATCTATACGATTAGCCCTCTGGTAAACCGGAGGAGCCCTTTACCTCCATTGTTATACTCCGGTTTAACAGTGTATGTATAACCTTGTTCCGATATTGCCTTGTTATCCATTATTGCATTGGTCTCCGGTTTATGCAATTTCACATATCAGTATATCTTTTATTCCATTGCATCTTGCATGTCATCATGAGTGATTTGTAAACCGACATTTCTTATACAGCTTTTTGTTCCACAATGGCCAAGCAATTTTTCGCTTGCAAGTGGGCTCATTCCCGGGTCACTGAGGGACAGTTGAACGGGATGGTCAGCATCGGCACCTTGCCACTACTTGGGAAAAGCCTAGCAGCAGCGCGGGTTTTAGGCCTATCAGTAGCACGGGGCAATGCACTACTGATAAGGCGCTACAGCTAACGTATAGCAGTAGCGTGCCTAAGAAAACTGAAATTAAATGGAGAGTTCCAGGAGCAGAAAATCCTCCGACCCCGAGGCAGGGTGAGGTTGTGGTCTTTGTCGACCACATAGGTCGTGGCTTCAAACCGCCAGGGTCAAAATTTTACCGAGATGTGCTTGCCAGTTTCCAACTTCATCCTCAAGACATCGGACCCAACTCGGTATCCAATCTATGCAACTTCCAGGTCTTCTGTGAAGTGTATTTTTACAAGAAGAACCGACTGCAGAGCTGTTCCGGGACTTCTTTCATCTGAACCGGTGCACAGAATTTGTAAATGGCCCCAACACTGAACTTGGTGGTGTTTCAATTCAGAAGCGGAAGGAAGTTGAATTTCCTCATGCCAAACTGCACAGCCACACTAAGGAATGGAACCAGACTTGGCTCTACTGCAGAGATACTTCTCCTGAAGATGAGAACCCCCTCCCAGGCTATCGTGATCATCGGATTTCCAACACCCATCCAATGCCACAACGCTTAAGTTCTGCAGAACGGGCCAAATATGCCCCTCAACTCGCCAAGCTCCGGGCTTTTATGGCCAACAGTTTAACAGGCGTTGATTTCGTGTGATGTTGGATATCTTGGAGCGTCTTGCCGCTAAGCCAATGCCCCGGTTTAATGTGTGAGTACACCGGTGATGTTGAAGACCCTCAACGCCATTGCAACATTCAGGTGACCGATGAAGAGGTCACTGAAAGCATAAAGAAAATTTTGAATGAATCAGAATCAGTCTGTAGTCAAACCGGCTTGAGCCCCTTCTATACTAAGAACAAGCCGCCTACTGTAAGCACTATACTTCCTTTTCATCTTTGATATCTTTAATTTGTTCAACTTGTAATCCTTCTTCTGTGTATGTATGTATAGGGTGATGATCCCTTCTGGAAACGGAAATCCGTAGATAAAGCAGTGAAGCCAACCGGGGATAAAGCGGTCAAACCATCTCGTCCAAAAAAAAGCCGTCAAGCAGACTTCAAAGCGGAAAACAGCTGACTGGATCAACATGGGACTTGATGACGATGCTGATGATCCGGAAGTTGAGGTAGAACTTGACTCACTTGGCTCCCCTTTCATGCACCTCATTAACAATGATCTTTATCAGGAGGACGTAGAAGGCAGCCAAGCTGATGATGTAGAGGTAATTAATCTTTCCTCTGGTTCAGACTCTATGCCAATACAAAAAAACCCGTCAAGCAGTCCAGAAAGTAAGCTTTTCTCATCCTCTTGCTTACTTGGACCCAACATTTATTTTAAAGACATAGCAGCATGAAGCTCGCCGGACAACCCGGCAGAGTGGCCAACAGGTCACTTCGGCCGGTTTACCTGATACCCCGGCTCGGAAGTGCCGGTCTGAGGTCTCTTCCACTTCTGACCATTCTTATCCCAAGGCAGGTTATTTCAGACAACCTCTTAATCTGTCTGATTCAAATTATCAGGTGACACCTCCCTCATCCTCTGGCTAGTCGACAGCAACTCAACTCCCTCCTCTAAAAACTGTGGCTGGGTAAGTTTCGAAACTCCTTCTTCCAATGCATTACAAATCTTGAATAAGATGCTAACCCTCCTTAAATTTATTTGCAGAGTCAAAGCCAGACTGAGGGAGTCCTGGATTGGGGGGGTCTCCGGACAGCCGGACTATCTCCATTGGCCAGACTGTTAGACTATGAAGATACAAGATTGAAGACTTCGTCTCGTGTCCAGATGGGACTCTACTTGGCGTGGAAGGCAAGCTAGGCAATACGTATATAGATATCTCCTCCTTTGTAACCGACCTTGTGTAACCCTAACCCTCTCCGGTGTCTATATAAACCGAAGGGTTTTAGTCCGTAGGACAACAACCATAACATACAATCATACCATAGGCTAGCTTCTAGGGTTTAGCCTCTCTGATCTCGTGGTAGATCTACTCTTGTACTACCCATATCATCAATATTAATCAAGCAGGACGTAGGGTTTTACCTCCATCAAGAGGGCCCGAACCTGGGTAAAACATTGTGTCTCCTGCCTCCTGTTACCATCCGGCCTAGACGCATAGTTCGGGACCTGTCGGGGATATACCCCGCGGTATGACCCGGCCGAAGTCGTAACCCGGCCGGGATTTGGTAAACCGGCGGATGGTAAACCAGCAGACAATGTTAAACTGGTAGACAATGTTAAAATGGCAGACAATGTTAAACCGGCAGAACAATGTTAAACCAGCAGACGTTAAGAAGCCCAGGAAGGGAAGTCAAAATAGTTTAAGTTAAAGTCCGGGTTGGACTCCACATCTAACCCGCCCCTTCAACATATATAAGGAGGGGCAGGGCTCCTCAAAGGGAGAGAAGCAAGAAACAATCTCTAGGGCTAGACACAACTAGAGGAGAGCCGGTTTACGGCGACTCACTCGTGATGATAATGAGATCTAGCCTCAAACAGCATGTTGGGTTGTTACCGGATGATGTTTCCTGGGGCCCGAAGCTGTCTAAACCCTTGTTTTGTGTTGCGTCTCTCGATTCCGCTCAACCACTCTCAAGCTACCACATAGATGCGTTGGCCTCGCGACTAAGTCCTCACGCTAAGGACATCTGCCGTGACAATTCCACGACAGGACCCCCTACCCGAGATCCACCGGTTTTGACACCGACATTGGTGCTGTCATTGAGAGATCATCGGTGTCGTCGCCGTTAGGCTTGATGGCTCCTACTATCATCGATAGCGATGCGGTCCAGGGTCAGACTTTTCTCCCCGGACAGATCTTCGTATTCGGCGGCTTTGCACTGCGGGCTAATTTGCTTGGCCATCTAGAGCAGATTGAAAGCTACGCCCCTGGCCATCAGGTCAGATTTGGAAGTTTGAACTACATGACCGACATCTGCGGAGACTTGATCTTTGACGGATTCGAGCCACAGCCGGGCTTGCCGCACTGTCGCGATGGGTATGACCTAGCTCTGCCACCGGACGGTACCCCAAAGGCCTCGCCCGCATCAGCTCCGACCCTTAGCTCGGAGCCAGCTGTGCCAATCGAGGACGGGTGGCTAGACACCGCTTCAGGGGCTGCAGTCTCGACGGTGATCGAGCCCAACACCAGCATAATCCTCTGTACAGCCCGTGACTCCAACGTGCCGGACTCTCTTCCGGACCCCGAACCATCCGCGCCCCTGCCAATCGAATCCAATTGGGCGCCTATCATGGAATTCACCGCCGCGGATATCTTTCAGCACTCGCCCTTCTGCGACATTCTGAATTCACTAAGGTCTCTCTCTGTCAGGAGAGCCCTGGCCGGATTATGGCCAATAGGATTGGGATGCGGACGACGAAGAAATTCGACGCCCACCCACCACCCACTTAATAGCCACTGTCGACAACTCAACTGACATGCTCGACTTCGACTCCGAAGACATCGACGGTATGGGCGATGATGTGGGAGGCGAAGAGGAACCACCGCCCACAGAGCGCTAGATGACCACCTCATCATATGACGTATACATGGTGGACACACCAAAAAAAGACGACGACGAGGAACGGAAGATCGCACCGAAGGCTTGTTCCCTCTAGAAGCAGTCAAAGCGGAGGCGCAAGCGCCGCCCCAAATCCTGCCTCGGCAGAAATTACGATCATACAGACCCAGCGTTGGAGCAGGGCGAACCACTGCCGGACCACGGCAATACGGAGAATCAAACTGAACAAACAAATTCCATCAAAGATAATAATCCGGACGACATAACGCCGGACAAGCACCCGGAGCAGCAGAATGCCCGTCAAAGGCTTGTTGCCACCACGAGGAGTCTGAAAAAGCAGAAGCACAGGCTCAAGGCTGCGCAGGACACACTCCAAATCAGATGGAGCAAAGTACTCAACACAGCAACGAAGTACGACGGCAATCTCCCCACCAAGAGCTACCCAAAGCGGAAGTTGCTACCTGAATTCGATGAGGAGGCCTCAGACCTCCCACAACCGAAAATAAAAACGGCCACCTGCCGGATAGATGACCTCACAGCCAACATAGAGCGGCAAACAACGCCACCCACAAGCCAATACGCGATCCACGCGAGGGCTCGCACCAAAAGGACGGCGCAACCAGATCCATCTATGGACCACGTAAGCGCGCCCCAGCATACGATGTAACACAACAAACATCCGAACAACGCGGTACACCCAGATACAGGGGTGCCACACACACCCTATGTTTCACCGATGAGGTACTGGACCATGAATTTCCAGAGGGATTCAAACCCGGAAACATAGAGGCATACGACGGAACAACCGACCCTGGGGTCTGGATTGAGGACTACATCCTCCATATCCATATGGCTTGAGGAGATGATCTCCACGCCATCAAGTACTTACCCCTCAAGCTCAAAGGGCCAGCTCGTCACTGGCTTAAAAGCCTCACCAAAAACTCCATTGGAAGTTGGGAAGAGCTCGAAGATGCTTTTCAGGCAAATTTTCAAGGGACTTATGTCCGACCTCTGGACGCGGACGATTTGAGTCATATAACTCAACAGTCCGGAGAGTCAGCCCGAAAACTTTGGAACAGGTTTCTTACTAAAAAGAACCAAATAGTCGATTGTCCGGACGCCGAAGCCTTGGCAGCTTTTAAGCATAGCGTCCGTGATGAATGGCTTGCCAGACACCTCGGCTAAGAAAAGCCGAGAACAATGGCAGCATTAACAAGCCTCATGACCCACTTTTGCGTGGGCGAGGACAGCTGGCTAGACAGATGCAGCACCAGCGACCCCAGTACATCTGAAGTTAGAGATGGAAACGGGAAATCACGGTGCAACAGCAATAACAAACGCCGGAATAAATAAGACAGCATGAAGAGCACGGCAGTAAACGCCGGATTCAAAAGCTCTCAGCCACGTCAGCAAAAGCCGCCCCCTAAATGCGCCAGAGACGAACTATCCAGCCTAAACAAAATTCTGGACCAAATATGTCAGATCCATAGCACCCCTGGTAAACCCGCTAATCATACCCATAGAGAATGTTGGGTCTTCAAGTAGTCCGGCAAGCTTAACGTCGTACACAAGGGGGAGGATACACCAAGTGAAGACGAGGATGAGCCTCCCAAGCAAGACACTGGGGAACAAAAGAAATTTCCACCAGAAGTCAAAATAGTAAACGTGTTACACGTGATCAAGGGAAGAAACAAAACGGCACTCCCAGAAAAATAAGCCCAAGGGCCTATCACTGCAGAGCCCTTCCACTGGTCGTCTCAACCGATCACTTTCAACCATCGTGATTACTCAGTAAGTATCCGGCGTGCGGGATGGGCTGCCCTGGTATTAGACCCAATAATTGACGGATACCACTTCACACGAGTCCTGATGGACGGTGGCAGCAGTCTAAACCTGATATACCAGGATACAATCCACGAAATGGGGATAGACCCAACAAAAATTTGCCAAAGCAATACTACCTTTAAAGGAGTAATGCCAGGCCCAGGGGCTCATTGCACGGGCTCCCTGCTACTAAAGGTTATATTCAGCTTCCCCGATAACTTCCGTAGAGAACATTTAACCTTCCACATCACTCCGTTCCAAAGTGGCTATCAAGCACTACTCGGACGTGAAGCTTTCATTCGCTTTAATGCAATACCGCACTACGCTTCCCTCACACTCAAGATGGCTGGCCCACGTGGCATCATTATAGTGAATGGAAGTATTAAGCGAGCATTGCGTGCCGAAGAGAGTGCGGCTGCCTTGGCAGCCGCACACTAAAAACGGCCTGACCAACTAAAGCATTTAACAGGTCGTCAAGACCTCGGACATGGTTAGACGAGTCCGGCACAGCTATATGTAATTCATACCGGATCAATGGTCACACCCCTATTACAAATACAAGGGGCTCAACGCGCGCAGACAAGTGGCAATTTTTACTCATCTTGAATTATACATGATTTCTTAAAAAACTATCTTTTTGCACGACAACTTTTTCACCTAAGTTCCTCTTTTTTACAGATGATCATCGTGCTACACCCGTCCAGGATACGGCACAACAGAGACACAGGCATAGACGTGTAGCAGGGACCCGCTCCAAGGATCCTTTTTAGATTAAGACCCTGCGTAAACCTTTTTTACTGTCTCTTGTTGATACACATCCACCGAATTCCCAGCATAGTTGAGAAGGATGCTGACGTCTTGGCATGTGGCCACGTCAGAATAATGCACGTACCTGGACACAAGGGGCTTCTTACAAAGGGCACTATTTAGGCCCAGTTTATACCATAAAGACCGAATACCTTAGGGAGTGTTTGGTGTCGCGAGTTTGGCCTTATATGCATCAACTCCGAATCATTGTCTTTGGTCAAATGTTGGGCTTGCCCGACTCCTGTGTTTTGGTGCCTTACGTTCCGCTTTATCGGCTAAGGTAGCACCAGGAGAACTACTGCGATTGTGCCCTGGTTCATCCGGACGAGCACCTCAGAAGAGAAAGCCGAAAACTGACTGTCATGATATAGCGTGAGACTAGTCAACCACTCGATGACCTATCGGAATGTTAGAATTCCTCCGCTTTAACGAAGGGCCGTTTTCCGGCCAGGCATGTACGCACCCTGCGATCGGGAGAGTGCGGAGCCACCAGGGGCTATCTAGTAGCCCCACTGTCAAACTCCTATGGCTAAGTGAAAGTGTTAAAGCATTATAGTCCGGTTGCCTTGTTCGCTACGCTATCACCTCCTTAATAGGACCAAGACGTTGGGTTAAGTGTGAACACGCATTTTTCACGAGCACCTCCGCATTATATGCGTGGGGGTTGAAGCCGACGGCTGCAATCTTTCAGGCTATACACATGTATACATAAACGGCCGCATAGGAGGCATCATACTACTTTCAGGCAAAAGTATAAACATGGTTGAGGGAGTCCTAGATTAGGGGGTCTCCGGAGAGCCGGACTATCTCCATTGGCCGGACTGTTAGACTATGAAGATACAAGATTGAAGACTTCATCTCGTGTCCGGATGGGACTCTACTTGGCGTGGAACGCAAGCTAGGCAATGTAACCCTAACCCTCTCCGGTGTCTATATAAACTGAAGGGTTTTAGTCCGTAGGACAACAATCACAACATAAAATCATACCGTAGGCTAGCTTCTAGGGTTTAGCCTCTTCGATCTCGTGGTAGATCTACTCTTGTAACACCCATATCACCAATATTAATCAAGCAGGACGTAGGGTTTTACCTCCATCAAGAGGGCCCGAACCTGGATAAAACTTCGTGTCCCTTCCCTCCTGTTACCATCCGGCCTAGACGCACAGTTCGGGACCCCCTACCCGAGATCCGCCGGTTTTGACACCGACATTGGTGCATTCATTGAGATTTCCTCTGTGTCGTCGCCGCTAGGCTTGATGGCTCCTACTATCATCGATAGCGATGCGGTCCTGGGTGAGACTTTTCTCCCCGGACAGATCTTCATATTCGGTGGCTTTGCACTACGGGCCAATTCGCTTGGCCATCTGGAGCAGATTGAAAGCTACGCCCCTGGCCATCAGGTCAGATTTGGAAGTTTGAACTACACGACCAACATCCGCGGAGACTTGATCTTCGACGGATTCGAGCCGCAGCCGGGCGCGCCCCACTATCGCGATGGGTATGACCTAGCTCTGCCACCGGACAGTACCCCAGAGGCCTCGCCCGCATCAGCTCCGACCCTTAGCTCGGAGCCAGCTGTGCCAATCGAGGACTGGTGGCTAGACACCACCTCAGGGGCTGCAGTATCGACGGCGATCGAGCCGAACACCAGCATAATCCTCTGCGCATCCTGTGACTCCAAGGTGCCGGACTCTCTTCCGGACCCCGAGCCATCCGCGCCCTTGCCAATCGAATCCAATTGGGCGCCTATCATGGAAGTCACCGCCGCGGATATCTTTCAGCACTCGCCCTTCGGTGACATTCTGAATTCACTAAGGTCTCTCTCTTTGTCAGGAGAGCCCTGGCCGGATTATGGCCAATAGGATTGGGATGCGGACGACGAAGAAATTCGACGCCCACCCACCACCCACTTTGTAGCCACTATCGATGATTTAACCGACATGCTCAACTTCGACTCCGAAGACATCGACGGTATGGACGACGATGTAGGAGACAAACATGAACCAGCACCTATAGGGCACTGGGAAG
Organism: Triticum aestivum; assembly: GCF_018294505.1. Classification (NCBI taxonomy): domain Eukaryota; kingdom Viridiplantae; phylum Streptophyta; class Magnoliopsida; order Poales; family Poaceae; genus Triticum; species Triticum aestivum. The sequence continues at coordinate 62,018,527 of NC_057812.1, forward strand.
CCACCTCATCGTATGACATATACATGGTGGATACACCCAATGAAGGCAACGACGACGAGATGGCGGAGGATGACCCCTCTAAGAAGCGGCGCCGCTCTAAGTCCCGTCAAAGAAAAAGTGGTGATACCAGCACAGGAGATAATAACACTCCGGATAGCGCCGAAGACAACAACAATCCCCTCCAGCAAGATTTAGAGCAGGAGGATGAAGGAGCCAGCTCTCCTAAGAGAGCGGCTGGCAGAGAGGAGGAGGATGACAATTGCATGCCCCCCTCCGAAGACGAGGCAAGCCTCAGCGACGATGAATTCGCCGTACCAGAGGATCCCGTCGAACAAGAGCGCTTCAACCGCAGGCTTATGACCACAGCAAATAGCCTGAGGAAAAAGCAGCAGCAGCTTCAAGCTGATCAAGATCTGCTAGCTGACAAATGGACTGAAGTCCTCACGGCCGAGGAATATAAAGTCGAGCGTCCCTCCAAGAGTTACCCAAGGCGCAGGTTACTACCCCGACTGGAGGAAGAAGCGTATGATACGGCTGATCGGCCACCTCGTCGCCGCAATAGAGAGGCATTCCAGCCAAAAGCTCAGCCTCCACCCCAATGCCATCCAAATAAAAAGGCATGGGGAGATATGCCAGACCTGCAAGACATATTGGAGGACAAAGTAAAGCATTCAAGATCGATCTACAGATCACGAGGGTGCACCACTCTGCGAGACGGTAAACGTCACGCCGGATACAGTAAAAGAAAATCCGGCCGGGCCGAACACAGCGGGCAAGACCCATTCGAGTTGCGTCGTGATATAGCCCAATACAGAGGCGCCGCACACACCTTATGCTTCACATACGAAGTAATGGAACATCAATTCCCAGAAGGTTTCAAACCTGTAAACATTGAATCATCGATGGCACAACAGATCCAGCGGTATGGATTGAGGACTTCCTCGTCCACATCCACATGGCCCGCGGTGATGACTTACATGCCATCAAGTACCTCCCACTAAAACTCAAAGGACTAGCGCGGCATTGGCTTAATAGCTTGCCAACGGACTCCATTAGCTGTTGGGAAGATCTGGAAGCCGCATTCCTCGACAACTTTCAGGGCACTTATGTGCGACCACCAGACGCCGATGACTTGAGCCACATAATTCAGCAGCCAGAAGAGTCGGCCAGGCAATTTTGGACTCGGTTCCTTACAAAGAAAAATCAAATCATCGACTGTCCGGATGCACAGGCCTTAGCGGCTTTCAAGCACAACATCCGAGACGAGTGGCTAGCCCGGCACCTTGGTGAGGAAAAGCCGAAATCTATGGCAGCTCTCACGACGCTCATGACCCGCTTTTGTGCGGGAGAAGACAGCTGGTTGGCTCGCAGTAATAACATATCAAAGAACCATGGTACCTCAGATACCAAGGACGGTGATAGCAGGTCATGTCGCAACAAGCATAAGCGCCGCATTAACAGCGAAAGTACTGAGGATACGACAGTCAATGCCAGATTCAAAGGCTCTAAACCCGGTCAGCGGAAAAAGCCATTCAAACAAAGTACGCCGGGTCCGTCCAGCTTGGACCGTATACTCGATTGCTCGTGTCAAATACATGGCACCCCAGACAAGCCAGCCAATCACACCAACAGGGATTGTTGGGTGTTCAAGCAGGCCGGCAAGTTAATTGCCGAAAACAAGGACAAGGGGCCGCATAGCGATGACGAGGAAGAACCCCGGCAGCCGCACACTGGAGGACAAAAGAGGTTTCCCCCGCAAGTGCGGACGGTGAACATGATATACGCAACCCACATCCCCAAGAGGGAACGGAAGCGTGCGCTCAGGGACGTATATGCGTTGGAGCCAGTCGCCACAAAGTTCAACCCTTGGTCCTCCTGTCCGATCACCTTCGATCGCAGGGACCACCCCACTAGTATCCGTCATGGCGGATTCGCCGCACTGGTCCTAGACCCAATCATCGGCGGATTTCACCTGACTCGAGTCCTCATGGATGGCGGCAGCAGCCTGAACCTGCTTTATCAAGACACAGTGCACAAAATGGGTATAGACCCCTCAAGGATCAAACCCACAAAAATGACCTTTAAAGGCATCATTCCAGGCGTAGAGGCCCACTGCACAGGCTCAATTACACTGGAAGTGGTCTTTGGATCCCCGGATAACTTCCGAAGCGAAGAATTAATCTTCGATATAGTCCCGTTCCTCAGTAGTTATCACGCGTTGCTCGGACGAACCGCATTTGCTAGATTCAATGCGGTACCACATTATGCATACCTCAAGCTCAAGATACCAGGACCTCGTGGAGTTATTATAGTCAATGGAAACACAGAGCGCTCTCTCCGAACAGAGGAGCACACCGCGGCCCTTGCAGCAGAAGCGCAAAGCAGCCTCTCAAGGCAATCTACCAATTCGAAGTTTCAAAGCCCGGACACCTTCAAGCGCGCTCGGGGCAATCGGCAGACAGACCACCTCGCGCAATCTGAGCTCGCGTAGCAGTATGGTGGCCACCCCAATCCCAGCCCAACAACATTATTCGTGCCGCGCGTACATAATTACGCATTAAAAATACCATGGGCACAGGTGGGGAGTGGGGGCACAATTGCGGCACGCCCCAAAACGCGGCCTAAACCGCACTAGGGGATTCCCGTTTGGTTATTTTTCTTTTTCTTTTAGGACTTTAATCTCTGGAAACACTGTACGGCAGCTCTATTGTCGAACACATGATACCGCAACCAAGGAGGCAGACAACTACATTATACAACGGAATTCCCAGGTTGATTACAGATTTCATATCATTCCTCAGCTCGCCCTTGGAAGGGACATAGTCCTACTCTTTTGCTTATTGCACTATCTGTATCACTCTACTTTAACGCAATTTTTTAATATACAATGCATGACATTACGGCTATTATTGCATTTTTGTTATATATATATATATATATGTGTGTGTGTGTGTGTGTGTGTGTGTGTGTGTGTGTGTTCATTAATGACGCCTTGCAACCGTACACTCTGGTACGGCCAATACACCAGGGGCTTCCATACCCACAATATGGTGTGAAAAGTCTGAACACTTTCACAAGTGCGGCACCCCGAACTTATAGCATTATATGCATCAGCTCCGAATCATGTCTTTGGTCAAATGTTGGGTTTGCCCGGCTCCTATGCTTTGGTACCTTACGTTCCGCTCTATCAGCTAAGGTAGCGCTAGGAGAACTACTGTGATTGTGCCCCGGTTCTGTCGGGCCGAGCACCTCAGTAGAGAAAGCTAAAACTGACTGTCATGATAAGGCGAGAGACTGGTCGCTGTTTGGCGAGGTTTTTTGAGTCCCTAAAGACTTATGCCGCTTAGGGCGAGGGGCCGGCTCCGTCCGGCTTACAGGCATGTATCGCGCCCCGAATTCGGGCTTCCGAATACCAGGGGCTTCGCCGAAAATTGAAATTATAGAATTCTATGGCTAAGTGAGAGTGATAAAGCAATATTAGTCCGGTTGCCTTGTTCGTTGTGCTGAGCACCTCCCTCGAAGGACCCAAATATGGGAACAAGAGTGCTCAGGTTTATCCCGAACACCCCAGCACTAGCGGCATGGGGGCAGAAGCCGAGGACTAGCCATCTCTCAGATTGGATAAACAGCCAAATAGAAGGTAATATTTTAAATTCAAACAAGCGTTGCATGGCGCATATGAAACAAGTTTTCACACATACAGGACAGAACGAGCAAGTCTCATTCAAATATTACATTTTGTGAACACTCATCCGCGATAAGACGGGCACCCGGCAGAACACCCTCGTAGTACATCTCGGGGTGGCGGTGCTCCTTGCCCTTCGGTGGCCCCTCCTTGATCAGCTTCACGGCGTCTAGCTTGACCCACTGCATTTTTACACAGGCGAAAGCCCGGCATGCAGCTTCGATGCAGACGGGTCGCTTGACGACCTCCAGCCAAGGGCAGGCATCCACAAGCCGCCTCACCAGGCCGAAGAAGCTGTTCGGAAGGGCGTCACCAGGCCACAACCGGACTATGAAGCTCTTCATGGCCTGATCGGCCGCCTTATGTAGCTCGGCCAACTGCTTCAGCTGGTCGCTCATTGGCACCGGATGTTCGGCCTCAGCATACTGAGACCAGAACAGCTTCTCTGTCGAGCTTCCGTCCTCGGCCTGGTAGAATAGTGCGGCATCAGACACACTGCGGGGCAAATCTGCGAATGCTCCTGAAGAGCTCCGGATTCGGGTAAGTAATCGGTAATTCACCTTTACATGCTTGCTTTGCATATAGAAAGCCTTACCCACCGCTATCTTCTTCATCGCGTCGATCTCCTGAAGGGCCTTTTGGGCCTCGGCCTTGGCACTCTTCGCGCTCTCACGGGCCGCGGCAAGCTCAGACTCTCGCGTCTTCAAGCTCCAACGCCTCGTGCTTCGTCACGAGAGCCTAGAGCTCTTGCTGCACCTCGCCCACCCGAGCCTCGTGCCTCTCTCGCTCGGTGCGCTCCTTGGCCGCTGTATCTTCGGCCTTGGTCAGCGCTTGCTTCAGGGTCACCACCTCGGTCGTGGCCCCTGGCAAAACATACAATGATCATGTCATTTTGCTATCGCGTCCTTTTTCTATACATATATCTATAGAAGGGGTATTACTTACCTTCGTTCTCCTCGAGCTGCCTCTTGACAAGGCCGAGCTCTTTCTTGGACCCATCGAGGTCCTGCTTCAGTACGGTGACCTCCACAGTTAGTGCGGCGGACGCCAGCAGAGAAGCCTGCATATGCATATTGACATACTTATATTAGACTTCTGCGATATTATTTGATCCTCTATTTGGCTTTTCTTTGCGAACACCGAACAAAGCATCAGGGGCTACTGTCTATGCGGTAATACTTCTACTACATTTCAAAACACTTACCTCGAAGCCTGTTAGAAGGCTAGTACAGGCTTCAGTTAATCCGCTCTTGGCGGACTGAACCTTCTGGATCACCGCACTCATAATAGTGTGGTGCTCCTCCTCGATGGAAGCGCTGCGAAGCGCTTCCAACAGATTGTCCGGCACCACTGGATGGACAGAGCTCGCCAGCACAGGCGTCTCAACCCTCTTAGAAGGAGATAGCCTGCCCGAGCCCGGAACCACTGGAGGTTCCGCCGCGGTGTTCGGCTGAGGGCCGAACTCGGAGCTCTCAGGGGCCCCGTCCCCTCTGCTCCCGGAGTTCGGAAGGTCGCCTTGAGGCACCTCCAGGACTGTCCCCCCTCGATCCGGTGCCTCTTGAGATAGCACCTTGGCTTTGTCGGCTGGATGAGGGGAGGTGGCGGTCAGGACTGGATCGCTATCCTTGTCCGACGAGCCTAGGGAGCCGTCCGAGGATACCTCGATATTGGCTTGGGGCGGCCTGTACAATTGAGTTCGGCGTTAGGGAAAGCAATGCGACAAAGGAATCCTATGGGTTACTTTGGTATCCAAACACTTATGATCTCCCCTGGGGCTTGGCCCTGGGCAACCACTCGTCTTCACTTTTGTCGGCGGTGGTGGAGCTGTCCGGAGTTGGTTAGAGCACCGTTTGGTAAGCGGGAGGTCTTGAGTTCAACTCTCAATGAAAGCACCAATGTCGGTGTCAAAACCGGCGGATCTCGGGTAGGGGGTCCCGAACTGTGCGTCCAGGCCAGATGGTAACAGGAGGCAAGGGACATGAAGTTTTACCCAGGTTCGGGCCCTCTCAATGGAGGTAAAACCCTACGTCCTGCTTGATTAATATTGATGATATGGGTAGTACAAGAGTAGATCTACCACGAGATCGAAGAGGCTAAACCCTAGAAGCTAGCCTATGGTATGATTGTTGTTGTGTATGTTGTCCTACGGACTAAAACCCTCCGGTTTATATAGACATTGAAGAGGGTTAGGGTTACACAAAGTTGGTTACAATGGTAGGAGATCTACATATCCGTATCGCCAAGCTTACCTTCCACTTCAAGGAAAGTCCCTTCCGGACACGGGACAAAGTCTTTAATCTTGTATCTTCTTAGTCCAGGAGTCCGGCCGAAGGCATAGTCCGGCCATCCGGACACCCCCTAATCCAGGACTCCCTCAGCCACCCTCTGCGCCAGCGTCTCCGTGTCTCTGTGGAGATGATACCAAATCAAAGGATGATAACACAGGCGTAAGGTCAGGAGATGATGGGGGCAGAATACTTACTCGTTCTCCACCTCCTCCTCTACTAGCTTCCTCTTCCTTGCCGGGCTAAAGGACCCGAAGTCGAACTCAACCTCCAAGGTGTTGTCCGAAGGAGGAGGAGAAGGGGACGGGGTCTGGTGCCGCTTGTACGAGGAGGAAGCAGTTGTTGTCCTCTTCGCCACAACGGCCTTCGCCGCCTTCTTCGCTGTCGCGGCCTTCATCGCCCTCGTCTCGCGCACGAGCTGCCCCTGGGCCGGCTGCCGCTGCGTGGTCCCGCCGGGCCAGACTGGCTCACCAGAGGTAGCCCTCCGCAGGACGCACCGCCTCCTCGCGGCCGGGGGGTGATACGTCCATTTTGCATCATGCATTTATATCGATATTTATTGCATTATGGGCTGTTATTACACATTATGTCACAATACTTATGCCTATTCTCTCTTATTTTACAAGGTTTACATAAAGAGGGAGAATGCCGGCAGTTGGGATTCTGGCTAGAAAAAGAGCAAATATTAGAGACCTATTCTACACAGCTCCAAAAGTCCTGAAACTTCACGGAAGTCATTTTCGGAATATATAAAAAATACTGAGCGCAAGAAGTTCACCAGGGGGGCACACCCTGCCCACGAGGGTGGGGGCGCGCCCTACCCCCCTGGGTGCGCCCCCTACCTCGTGGGTCCCCTAGTGCCCTCCGATGCCCATCTTCTGCTATATGGAGTCTTTTGATGAGGAAAAAATCATAAGCCATCTTTCCCGGACGAGACTCCGCCGCCACGAGGCGGAACCTTGGCGGAACCAATCTAGGGCTCTGGCGGAGCTGTTCTGCCTGGGAAACTTCCCTTCGGGAGGGGGAAATCATCGCCATCGTCATCACCAACGATCCTCTCATCGGGAGGGGGTCAATCTCCATCAACATTTTCACCAGCACCATCTCTTCTCACACCCTAGTTCATCTCTTGTGTCCAATTCTTGTCTCTAAGTCCGGGATTGGTACCTGTGGGTTGCTAGTAGTGTTGATTACTCCTTGTAGTTGATGCTAGTTGGTTTACTTGTTGGAAGATCATATGTTCAGATCCTATATGCATATTAATACTCCTCTGATTATGAACATGAATATGCTTTGTGAGTAGTTACGTTTGTTCCTGAGGACATGGGATAAGTCTTGCTATTAGTAATCATGTGAATTTGGTATTCGTTTGATATTTTGATGAGATGTATGTTGTCTCTCCTCTAGTGGTGTTATGTGAACGTCGACTACATGACACTTCACCATTATTTGGGCCTAGAGGAAGGCATTGGGAAGTAATAAGTAGATGATGGGTTGCTAGAGTGACAGAAGCTTAAACCCTAGTTTATGCGTTGCTTTGTAAGGGGCTGATTTGGATCCACATGTTTCATGCTATGGTTAGGTTTACCTTAATACTTTTGTTGTAGTTGTGGATGCTTGCAATAGAGGTTAATCATAAGTGGGATGCTTGTCCAAGTAAGGACAGCACCCAAGCACCGGTCCACCCACATACCAAATTATCAAAGTACCGAACGTGAATCATATGAACATGATGAAAACTAGCTTGACGATATTCCCATGTGTCCTCGGGAGCGCTTTTCTCTATATAAGAGTTTGTCCAGGCTTGTCCTTTGCTACAAAAAGGATTGGGCCACCTTGTTGCACTTTATTTACGTTTGTTACTTGTTGCTCGTTACAAATTAGCTTATCACAAAACTATCTGTTACCTATAATTTTAGTGCTTGCAAAGAATACCTTGCTGAAAACCGCTTATCATTTCCTTCAGCTCCTCGTTGGGTTCAACACTCTGACTTATCAAAAGGACTACGATAGATCCCCTATACTTGTGGGTCATCGAGACTCTTTTCTGGCGCCGTTGTCGGGGAGTGAAGCGCCTTTGGTAGGTGGAATTTGGTAAGGAAAAATTTATATAGTGTGCTGAAATTTACTGTCACTTGTTACTATGGAAAGTAATCGTCTGAGGGGCTTGTTTGGGGTATCTTCACCCCGACCACTAGAGCAAAGAGTTGCTCCTCAACCTATTGAGCCTACTGAAAATGAAAATGTCTGCATTGAAATTCCTTCGGGTATGTTAGAAAAACTGCTAGCTAATCCTTTTGCAGGAGATGGAACAAAGCATCCTGATGAGCACCTAATATATGTGGATGAAGTTTGTGGATTATTTAAGTTTGCAGGTGTGCCCGGAGATGTTATTAAGAAGAAGGTCTTCCCTTTATCTTTGAAGGGATATGCATTGACATGGTATAGGCTATGTGATGATATGAGATCATGGAACTACAAACGATTGAAATTGGAATTTCATCAGAAGTTTTATCCTATGCATCTTGTTCATCGTGATCGCAATTATAGTATACTTTTTGGCCTCGCGAAGGATAAAGCATCGCTCAAGCTTGGGGGAGGCTTAAATCAATGTTATATTCATGCCCCAATCATGAGCTCTCAAGAGAAATGATTATTCAAAAAATTATGCTCGGCTTTCTGATATCAATCGCACCATGCTCGATACTTCTTGTGCTGGCTCTTTTATGATGAAGACTATTGAATTCAAATGGGATTTATTGGAAATAATTAAATGCAACTCTGAAGATTGGGACCTCGACGAAGGTAAGGAGTCAGGTATGACACCTAAGTATGATTTTGTTAAATCTTTTTTGGATACTGATTTTTTCCGTAAATTTAGCACTAAATATGGACTTGACTCTGAGATAGTAGCCTCTTTCTATGAATCTTTTGCTGCTCATATCGATCCCCGAAGGAGAAGTGGTTTAAATGTCTGTGACGCCCCCGATTCAATCGTACACTAATCATACACGCAAATGTGTACGATCAAGATCAGGGACTCACGGGAAGATATCACAACACAACTCTAAAACATAAATAAGTCATACAAGCATCATAATACAAGCCAGGGGCCTCGAGGGCTCGAATACAAGTGCTCGATCATAGACGAGTCAGCGGAAGCAACAATATCTGAGTACAGACATAAGTTAAACAAGTTTGCCTTAAGAAGGCTAGCACAAACTGGGATACAGATCGAAAGAGGCGCAGGCCTCCTGCCTGGGATCCTCCTAAACTACTCCTTAGACGTCGTCAGCAGCCTGCACGAAGTAGTAGGCACCTCCAGTGTAGTAGTAGTCGTCGACGGTGGCGTCTGGCTGCTGGGCTCCCGCATCTGGTTGCGCCAACCAGGTAGAAGGGAAAGGGGGGAAAAAGGGGGAGAAAGCAACCGTGAGTACTCATCCAAAGTACTCACAAGCAAGGAACTATACTACATATGCATGGGTATATGTGTAAGGAGGCCATATCAGTGGACTGAACTGCAGAATGCCAGAATAAGAGGGGGGATAACTAATCCTGTCGAAGACTACGCTTCTCGCAGCCACCGTCTTGCATCAAGTAGAAGCGAGTAGATTGAAGTCCTCCAAGTAGCATCTCCAAGTAGCATCTCATAGCATAATCCTACCCGGCGATCCCCTCCTCATATCCCTGAGGTAGAGCGACCACCGGTTGTATCTGGCACTTGGAAGGGTGTGTTTTATTAAGTATCCGGTTCTAGTTGTCATAAGGTCAAGGTACAACTCCAAGTCGTCCTGTTACCGAAGATCACGGCTATTCGAATAGATTAACTTCCCTGCAGGGGTGCACCACATAACCCAACACGCTCGATCCCATTTGGCCGGACACACTTTCCTGGGTCATGCCCGGCCGCGGAAGATCAACACGTCGCAGCCCCACCTAGGCACAACAGAGAGGCCAGCACACCGGTCTAAACCTAAGCGCGCAGGGGTCTGGGCCCATCGCCCTGAGCACACCTGCACGTTGCGTGGGCGGCCGGAAGCAGACCTAGCCTAGTGGCGTTCCAGTCCAATCCGGCGCGCGCCGCTCCGTCGCTGACGTCTGAAGTGCTTCGGCTGATACCACGACGTCGGGATACCCATAACTACTCCCACGTAGATGGTTAGTGCGTATAGGCTCGTAGCCGACTCAGATCAAATACCAAGATCTCGTTAAGCGTATTAAGTATCCGCGAACGCCGAACAGGGCCAGGCCCACCTGTCTCCTAGGTGGCCTCAACCTGCCCTGTCGCTCCGCCACAAAGTAACAGTCGAGGGCCGTCGGGAACCCAGGCCCACCTCTACCGGGATGGAGCCACCTGTCCTTTCAGCCCCCTCGTCAGAATCACTTGCGGGTACTCAATGAGCTGACCCGACTTTAGTCACCATCTGTATAGTATGTATGTATGTATAGTCTATACCCGTGATCACCTCCCAAGTGATCACGGCCCGATAGTATAGCAAGGCAGACTGACAAGAATGTAGGGCCAATGATGATAAACTAGCATCCTATAGTAAGCATTTAGGATTGCAGGTAAGGTATCAACAGATCAGGCTATGCATCAGAATAGGATTAACGAAAGCAGTAACATGCTACACTACTCTAATGCAAGCAGTATAGAGGAGAATAGGCGATATCTGGTGATCAAGGGGGGGGCTTGCCTGGTTGCTCTGGCAAGAGAGAGGGGTCGTCAACTCCGTAGTCGATCACAGGGGTTACTGGCAGCGGCCTCGGGATCTACCGGAAAAAGTAACGGAGGGGGAACATAATAAATAACAGAGCAATCAAAGCATAACATGACAAATGCGGTGCTAGAGGTGATCTAACGCAGGGATAGGTGATACCGGTGAAGGGGGGGAAACATCCGGGAAAATATCCCCGGTGTTTCACGTTTTTGGACAGATGAACCGGAGGTGAAATGTTGCAGGTTCACTATGCTAGGGACGCGTGGCGGACGAACGAGCTGCGTATTCGGAATCGTCTCATCGTTCAGAGCAACTTTCATGTTGAAAATAATTTAATCCGAGTTACGGATTAAAAGTTATGATTTTCTAAAGATTTTATTAATTTTTGGAATTTAATTAGTTATTTAAATTAATTCGAAAATGGAATAATGACATCAGCATGATGTCATGCTGACGTCAGCAGTCAACAGAGTTGACGGGGTCAAACTGACGTGTGGGTCCCGCATGTCATTGACTGTTTAATTAACAAGTTTAATTAAACAGAGTTAATTAGGTTAGCTAGTTAACTAGGTTAATTAAACATAATTAATTAAGTTATTTATTTATTTATTTATTTATTTATTTATTTTTATTATTTATTTATTATATATATATATATATGTTTTTAAAATTATTCTCTTTTTTTTAACAAAAACGTTCTGTGGGGGCTGGGCCCCACATGTCATAGGGCCAGGGGCCTAGCGGTTTTGGGCGCTGGTTGCGGGCATAGCCCGAACAGGCGCACGCCCAGGGGCGGGCAAAACCGACCGGCGGCGAGCGGGCGCAAGGGCAGCGGTGGCCGGAGCGATGGCGGGCAGGGGGCCTCGGTGGTCGGGACGTGCGGGCATGCGAGTGCGGGCGAAGCCGCAGCCCGCCTGGTAGCAAGGTGAGGCCGGAGCGGGGTCTGCTCGGCGCGGCCGGTGCAGCCGGCCGGCGCGGGCGCGGCCGAGCCGTGGTCAGCGGCAGGAGGCAGGGGGGGCCACTGAGGGGGGGGGGGCGACGCATCGGCGGGTCGGCGGCGCGAGGCGCGCTGCGGCGCCGGCAAACAGCGAGACAGCGAGCGACAGTGGAGGGGATCGTGGCAAAACTGTACGGGACAAAGGGCGAAACGGGGGAGGGCGAGGCCCTCACCGGCGATGTAGAGACCAGGGGGGGCGGCGAGGCTCGAGGTGGCTTTGGGAAGGAGGACGGGGACGATGCGCGGGCGGAGTGGAGGCAGGCCGGCGGGGAGGTCCGACGTCGTGGCCTCCGGCGAGGTCCTCGGGCGGCGGCGTCGAGGCGATCCGGCGACGGCAAGGGATCAGTGGCGTATCCGCGCGACGAGGGCGAGGTGTAGGTGGGATGAGGCGGCGGCGAGAAACGCCGGCGGCATCGGCAGGGGCGGGGCGTCGTGCCCGGCCCAGATCGGGCAGAGGGGGGGTGAGGAGCGAGGGGGAGTGGGGGTTTCGTCCCCGATCCAATCTGGATCGGGAGGGGGGTGGGAACGCCGTGGGGGGGGGGAATGCGGGTGGTTGGGTTAGGGTTTGTCAGGGGTGGGGGTTATGGGAGTGAGGGGTGTGGCCGGTTGGGCCGGTGGCCGAACGGGCCGGCCTGCTGGGCCGAAGCCCAGTGGGGGGGCCTTTCTCTCTTTTCCTTTTTTTTTCTTTTGTTTGTTTTCTGTTTTCTTTTATTATTTCTTTCTTTCTTTATTTTAGTTGCATTTTAATTTAGTAAAATGTACACTTAGTATTTCAACTTAGTCCATAGTCACAAAAATAAATCTAGACCCCAAATAACTTAGTTTGACATTTTATTAATTATAAAAGGTATTTAATTAATCTCTTTGCTACTATTTTATTTATCTAATAGTATTTAAACATTTTATAAATGTGCGGTTTTCCCATCATAATTATCTATGCAATATTTGGTTCACTCCGAACATTTTAGTTTTAATATTTGAAAACTTTTATCGTTTGCCTGATTTTGAATTTGAATTTGAATCGGTTTCGAACTAACTCGAGATTAGCAACTATAATTGAGGTGACGTGGCATCATTAGCAGAGGAGCACTGTAGCTTAATTACCCGGGCGTCACAATTCTCCTCCACTACAAGAAATCTCGTCCCGAGATTTAAGAGGGGAAGTGCGGGGAAGGGATTAGGTTGCGAAATTCTAAAGGGTCTTATTGGTCTTGGCTACTCTTCTCGAGGAGGACGATCCATTACATTGTTGTCTTCACTTTTCTGCTTCAGGTCATCATGGTGATGTCGTTCTTTTCTCGGGAACTCCAACGTACTTACGAATAGGTAAGGGGCAGCTCGGCTACGACAGAATGCTTATGAGGGAAACAATCTGGGGGTTAACCCATGAATGAGCATAAGATTATCTCTCGAGTTGAACATATCAAATACATCAAGAGTAAGGTACGAAGGTACAATAAGAGGTTCCAAGTGGATAGATAGTTGCTCGAAGTCTGAACCAGAGTGAGAAAGGGTTTCAGAGCAGCGAGAGTAAGTATTGCGTCTGATACCAGAATAGACCATTAGGAAGGTGGCCCGTGAATTAAATACGAAGCCAAGCGCGAGGAATAACTTCGACAACAGGGTGTATAGGAGAGTCAGGTTTCGATCCTGGGACCTGTGGGTTATGGGCCCACCATGTGGTTCTTTTTTTTTATAATAGGAGCAGTGACATCTTGCACGGTCATGATAGCAAGGCATGTCAGGGAGTAGCCTGTTAGTTATGTCGGCAACAACATCGATACCAAGGGCGAGGGACGAAGAGAACCATTTTCCTGCTCGTTGAACGAGGCGGACCAATAGGCAAGGTTCCCGTCCATCGGTGGTTACCGAAGTGTCATCAACAATAATAACAGGGTCTGACTGATAAGGTGGTACACCGAGGTGTTTTCGTAAGCAGGAAAATATTACTGCTTAGATCATCTAAACCTCAAGAAAGGTTAACCCAAACAATGGAAAGGATAATATGATTGTCAAATTAATCAGAACAATGGAAAGGAAAATGTGTTTAAACACATATATCAGGGGTATATCCTCCCCAAAGTCAAGCAGAGGATGATATCCAAGACAGGATATAAAGTAGAAAACCTTTTAGGTAAGGGGGGAGGAATCTCATGAAATTACCCATACAACGGTGTTAGGATAAATGATAAATAAAATTTAGCATCGTGCTTCAAATGTTCTTATTGAAGATCGGAGTACCACAGACATGCTTCGAGATAGCATTGACATGGTCTTCAAGCAAAGGTCGGACTTTGGATACACAAAGGATCCATCAAGGATAAACTTTTTAAACAAGGCATTCAATTTCCTCATGGAAAAATGGTTAACCTTGTTAAAAAGGAAACTATAACACTAGGTCCTTCGGCCATGTGTGCTAGGAATGACATCACCTTACCGGGTCATAAAAGATCAATGTTATAATTCTTGGAAATATGTTCCAACCATCATATTTGACCGAGGTTCAGATCTGATTGGTGTCAGGATACCTCAGACGCGGGATGTCCGAGAAGAAAAGGTGCAACACAAACCGATGAAATGACATTACAAGATTCTCGGGAAATTTACTACGGAAGCGAGTTTCGAAACAAAAACTCATCATTAGACCAAGGAGAGGGTGAGGAGGTGGCTGATGAACTCAGCGACAATTCATCGAGATTTCCAAAAATGGATTTCCACAATTATGTGAACAAGGAGATAACAGCTGTCAGATCAAATAATATAATGGGGTATGCTTGAGGAACACATACACAATTAAACATTGGTTGAAAAGTGCACCCGAAATATGGGTTGGGTTGCACGACATGTCAGAATGGTGAATCAATAACCAATAGCCTGAGGATGAGCTGTCGGCCATTAACTTCAAAGCAATAGGGTTGCTAGGAGTACAGAATCCAAGCAGCACCGTTCACTTGCTAGTATTCCGGTTAGAATCAACATTGGGGCCAAGAAGGAATGGTGATGGTGAGAAGTATCACCATACCAAGAGATTTTAAGAGGCGGAGCACTTCTCACAACCTTCTTGACATAAAAGATGGTAATACTTCAAGGTGAAGTAGAACAAATGCTGGATAGCAAGGAACTCAAGATTCAATCCAAAACATGAACACGTTTGTGTTGAGGGAAGACAAGGATGTGGTCGATGATAACACGATCATCGAGGGGCAAGGATGGTATTTCCCATCATGAATTTGATTGATATCCTGGAAGGAGTTAAAATGTTGATGATGATCACGACAAATTTTGTCGAGAGGCTCCATGAAGATGCAATCGCTCGGCGACGGCATCAAGCCAAGGGAATTGTGAAGCAAAAGGCTATTATAACCGTAGATAAGATGTCATCCCAAAATTTAGAGTTATCTCTCAAGACAAACAATATGATGGTGAAAGTTCGATGTAAGCTTAGAGCACTGTCGGGATTGTGCCCCAAGGATGAAGGACATAGGTAAAATGGTCAAGCAGTCAACCTGACGATGATGATGTAGTCAATCAGCTGGGAATGACACGATCGAGTACAAACTCGTAAGCGATGAAGATTACTAAGAGTTGTTGAATCGCAGTGCGGACTCGATTCAGTTATCGGTGTTCTCGAGTGACTAATAACTCAGACCCTGGGGGGGGATCCGAGATCGGTGAGAAGCAATACTAGATGAAGACTCGCAGGAAGCAACATAGTTCTCGAGATACCAAAGGTTAATAATCGAGGAAGATCAAAATAGAGGTTGGGCAAGCGTATTGATCTGCAAAAGGCAAGCACTTTAACTTGTCCGAGAAATTGAATCAAGGAGAAAATGTGGTCGGGACCACGACTGCAAATGACCAATACATAATTACCAGATGATTTCATATCAAGGAAATAGTTATTATTACAAGAAGCTTCTATGACAGGATCTACATCGTGTCCATGGGCATGAACACAAAGTTCAAGGTCGACTCCCACTTCTTTAATGCATAACCTTTCATTCACTTCTCGCCTTCAACGAAATTGTGTGTTGAAATTTTATCTGACATAACACTAGTAGAGTATGACCCGTAGTGGTTTTCGGGTTCACACAGTTTAAAGAAAAGCATATGTCCAACCCATCAGGGCCTCCTAGGAACATATACCACAAACTTCAGGAGTAAATAACACAAGCTCGATAGCAGAGCATGGTTGGCAAAGTAGAGGATACAATTTACCAAAGGCGGTATATATCCTAGGAAAGGCTCAAGATTATTGAATATGAAGGACATTGTCGGATAAAATCCAGCAAAGGATCTGGGGTGAGTATCGACACACAACCAGAGGAAGAAGCCAGACAAAGACATTGGATTATCGAAACAACTGAATAACTTAGAGCTCAATTGCTAAGGGGTTATGGTTTACAAAGCGAAGAATCAGAAGCAGACGCTCTGATCAAGGATGGATAAGTTCAATAGACTTAGGGGCAAAATCGACGACAATTTAATTGGCGAGAACCAGCTCATGATTAAAACGACGTCTGAGCCGGAAGGATGAATTCTAGGATCTGACTGATGATTGCGTGCATTCGCAAACATATTGAGTCAATAGACCCAAAATGATAATGACGAGGAATGTCAATAAGACTACGAGACTTATGGGATTAACCATAATGCGAGTCAAGCAAGAATTTCAAGAGCCAAAGGCTCCAGAGGATTTTCGGAAGATCGAATAGTATTTTGAAGACTTTTGTGAAACTCATGAACAACTGGGGATGAGCGGATACTCGATAAGTGCAACAATTAACCGTAGGGGTATTCAGGTGACAAAGAACAGCAAGGCAGTAAGCTCAAGGGATTATCGACACAACGACGAGTTTTTCAGGGTATCTTGTAATAACAAGACCACTGGGGATGAAGGTAAGAATAACAAATGCAAGTAGTTATCCATAAGGGTTTGCGGTGGAAGGTGAATTGCGAACGTGATGAACACAAGTTCTCGGGTTAACAGCGGAGAGTATCTTCAGGGTCTTCTGGTGCAGCAGACGATCATTAGTAATAAGGGGCTCTCCGGGTGAAAGTGATAACGAGATCCTAATGTTAGATTTAGTAAACTTCATTTAACCCGAATAGAGGAGAGATCAGAGTCCCAGAGTAAAGGTCGAGGAGTAAAAGATCCTACTACCACCCAATGGCAACGTGTGTCCATAAGACACACAGCCATGTTAGTAAAAGTTTTGCAATGTCTAGACTCGACTTCGGCCAAGGAGTTGGAAGGGGGATTCCTACAGGCAGTTGGCTCTGATACCAACTTGTGACGCCCCCGATTCAATCGTACACTAATCATACACGCAAATGTGTACGATCAAGATCAGGGACTCACGGGAAGATATCACAACACAACTCTAAAACATAAATAAGTCATACAAGCATCATAATACAAGCCAGGGGCCTCAAGGGCTCGAATACAAGTGCTCGATCATAGACGAGTCAGCGGAAGCAACAATATCTGAGTACAGACATAAGTTAAACAAGTTTGCCTTAAGAAGGCTAGCACAAACTGGGATACAGATCGAAAGAGGCGCAGGCCTCCTGCCTGGGATCCTCCTAAACTACTCCTTAGACGTCGTCAGCAGCCTGCACGAAGTAGTAGGCACCTCCAGTGTAGTAGTAGTCATCGACGGTGGCGTCTGGCTCCTGGGCTCCCGCATCTGGTTGCGCCAACCAGGTAGAAGGGAAAGGGGGGAAAAAGGGGGAGAAAGCAACCGTGAGTACTCATCCAAAGTACTCGCAAGCAAGGAACTATACTACATATGCATGGGTATATGTGTAAGGAGGCCATATCAGTGGACTGAACTGCAGAATGCCAGAATAAGAGGGGGGATAACTAATCCTGTTGAAGACTACGCTTCTCGCAGCCACCGTCTTGCATCAAGTAGAAGCGAGTAGATTGAAGTCCTCCAAGTAGCATCTCCAAGTAGCATCTCATAGCATAATCCTACCCGGCGATCCCCTCCTCATATCCCTGAGGTAGAGCGACCACCGGTTGTATCTGGCACTTGGAAGGGTGTGTTTTATTAAGTATCCGGTTCTAGTTGTCATAAGGTCAAGGTACAACTCCAAGTCGTCCTGTTACTGAAGATCACGGCTATTCGAATAGATTAACTTCCCTGCAGGGGTGCACCACATAACCCAACACGCTCGATCCCATTTGGCCGGACACACTTTCCTGGGTCATGCCCAGCCGCGGAAGATCAACACGTCGCAGCCCCACCTAGGCACAACAGAGAGGCCAGCACGCCGGTCTAAACCTAAGCGCGCAGGGGTCTGGGCCCATCGCCCTGAGCACACCTGCACGTTGCGTGGGCGGCCGGAAGCAGACCTAGCCTAGTGGCGTTCCAGTCCAATCCGGCGCGCGCCGCTCCGTCGCTGACGTCTGAAGTGCTTCGGCTGATACCACGACGTCGGGATACCCATAACTACTCCCACGTAGATGGTTAGTGCGTATAGGCTCGTAGCCGACTCAGATCAAATACCAAGATCTCGTTAAGCGTATTAAGTATCCGCGAACGCCGAACAGGGCCAGGCCCACCTGTCTCCTAGGTGGCCTCAACCTGCCCTGTCGCTCCGCCACAAAGTAACAGTCGAGGGCCATCGGGAACCCAGGCCCACCTCTACCGGGATGGAGCCACCTGTCCTTTCAGCCCCCTCGTCAGAATCACTTGCGGGTACTCAATGAGCTGACCCGACTTTAGTCACCATCTGTATAGTATGTATGTATGTAATTGTGACGCCCGGGTAATTAAGCTACAGTGCTCCTCTGCTAATGATGCCACGTCACCTCAATTATAGTTGCTAATCTCGAGTTAGTTCGAAACCGATTCAAATTCAAATTCAAAATCAGGCAAACGATAAAAGTTTTCAAATATTAAAACTAAAATGTTCGGAGTGAACCAAATATTGCATAGATAATTATGATGGGAAAACCGCACATTTATAAAATGTTTAAATACTATGAGATAAATAAAATAGTAGCAAAGAGATTAATTAAATACCTTTTATAATTAATAAAATGTCAAACTAAGTTATTTGGGGTCTAGATTTATTTTTGTGACTATGGACTAAGTTGAAATACTAAGTGTACATTTTACTAAATTAAAATGCAACTAAAATAAAGAAAGAAAGAAATAATAAAAGAAAACAGAAAACAAACAAAAGAAAAAAAAGGAAAAGAGAGAAAGGCCCCCCCACTGGGCTTCGGCCCAGCAGGCCTGCCCGTTCGGCCACCGGCCCAACCGGCCACACCCCTCACTCCCATAACCCCCACCCCTGACAAACCCTAACCCAACCACCCGCATTCCCCCCCCCCCCGGCGTTCCCACCCTCCTCCCGATCCAGATTGGATCGGGGACGAAACCCCCACTCCCCCTCGCTCCTCACCCCCCCTCTGCCCGATCTGGGCCGGGCACGACGCCCCGCCCCTGCCGATGCCGCCGGCGTTCCTCGCCGCCGCCTCATCCCACCTACACCTCGCCCTCGTCGCGCGGATACGCCACTGATCCCTTGCCGTCGCCGGATCGCCTCGACGCCGCCGCCCGAGGACCTCGCCGGAGGCCACGACGTCGGACCTCCCCGCCGGCCTGCCTCCACTCCGCCCGCGCATCGTCCCCGTCCTCCTTCCCAAAGCCACCTCGAGCCTCGCCGCCCCCCTGGTCTCTACATCGCCGGTGAGGGCCTCGCCCTCCCCCGTCTCGCCCTTTGTCCCGTACAGTTTTGCCACGATCCCCTCCACTGTCGCTCGCTGTCTCGCTGTTTGCCGGCGTCGCAGCGCGCCTCGCGCCGCCGACCCGCCGATGCGTCGCCCCCCCCCCCTCAGTGCCCCCCCCCTGCCTCCTGCCGCTGACCACGGCTCGGCCGCGCCCGCGCCGGCCGGCTGCACCGGCCGCGCCGAGCAGACCCCGCTCCGGCCTCACCTTGCTACCAGGCGGGCTGCGGCTTCGCCCGCACTCGCATGCCCGCACGTCCCGACCACCGAGGCCCCCTGCCCGCCATCGCTCCGGCCACCGCTGCCCTTGCACCCGCTCGCCGCCGGTCGGTTTTGCCCGCCCCTGGGCGTGCGCCCGTTCGGGCTATGCCCGCAACCAGCGCCCAAAACCGCTAGGCCCCTGGCCCTATGACATGTGGGGCCCAGCCCCCACAGAACGTTTTTGTTAAAAAAAAGAGAATAATTTTAAAAACATATATATATATATAATAAATAATAAATAAAAATAAATAAATAAATAAATAACTTAATTAATTATGGTTAATTAACCTAGTTAACTAACTAACCTAATTAACTCTGTTTAATTAAACTTGTTAATTAAACAGTCAATGACATGCGGGACCCACACGTCAGTTTGACCCCGTCAACTCTGTTGACTGCTGACGTCAGCATGACATCATGCTGATGTCATTATTCCATTTTCGAATTAATTTAAATAACTAATTAAATTCCAAAAATTAATAAAATCTTTAGAAAATCATAACTTTTAATCCGTAACTCGGATTAAATTATTTTCAACATGAAAGTTGCTCAGAACGACGAGACGATTCCGAATACGCAGCTCGTTCGTCCGCCACGCGTCCCTAGCATAGTGAACCTGCAACATTTCACCTCCGGTTCATCTGTCCAAAAACGTGAAACACCGGGGATATTTTCCCGGATGTTTCCCCCCTTCACCGGTATCACCTATCCCTGCGTTAGATCACCTCTAGCACCGCATTTGTCATGTTATGCTTTGATTGCTCTGTTATTTATTATGTTCCCCCTCCGTTACTTTTTCCGGTAGATCCCGAGGCCGCTGCCAGTACCCCCTGTGATCGACTACGGAGTTGACGACCCCTCTCTCTTGCCAGAGCAACCAGGCAAGCCCCCCCCCCTTGATCACCAGATATCGCCTATTCTCCTCTATACTGCTTGCATTAGAGTAGTGTAGCATGTTACTGCTTTCGTTAATCCTATTCTGATGCATAGCCTGATCTGTTGATACCTTACCTGCAATCCTAAATGCTTAGTATAGGATGCTAGTTTATCATCATTGGCCCTGCATTCTTGTCAGTCTGCCTTGCTATACTATCGGGCCGTGATCACTTGGGAGGTGATCATGGGTATATACTATACATACATACATACTATACAGATGGTGACTAAAGTCGGGTCAGCTCATTGAGTACCCGCAAGTGATTCTGACGAGGGGGCTGAAAGGACAGGTGGCTCCATCCCGGTAGAGGTGGGCCTGGGTTCCCGACGGCCCTCGACTGTTACTTTGTGGCGGAGCGACAGGGCAGGTTGAGGCCACCTAGGAGACAGGTGGGCCTGGCCCTATTCGGCGTTCGCGGATACTTAATACGCTTAACGAGATCTTGGTATTTGATCTGAGTCGGCTACGAGCCTATACGCACTAACCATCTACGTGGGAGTAGTTATGGGTATCCCGACGTCGTGGTATCAGCCGAAGCACTTCAGACGTCAGCGACGGAGCGGCGCGCGCCGGATTGGACTGGAACGCCACTAGGCTAGGTCTGCTTCCGGCCGCCCACGCAACGTGCAGGTGTGCTCAGGGCGATGGGCCCAGACCCCTGCGCGCTTAGGTTTAGACCGGCGTGCTGGCCTCTCTGTTGTGCCTAGGTGGGGCTGCGACGTGTTGATCTTCCGCGGCCGGGCATGACCCAGGAAAGTGTGTCCGGCCAAATGGGATCGAGCGTGTTGGGTTATGTGGTGCACCCCTGCAGGGAAGTTAATCTATTCGAATAGCCGTGATCTTCGGTAACAGGACGACTTGGAGTTGTACCTTGACCTTATGACAACTAGAACCGGATACTTAATAAAACACACCCTTCCAAGTGCCAGATACAACCGGTGGTCGCTCTACCTCAGGGATATGAGGAGGGGATCGCCGGGTAGGATTATGCTATGAGATGCTACTTGGAGATGCTACTTGGAGGACTTCAATCTACTCGCTTCTACTTGATGCAAGACGGTGGCTGCGAGAAGCGTAGTCTTCGACAGGATTAGTTATCCCCCCTCTTATTCTAGCATTCTGCAGTTCAGTCCACTGATATGGCCTCCTTACACATATACCCATGCATATGTAGTATAGTTCCTTGCTTGCGAGTACTTTGGATGAGTACTCACGGTTGCTTTCTCCCCCTTTTTCCCCCCTTTCCCTTCTACCTGGTTGGCGCAACCAGATGCGGGAGCCCAGGAGCCAGACGCCACCGTCGATGACTACTACTACACTGGAGGTGCCTACTACTTCGTGCAGGCTGCTGACGACGTCTAAGGAGTAGTTTAGGAGGATCCCAGGCAGGAGGCCTGCGCCTCTTTCGATCTGTATCCCAGTTTGTGCTAGCCTTCTTAAGGCAAACTTGTTTAACTTATGTCTGTACTCAGATATTGTTGCTTCCGCTGACTCGTCTATGATCGAGCACTTGTATTCGAGCCCTCGAGGCCCCTCGCTTGTATTATGATGCTTGTATGACTTATTTATGTTTTAGAGTTGTGTTGTGATATCTTCCCGTGAGTCCCTGATCTTGATCGTACACATTTGCGTGTATGATTAGTGTACGATTGAATCGGGGGCGTCACAATGTCATCCTCCCATCGAAGTAAAAGTAGCTGCACCTATTAAAGTTGAATAAAAGATTATCACTTATAATGATCCTATTGTTCCTACTTCTTATGTTGAGAAACCACCTTTCCCTGTTAGGATAAAGGAGCATGCTAAAGCTTCAAATGTGGTTCGTAAAAGCAATATTAGAACTTATACACCTCCTGAGCAAATTAAAGTTGAACCTAATATTGCTATTGTTAAAGATCTCTTGGCTGATAATATTGATGGGCATGTTATTCATTTCCGTGATGAAACCGCTAGAATTGCCAAACCTTGTGCTAAAGATAAACATAGACATGTAGTAGGCATGCCAGTTATTTCTATTAAAATAGGAGATCATTGTTATGATGGTTTATGTGATATGGGTGCTAGTGCTAGTGCAATACCTTTTGACTTATACAAAGAAATTATGTATGACATTGCACCCGCAGAGTTAGAGGATATTGATGTCACAATTAAACTTGCCAATAGAGATACTATTTCACCAATGGGAATTGTTAGAGATGTTGAAGTCTTGTGTGGGAAAACTAAATATCCCGCTGATTTTATTGTTCTTGGCTCCCCACAAGATAGCTTTTGTCCCATTATTTTTGGTAGACCCTTCTTGAACACATTTAATGCTAAGATAGATTGCATAAAGGATGTTGTTACTATTGGTTTATCTGATATGTCTCATGAATTTAATTTCTCTAAATTTCGTAGACAACACCATGAAGAGGAATTGCCTAGTAAAGATGAAATTATTGGTCTTGCTTCTATTTTCATGCCTCCTAGTGATCCTTTAGAACAATATTTGCTAGACCATGAAAATGATATGTTTATGAATGAAAGAAGGGAAATAGATGAAGTATTGTTTAAGCAGGAACCCATCCTGAAACACAGTTTGTCTGTTGAAATCCTAGGGGATCCTCCTCCACCCAAGGGTGATCCCGTGTTTGAGCTTAAACTGTTACCTGATACTCTTAAATATGCTTATCTTGATGAAAAGAAGATATATCATGTTATTATTAGTGCTAACCTTTCAGAGCATGAAGAAGAGAGATTATTGAAAACTCTGAAGAAGCACCGTGCTGCTATTGGATATACTCTCGATGATCTTAAGGGCATTAGTCCCACACTATGTCAACACAAAATAAATTTGAAGAAAGATGCCAAACCAGTTCGTGATCACCAACGATGGCTGAATCCTAAGATGAAAGAAGTGGTAAGAAAGGAAATACTAAAGCTCCTTGAGGTAGGTATAATTTATCCCGTTGCTGATAGTCAGTGGGTAAGTCATGTCCATTGTGTCCCTAAAAAGGGAGGTATTGTTGTCGTTCCTAATGATAAAGATGAATTAATTCCGCAAAGAATTATTACAGGTTATAGGATGGTAATTGATTTCCGCAAATTAAATAAGGATACTAAAAAAAGATCATTACCCCTTACCTTTTATTGATCAAATGCTAGAAAGATTATCCAAACATACACATTTTTGCTTTCTAGATGGTTATTCTGGTTTCTCTCAAATACATGTGTCAGCTGATGATCAATCTAAGACCACTTTTACTTGCCTGTTCGGTACTTTTGCTTATAGACGTATGCCTTTTGGTTTATGTAATGCACCTGCTACCTTCCAAAGATGCATGATGACTATATTCTCTGACTTTTGTGAAAAGATTTGTGAGGTTTTCATGGATGATTTCTCTGTCTATGGATCCTCTTTTGATGATTGCTTGAGCAACCTTGATCGAGTTGTGCAGATATGTGAAGAAACTAATCTTGTCTTGAATTGGGAAAAGTGCCACTTTATGGTTAATGAAGGTATTGTCTTGGGGCATAAAGTTTCTGAAAGAGGTATTGAAGTTGATAAAGCCAAAATTGATGCTATTGAAAAGATGCCATGTCCCAAGGACATCAAAGGTATAAGAAGTTTCCTTGGTCATGCCGGTTTTTATAGGAGGTTCATTAAGAACTTCTCAAAAATTTATCGGCCTCTGACTAATTTATTACAAAAAGATATACCATTTGTGATAGATGATGATTGTGTAGAAGCATTTGAAATACATAAGAAAGCATTGATCTCTGCACGATTGTTCAGCCACCTGATTGGAATTTACCCTTTGAAATTATGTGTGATGCTAGTGATTGTGTTGTAGGTGATGTTCTAGGGCAAAGAGTTGATAAGAACTTAAATGTTATTCAATATGCTAGTAAAACTCTAGACAATGCTCAGAGAAATTATGCTACTACTGAAAAGGAATTCCTAGCAGTTGTATTTGCTTGTGATAAGTTTAGACCATATGTTGTTGATTCTAAAGTAACTATTAACACGGATCATGCTGCTATTAAATACCTTATGGAAAAGAAAGATGCTAAACCTAGACTTATTAGATGGGTTCTCTTGCTACAAGAATTTGATTTGCATATTATTGATAGAAAGGAAGGTGAGAACCCCGTTGCAGACAACTTGTCTAAGCTAGAGAATGTTCTTGATGACCCACTACCTATTGATGATAGCTTTCTTGATGAACAATTAAATGTCATAAATGCTTCTCATACTGCTCCATGGTATGCTGATTATGCTAATTACATTGTTGCTATATTTATACCACCTAGTTTCACATACCAGCAAAAGAAAAAGTTCTTCTATGATTTGAGACATTACTTTTGGGATGACCCACATTGTCGGTGTCAAAACCGGCGGATCTCGGGTAGGGGGTCCCTAACTGTGCGTCAAGGACGAATGCTAACAGGAGACAAGGGACACGATGTTTTTACCCAGGTTCGGGCCCTCTCGATGGAGGTAATACCCTACTCCTGCTTGATTAGTATTGATGATATGGGTAGTACAAGAGTAGATCTACCATGAGATCAAGGAGGCTAAACCCTAGAAGCTAGCCTATGGTATGATTGTTGTATATGGAGTCGATGTCCTACGGACTACAACCCTCCGGTTTATATAGACACCGGATAGGGTTAGGGTTACATAGAGTCGGTTACAATGGTAGGAGATCCTGAATATCCACATCGCCAAGCTTGCCTTCCACGCCAAGGAAAGTCCCATCAGGACACGGGACGAAGTCTTCAATCTCGTATCTTCATAGTCCTGGAGTCCGGCTGAAGGTATAGTCCGGCTACCCGAACACCCCCTAATCCAGGACTCCCTCAGTAGCCCCTGAACCAGGCTTCAATGATGACGAGTCCGGCACGCAGATTGTCTTCGGCATTGCAAGGCAGGTTCCTCCTCCAAGTCCTTCATAGAAGATTGTACACACCAAGAGTAGTGTCCGGCTCTGCAAAATAAGTTTCACATATTGCCATAGAGAGAATAATATTAACACAAATCAAATCCGCTGACGTATTCCGCAGTGCGTCATCACACTACGGCCAAGTCCTTTACTTGAATCGTTTTTACTTTTCCACCTCAGCACGTTTTGCGAGGCGGTTTCCTTGGAACGTCTTGTCAAAGCAGAGATCGTGTACCCCTTTACGGGAGTCTCATCAATACGGACGTGGGTAACCCAACCGTGCCTATTAGCACGTTTCCTCGATTAAAGACGAGTCCCGAATGGTTACGGGGAGGGCTCTTGGTATTCAACCTCTTATAAAGAGACCAAGGCCTTACTCCTTTTTTCAATCTCAAGCGAGTTCGCCCGTCGCCTCGAGTTCCAACACCCTAGGCTCCAGATTCCAGGCGCTTCGGACCTTCGACGATGTCCGGTTCTGACCTTCAAGGCCGATGGACGCCCTCCTCCATCACGGAGGAGGACGTACGAAAGTTGAGGGAGGCTAAGTTCCTGACCGGCGAAATTTCGCATAGGTTGCCTGCTCAAGGGCAGGTCATTCCTAGTCCCCAGCCCGGTGAGAGCGTGGTGTTCATGTCTCACTTCCTTCGGGGGTTGGGCTTCCCAATGGATCCCTTTGTGAGGGGACTGCTGTTTTATTACGGGTTGGAATTCCATGACTTAGCTCCGGAGTCCATCCTCCATATCTCCTCGTTTATTGTCGTGTGTGAAGCGTTCCTCCGTGTTACCTCTCACTTCGGATTATGGCTCAAGACCTTCAAAGTGGAGTCGAAGATGATCAAGGGACGGTACGCAGAGTGCGGAGGCACTGTTATAAGCAAAAATGCTGATGCTCCAGGGCCCGAGGGCTCTTTTCAAGAGGATCTAGGCTTGTGGCAACGAGAGTGGTTTTATATCACCGCTCCCCGGAGAACCAAGTGGGTGGCGCCTCCTGCCTTTCGCTCGGGTCCCCCACCACGGCTAGCGTCATGGGTCAACAGAGGGTTAGATTGGGGTTTACCCAAAGACGTGCCCTTGTTACATGGCCACATTCAGGATCTCTTGGAAGGAGACCTTAGCTTGGTCAAGGTGACGCAGGTCATGCTGATTCGCCGAATATTGCCCGGCAAATGCCGCTCCCTTCGCTTGTGGGAGTTTAATCCAGAGGGACCGCGAGCTCTCCAGAATTTCATGGGCGCAACGCCCATGGAGATGTATAAACTGTTCTTCGGATCACAAGAGATGTGTCCGGATATAACCGAGGACGCATGCCTAAGCTGCAATCGCCCGGATACTCAAGTAGGCAACCTTGTGCCCGGACCTTCTATCCGTATAATTGTCATAAACTTTCCCCTAAAAGAGTCATCCTTTTAAACAGGAGTGGATAGCGAAGGCAAAGCTGATCAAGTGTCCGGCTCCCCTTCCCGAAACCAGGCCGGATCCCGTGCTGGTCAGGATGCTGGAGATAATGCCTTTGGAGGGAAGCAAGGGGGAGGACAAGGAAACTATGGCCTCCTCGAAGGAGGCTGCTCTGAAGGGAGGAACCGACAATTCCTCTCCTAACGGGAAGAAGAGAGCCGCCTCTGACGACCCGGAAACCATGGCCTCGAAGCGGGGGAAAAAATCCTCGTCAGAGGGTCCGACGCTGGGGAGTTCCTCAGTCGGACTACACCCTCAAGGGGATCAGCCCTCCAGCGAGCCGTAAGTAGAGAAAGATTTTCCTTTTGAGGGATGAGGGAAATCCTTGATTTATATCTGAGAAGATTAACCAAATTTTTACCTTGTAGCTCGGACCTCAGCCCTTCTCAGCAGAGCTCGTCTTCGAGGGATCTCCTTCCGGAGATGATAGAGAGCGGGACGCCTCCCCCTGCCGTGCCGCCTAGCGAGGCGGGCGACCCTGAGGTATCGTCGCGGAGGGTTTCTCCGAATCCGGCAGGGGCGGAAGATATCTATGTGGCCCCCCGAGGTTCTCCGCGTCCGGCCTTCGAAAGAGGTCATGGAACAAGTCCGGCACCGCCTAGTGCTCGGCCGGAGGAGCTAAAGATTCTGCTGGGGCGAGCTTCTATCTCGGAGGAGCACCGTGCATTGATGGGCACGGTGATTGAAAGGATCTCATTCGCAGAGAGCGGATTGCATGAGGCCGTCAAAAGTTTACTAACGGGTTTTGAGGTACATTAGATAATGTACACTTTTGTCATTTGCGCATGAATAAGATGCGCCCTGTGTAGATAGTAGCCACTGAGACTCTGCGCGTCGTCAAGAAATGACGGCACGCAAAGGATCATAATCCCAGGTCTAAGATGTCGACGTTGAATGTAGGCGGCAGGGTGTTCGGAATCGAGCCGAACTGATGATTTTGCCGAACTAAAGCGGCAACTGGACGTGGCAGATGCCGACATCACGCTTGCCAACAAGCGGCTTGATGAGGCTCAAGGTATGTAATTCCTCGGGCGGCATCATGTAAGAAGAGTTTTATGCCAATGTCTTACGATGTGTGTGCTTGACGCAGATGGTGCGGCCGCCGTGGAGAGTCTTAGGGCAGAACTTGCCCGAGCTAAAGAACAAGCCAGAGAAAGTGATGCGGCTGCCAAGAAAGCCCTTGAAGAGCTGAGAGCCGAACAGGCTGCTCATTGCCGAAGCAAGGAAGAGATGGCCGAGATGGCCGAAAAGTTAAAGAGTGCTGCAGACCGTTGCAGACTTCTTGAGAAGGAAGACCAGGCGAAACAGATGGACTTAGAGAAGGCCGTTGCCAATGCCAAGGACGCGCGCTCTGCGATGAGAGCTGCGAAGGAGGAGCTGCGTCAGGCCGAACAGATTGCGGCTGGAAAGCCCTTTATGCTGCGAAGGAAATTTTGCGATCCGAAGTTTGCTCCGTTGGACCGGATGTGGAGTGTGGAGGATACCTATCTGGATTTGGCAGCGAGTGCTGCTGATGCGACTGAACACTTTCGAGATCAGAGAGATCGCGAAGTGGAAAAGCTTTTCTGGTCGCAGTTTCACAATCCAGAGCGTCCACTAGCAGTGGACGATTGTTTGGCTCAATGGGCCGAACTGAATAGGTTGTCCGGACTCGCCATGAAGTACGTCATGGGTCATCTGTGGCCGGGGAGATCGGAGCCGAAGAGTTATTTCAGCTTGGTGCAGCAATTCCTTGACGCGGTGCCGCGTATTAATGCAATGAAGAGGTCAGCATGCATAGAGGGCGCAAGGATGGCTCTTGCCCGTGTCAAGACATACTAGGCAGAGATGGAGACCACCGTTGTTGCGTCCCGAGATTCGGACAAAAGCCGAGTACCCTCCGAGCACTATTTTCAGGAAGTCCTTGAAGGAGCTCGTGTAATAGAGACGCAGTGCTCGAAAGATGCTATGTTATGATAGCGTATGTAATTATAAAGTAATATTTTGATAAACTGTAGTGGCCTTTTTATACTTGTGCCTTCAAGTATTGGGAACACCTCCTGTGCGGCCGTTGTAAGATATATATATATACAAAATCTGAAAGATGGCAGTCGTTGGCTTCAGCCCCCACGCACATAGTGCGGGGGTGCTCGCAGAAGACGCATTTTCACACTTAACCCAACGTCTTGGTCCTACAAAGGAGGTGATAGCGCAGCGGGCCAGGCAACCGGACTATAATGCTTTAACACTGTCACTTAGCCATAGGAGCTTGACAGTGAGACTATTTAGGTAGCCCCTTGGTGGCAACTACGCTCGCCCGAGTTCGGGGCGCGTATGTGCCTGACCGGGAAGCGGCCCTTCGTTAAAGCGGAGGAATCCGATAGATTCCGATAGGTCATCGAGTGGCCGACCAGTCTCACGCTACATCATGACAGTCAGTTTTCGGCTTTCTCTACTGAGGTGCTCGCCCGGCCGAACTGGGTCACAATCGCAGTAGTTCTCCTGGTGCTACCTTAGCCGATAGAGCGGAACGTAAGGTAGCCAAACTCAGGAGCCGAGCAACCCAACATTTGACCAAAGACATGATTCGGAGCTGATGCATATAATGCCAAAACTCGCGACACCGAACACTCCCTAAGGTGTTTGGTCTTTATGAGTGCGGGCGAAACAACACTCTTTATTAAAAAAAGCCCCTCGTGTCCAGGTACGTGCAAAAATTCTGACGTGGCCACATGCCAAGACGCCAGCCTCCTCCTTTGGTTATATCAGAAAAAACCAGGGGATGTGTAGCAACAAGAGACAGTAAAAAAAGGTTTACGCAGGGTCTTAATCTAAAAAGAATCCTTTAGGACGGGTCCCTACTGCACGTCTGCGCTTGTGTCTCCGTTGTGCCATATCCTGGACGGGCGCCGCACGACGTTCATCTGTAAAAGAGAGGAACTGAGTTGAAAACGGGTCGTGCCGAACAAAAGTTTTAAATAAACAAAGTATAAAATATATAAAATTGTGCTTTATTGTCTCTTATTGTATATGCATGGAGCCCCTAGTGGGGGTATATGGCCACTAAGCCTGCATCAATGATGATTTTGTCCCGAACTCGTCTATCCGCGTTCGTGGTCTTTAATGACCTATTTCAAAGTTTTTTGGCCGGTGAGGCCATTTTACTGTGGGGCTATCAAAGCGGCCGCACAGTCCTCCGCTTGGGGAGGCGCACTTTAGTGCTTCCCCTTCAAAGAGATGATGCCTCGTGGACCGAGCATCTTAAGCGTGAGAGATGCATAATGCGGTATTGCGTTAAAGCGGGCGAAAGCTTCGCGTCCCAGTAGTGCTTGATAGCGACTTGAGAATGGGACGATATGGAAGGTCAGCTTTTCGCGGCGGAAGTTATCAGCAGAGCCGAATATAACTTCGAGCCGGAGAAAACCCATACAATGGGTGTCCGGACCAGGTGTTACCCCTTGAAAGGAGGTTTTGCTGCGGCGGATTCTTGCTGGGTTTATCCCCATGTGATGGATTGTATCCTGATATATCAGGTTTAGTCCACTGCCGCCGTCCATAAGGACATTTGAAAACCGGAGTCCGCCAATTATTGGATCGAGTATCAAGGCAGTCCAGCCTGCATTCTTGATATTTCTAGAATAATCTAGCTGTTCGGAGATGATTGGTTTTGACGACCAGTGGCGGGACCCTTTGGGGATAGGTCGTGTGGTGCGTACCTTTATGGGCGCCGCACGTTTTGTTATGTGAAGTAAGTTCACTATTTTTACTTCTTGTGGGAAGTTCTTTTGTTTCCTGGTGATCTGCTTTTGGGGTTCGTCCTCGTCTTCGCTTGGTGTGTCGAGCCCCTTGTGTTCGGCATTGAGTCTGCTGGATTGTTTGAAAACCCAACAATCTTTGTGGGTATGGTTAGCAGGCTTCCCGGGAGTACTGTGTATCTGACATATCCTGTCCAGGATTTTATTTAAGTTGGATGGACCGTCCCTGTTATCCTGGAGGGGTGGTTTTGTCTGATTTTGTCATGAACCTTTGAATCCGGCATTAACTGTCGTGCTCTTCGGACTTTTTTCCTTAGTCCGGCGACGGTCCTTGTTGCGTCGCGGTTTTCCATTTCCATCCATAGTTTTGGATGTACTTGGGTCGCTGGGGCTGCACCTTGCCAACCAGCTGCCCTCTCCTGCACAAAAGCGGGTCATGAGGCTTGTTAGTGCGGCCATTGTTCTTGGCTTTTCTTGGCCGAGGTGTCTGGCGAGCCATTCGTCTCGGACGTTATGCCTGAAAGCTGCTAAGGCTTCGGCGTCCGGACAGTCGACTATCTGATTCTTTTTAGTGAGGAATCTATTCCAGAACTGCCGAGCTGATTCTCCAGGCTGTTGAGTTATGTGACTAAGATCGTCTGCATCCGGAGGGCGGACATAGGTCCCTTGAAAATTTGCTCGGAAAGCATCCTCGAGCTCTTCCCAACTTCCAATTGTGTTTTCAGGAAGGCTTTTAAGCCAATGCCGGGCTGGCCCTTTAAGCTTAAGGAGTAAATATTTTATGGGAGGATCATCTCCTATAGCCATGTGTATGTGGAGGATATAATCCTCGATCCAGACTCCAGGGTCTGTTGTTCCATCATATGCCTCTATGTTTACGGGTTTGAATCCCTCTGGAAATTCATAGTCCAGGACTTCATCAATGAAACATAGGGGGTGTGCGGCGCCCCTGTATTTGGGTGTGCCGGATTCTGATGATGGCTTTATTGCATTGCTTACGAGAGCTTGCTTTCTTGGCCCATAAATGGACCTAACTGGCCCATGATGCGAATCCTTAGGTGGGTCGCATGCCGATTTAAGTGCGGAGCCGCTTGCCGCTTTGTGAGGTCGTCTATCCGACCGTGTGCCTTTCTTATTTTTTAAATGCGGGGGCTCTAGGGCCTCTTCGTCGAATTCAGGCAGTAGCTTTCTTTTCAGATAGCTTTTAGTGCGGAGACCGTCGCCGTATTTATCTGCGGTATTGATTACTTTGCTCCATCTAATCCGGAGTGCATCTTCCGCTGTTTTTAGCTTCCGCTTCTGCTTTTTCAGGTTGCGTGCAGTTGCAACGAGCCTCTCGTGGAGATTCTTCTGCTCCATGGGTTTATCCGGCGTGAGGTCGTCCGGAATGCCGTTTTTGCCGGAGGAGGGATGTTCGGTTTCTCTATCCGTGTTGCCCTGTTCGGACGGTTGCCCTAAGGCCTGCTCGTCATCTACCGGCTTGTCCTGCTCTATGGCTGGGTTTTTATCGAGGCGGGGCTTGGGTCGGCGTTTACGCCGATGCTTTGATTGCTTTTCGGGGGGTCGATCTCCCGTTCCATCCCCTTTTTCCTCATTGTTTGCTTTCTTTAGGGGTATCCACCATGTACACATCGTGAGATGAGGTGGCTGTCCAATGCCCTATGGGCGTTGGTTCATCGGTATCTCCTGCGTCGTCGTCCATGCTGTTGATGTCTCCGGAGTCGAAGTTGAGCACGTCATTTAAATTGTCGACAGTGGCTACCAAGTGGGTGGTGGGTGGGCTTTGAATTTCTTCATCGTCCGTATCCCATCCTCGTTTACCGCAGTTCGGCCAGGGCTCTCCTGATAAAGAGAGAGACTTGAGAGAATTCAGGATATCGCCAAAAGGCGAGTGCTGAAAGATGTCCGCGGCGGTGAACTCCATTACTGGCGCCCAATCGGATTCGATCGGCAGGGGCGCGGGGGGTTCGGAGTCCGGAGAGGAGTCCGGATCCTCGGAGTCGTGAGTCACGCAGAGTGTGGGGCCAGTGTTCGGCTCGATCGCCTTTGAGATCGCAGCCCCCGAGGTGGCATGCAACCGCTCATCCTCGATTGACACAATTGGCTCCGAATTAAGGGTCAGAGATGGTGCGTTTGCGGCCTCCGGGATACTGTTCGGTGACAGAGCTAGATCATGCCCTGCGAGACAGTGCGGCGCGCTTGGTTGTGGCTCGAATCCGTCGAAGATCAAATCTCCGCGGATGTCTGCCATGTAATTTAGGCTTCCAAACCTGACTTGATGGCCAGGGGCGTAACTTTCGATCTGCTCTAGGTGGCCAAGCGAATTGGCCCGCAGTGTGAAGCCGCCGAAGACGAAGATCTGTCCGGGGAGAAAAGTCTCACCCTGGACCGCATCGTTGTTGATGATCAAAGGAGCCATCGGGCCTAAAGGCGACGACATAGAGGAACTCTCAATGAAAGCACCAATGTCGATGTCAAAACCGGCGGATCTCGGGTAGGGGGTCCCGAACTGTGCGTCAAGGCCGGATGCTAACAGGAGACAAGGGACACGATGTTTTTACCCAGGTTCGGGCCCTCTCGACGGAGGTAATACCCTACTCCTGCTTGATTAATATTGATGATATGGGTAGTACAAGAGTAGATCTACCACGAGATCAAGGAGGCTAAACCCTAGAAGCTAGC
This sequence comes from Triticum aestivum, assembly GCF_018294505.1. Taxonomy (NCBI): domain Eukaryota; kingdom Viridiplantae; phylum Streptophyta; class Magnoliopsida; order Poales; family Poaceae; genus Triticum; species Triticum aestivum. The sequence continues at coordinate 62,051,950 of NC_057812.1, forward strand.
CTATGGTATGATTGTTGTATATGGAGTCGATGTCCTACGGACTACAACCCTCCGGTTTATATAGACACCGGATAGGGTTAGGGTTACACAGAGTCGGTTACAATGGTAGGAGATCCTGAATATCGGCATCGCCAAGCTTGCCTTCCACGCCAAGGAAAGTCCCATCCGGACCCGGGACGAAGTCTTCAATCTCGTATCTTCATAGTCCTGGAGTCCGGCTGAAGGTATAGTCCGGCTACCCGAACACCCCCTAATCCAGGACTCCCTCACACATCTTTATAAAGAAGGAGTAGATGGTGTTATTAGACGTTGTGTACCTGAGCATGAACAGGAACAGATCCTACGCAAGTGTCACTCTAAGGCTTATGGAGGACACCATGCTGGAGATAGAACTGCACACAAGGTACTGCAATCCGGTTTTTATTGGCCTACTCTCTTCAAGGATGCCCGTAAGTTTGTTGTATCTTGTGATGAATGTCAAAGAATTGGTAATATTAGTAGACATCAAGAAATGCCTATGAATTATTCACTTATTATTGAACCATTTGATGTTTGGGGCTTTGATTATATGGCACCTTTTCCTTCCTCTAATGGGTATACACATATTTTAGTTGTTGTTGATTACGTTACTAAGGCCCTGTTTGTTTGGGCTTTTGCTTCTGCTTTTGCAGCTTTTCCACTTTGGCCAAAAAGCCATAAAAGCTCCTAAATATGTGCTTTAGAATCTTTTTTGGCTTTTGATGAATCAATATAACCCATTTGAGCTCCAAAAAGCCATAAAAGCTCCAAAAGCACCTATTTAGGAGCTTTTATAGCTTTTTGTCCAAAGTGGAAAAGCTGCAAAAGCAGAAGCAAAAGCCCAAACAAATAGGGCCTAAGTGGGTAGAAGCTATTATTCCAACTAGTAGTGCTGATCATAACACCTCTATTAAAATGATTAAAGAAGTTATTTTTCCAAGGTTTGGAGTCCCTTGATATTTAATGACTGATTGTGGTTCACATTTTATTCATGGTGCTTTCCATAAAATGCTTGCTAAATATGATGTTAATCATAGAATTGCATCTCCTTATCACCCACAGTCTAGTGGTCAAGTAGAATTGAGCAATAGAGAACTCAAATTAATTTTGCAAAAGACTGTTAATAGATCAAGAAAGAATTGGTCCAAGAAACTTGATGATGCATTATGGGCCTATAGAACTGCATATAAAAATCCTATGGGTATGTCTCCGTATAAAATGGTTTATGGAAAAGCAAGTCACTTACCTCTCAAACTAGAACAGAAGGCTTATTGGGCTATTAAAGAACTCAATTATGATTTCAAACTTGCCGGTGAGAAGAGGTTATTTGACATTAGCTCACTTGATGAATGGAGAACCCAAGCCTATGAGAATGCCAAATTATTTTAAAGAAAAAGTTAAAAGATGGCATGACAAAAGGATACAAAAGCGTGAGTTTAATGTAGGTGATTATGTATTGTTATACAACTCTCATTTAAGATTTTTTGCAGGAAAACTCCTCCCTAAATGGGAAGGTCCTTACGTTATCGAGGAGGTCTATCGTTCCGGTGCCATAAAAATCAACAATTTCGAAGGCACAAATCCGAAGGTGGTGAACGGTCAAATAATTAAACATTATATCTCAGGTAATCCTATAAATGTTGAAACCAATGTTATTGAAACCGTAACCCCGGAGGAATACATAAGGGAAACTTTCCGGAACGTTTCAAACTCCGAAAAGGAATAGGTATGTGGCACGGTAAGTAAACCGACTCCAAAACAATTTTAATGGCAATTTTCTCTAGTTTTGGAATATTTAGAAAAATAGAAAAATAAGAAGCAATCTGGGAAGGACACGAGGGCTCCACGAGGGTGGAGGGCGCGCCCCCGTACCTCGTGGGCACCTCGTGTGCTCTCCGGACTTTGTTTTCTTACACGACACGTATTTTGGTCAGTAAAAATTCATTATATAACCTCCCGAAGGTTTTGACTCCCGTATCACGCAAAAATCTCATGTTCTTGTTTCAAGTTGTTTTCTGCCAGGGTTGTCAAAGCCAAGCGTCATGTCGTCTCCCTCCTCCTCCAATAATGAGGGCAACGATGCTTGGCTAATGAAGATAGATCTGAAGAGAGAAGAACCCATGGAGATCAACAAGGATGAAGGGATCAAGAAGACCACGGAGGACCAAGTTCCGGCAACGGAAGACATCGTTCAACTTGATCAAAATCTTCTTACCCCAACTGAGATCGAAGCTTTCAACTGGATCACAATCTTCTTACCCCAAATAAATCGAAGCTTTCAAGATGATTGAGTTAGCTTGTATACAAAATAAGTATCTCACACGTGAAAATATTTTGTTGAAGGAGCATATCATCACACTCAAAGGCATTATCCGCAAGTTAGAAGACCTCCTACGCTCGATGTGCGACTATCCATCATCACCACCATCTTCTTCACCAACAAAGGAGACATAACCACATGGGTATGGGCACTCCCCTTGGCAACTGCCTAGCTTGGGGGAGTGCCCCGGTATCGTATCACCATCACTTTTATCTTTACCGTTTTTCTTAGTTCGATCCTTTTGGTAATATCTTGATCTAGTAGCGTAAAGTTTTAGTATGATCTAGTTGTGAGTTTTGCTTTATGATCCTTCTATGTAATCGAGTCTATAAGATATATATATAATAAAGATTAGTGCTGAGTCAAGGGCTTGATTATTTTGCCATGATCTTGAGTGAATAAAAGAAAAGAAAAAGAATAAAAAGGAAGTAAAAGAGATCATATGGATCTTATGGAGAGTAATGAACCCACATATAAAAAGTATGATGAATAAAAGTTGTTGAGAGTTGACAAACATAGTTTTGGTCATTGTTGCAATTAATAGGAAGTAATAAAGAAAGAGAGGTCTTCACATATAAATACACTATCTTGGACATCTTTTATGATTGTGAGCACTCATTAAAATATGACATGCTAAAGGGTTGACGTTGGACAAGGAAGACAACATAATGGGTTATGTTTTCTTACATCTGAGATAAATTATATTGTCATGGATCATCCAACATGGTTGAGCTTGCATTTCCCTCTCATGCTAGCCAATTTTTTGCACCAAGTAGAGATACTACTTGTGCTTCCAAATATCCCTAGACCCAGTTTTGCCATGAGAGTCCACCATACCTACCTATGGATTGAGTAAGATCCTCCGAGTAAGTTGTCATCGGTGCAAGCAATAAAAATTGCTCTCTAAATATGTATGACTTATTTGTGTGGGAGAAAATAAGCTTTATACGATCGTGTGATATGGAAGAAAAAAAGCGACGGACTGCATAATAAAGGTCCATATCACAAGTGGCAATATAAAGTGACGTTCTTTCGCATTAAGATTTTGTGCATCCAACCATAAAAGCACATGACAACCTCTGCTTCCCTCTGCGAAGGGCCTATCTTTTACCTTTATCCCCTACCTTACATAAGAGTCATGGTGATCTTCACCCTTCCTTTTTACATTTTATCTTTTGGCAAGCACAACATGTTGGAAAGATCCTGGTATATATGGCTAATTGGATGTGAATTTTCATGAACTATTAATGTTGACATTACCCTTGAGGTAAAACGTTGGGAGGCAAAACTATAAGCCCCTATCTTTCTCTGTGTCCAATTAAAACTCCATACCCATAAGTATTGCGTGAGTGTTAGCAATTGTGAAATACTATATGATAGTTGAGTATGCGGACTTGCTGAAAAGCTCTTATATTGACTCTTTCCTATGTTATGATAAATTGCAATTGCTCCAATGACTGAGATTATAGTTTGTTAGTTTTCAATGAAGTTTATGATTCATACTTGAAATTGTGATTAAATTGTTACTCTAGCATAAGAGATCATATGACAAGAATTATATAAGTTGTTGTTCTAAGAATGATCATGATGCCCTCATGTCCGTATTTTATTTTAATCGACACCTCTATCTCTAAACATGTGGACATATTTTTCAATTTCGGCTTTCGCTTGAGGACAAGCGAGGTCTAAGCTTGGGGGAGTTGATACGTCCATTTTGCATCATAATTTTATATCGATATTTATTGCATTATGGACTATTATTACACATTATGTCACAATACTTAAGCATATTCTCTCTTATTTTACAAGGTTTACATAAAGAGGAAGAATGCCGGCAGCTGGGATTCTGGGCTGGAAAAGAAGCAAATATTAGAGACCTATTCTGCACAGCTCCAAAAGTCCAAAAACTTCACGGAAGTCATTTTCAGAATATATAAAAAATACTGAGCGCAAGAAGTTCACCAGGGGGGACACACCCTGCCCACGAGGGTGGGGCGCACCCTACCCCCTGGGCGCGCCCCCTACCTCGTGGGCCCCCTGGTGACCCTCTGATGCCCATCTTCCGCTCTATGGAGTCTTTCGATGAGGAAAAAATCATAAGCCATCTTTCCGGACGAGACTCCGCCGCCACGAGGCGGAACCTTGGCGGAACCAATCTAGGGCTCTGGCGGAGCTGTTCTTCCGGGGAAACTTCCCTCCGGGAGGGGGGAATCATCACCATCATCATCACCAACGATCCTCTCATCGAGATGGGGACAATCTCCATCAACATCTTCACCAGCACCATCTCCTCTCACACCCTAGTTCATCTCTTGTATCCAATTCTTGTCTCTAAGTCCGGGATTGGTACCTGTGGGTTTCTAGTAGTGTTGATTACTCCTTGTAGTTGATGCTAGTTGGTTTACTTGTTGGAAGATCATATGTTCAGATCCTATATGCATATTAATACTCCTCTGATTATGAACATGAATATGCTTTGTGAGTAGTTACGTTTGTTCCTGAGGACATGGGATAAGTCTTGCTATTAGTAGTCATGTGAATTTGGTATTCGTTCGATATTTTGATGAGATGTATGTTGTCTCTCCTCTAGTGGTGTTATGTGAACGTCGACTACATGACACTTCACCATTATTTGGGCCTAGAGGAAGGCATTGGGAAGTAATAAGTAGATAATGGGTTGCTAGAGTGACAGAAGCTTAAAGCCTAGTTTATGTGTTGCTCGTAAGGGGCTGATTTGGATCCACATGTTTCATGCTATGGTTAGGTTTACCTTAATACTTTTGTTGTAGTTGTGGATGCTTGCAATAGAGGTTAATCATAAGTGGGATGCTTGTCCAAGTAAGGACAGCACCCAAGCACCGGTCCACCCACATACCAAATTATCAAAGTACCGAATGCGAATCATATGAGCGTGATGAAAACTAGCTTGACGATATTCCCATGTGTCCTCGGGAGCGCTTTTCTCTATATAAGAGTTTTTCAAGCTTTTCCTTTGCTACAAAAAGGATTGGGCCACCTTGCTGCACTTTATTTACTTTTATTACTTGTTGCTCGTTACCAATTATCTTACCACAAAACTATCTGTTACCTATAATTTCAGTGCTTGCAGAGAATACCTTGCTGAAAACCACTTATCATTTCCTTCTGCTCCTCGTTGGGTGCGATACTCTTACTTATCAAAAGGAATATGATAGTTCCCCTATACTTGTGGGTCATCAGGGGGTCGTTCACTTCGACCTCCTCTTCGGACGACTCGTCGCCCACGTCTTCCACGAGGGGAGCCTCATCCCCGGCGCCGCTGGCCTTCCTGGCAGACTCCGCCCACTGGGCGAGCTCCCTCTCCTCCGCGGCCGCGTCGGCCTCATCCTCCATGCCACCAACGCTACCGGCCTCATTGGCGAGTGTCGCCTCTGCCGCCCTGGTGGCGATGCAGTCCAGCTCCGCCTTGGTGGTATCCTGGATGAGCAGCGGCTCGTCGCGGACATAAGCATCCGACAAGGTGTCAAAGAACTCCTGCACCCTCTCCACTGGCGGCTCGGCCCAGGCCGGGTCAAGGCCGTGTGTGTTGACGTATGCCATCATGACGATGATGGCGGACTGGCGAGAGTTGTTGCTCAGCAGGACCACTCCCACCGGCAACCCAAACAGGGCCCTCTTGATGGCCTTGCGAGCCTTCGCGGCCTTGCTGGTCCTATAAGCCCTGACGTCATTGCCCACGTCGAGCTGAAAGAGCCTTTGACAGAAATGGGCATGCCACATAACCGTGAAGTTATGCTTCAGGCCAGGGCGGAGCCTCATGACATCGGCCGCATTCCTGAAGTCCCAGGCCGGCCTCCCCTTGTTGTGCATCGGGGCGATTCGGCGACGGATGAAGTCCACCCCAATCATCTCGAGGGTGAGCTCGGCCATGGTGAGGCGATGGATCCTGGTGGCGGCGATCGAGAGCTTCTTGTCGTTGGCGTCGAGGTCGCTCCAGTCTGTGCAGTGGGTCAGCGGGCTTTGACGAACCCGGTAAAACTCCTACAGATCCTCCTCATCGATCCAGCACCACCGGCCCCACCACTCCACCCACCTCTCCTTCTGGGCACCCTCCGGGTACGTGCCTTTCTCTTGGGTCCTCGGGATCTAGGCGATTCTCCAAGAGATGGCGCCCCCTGGTTGGAGGCGAGGGGAGAAATAGTGGTGGAAGAGCGTCGTGCTAGGGAGCACCCGGGCGATGCCCTCGCAGAGGTGGGCAAAGAGATACATGCATGCCACTGTGTTCGGCATGAGGTCCAAAAGATGGAAGCCGTAGGTGTGCATGACGTCGTTGAAGAAGTTAGAGAAAGGGGGGAGAGCCCGCAAGAGAAGAAATCGACGAAGAAGGGGTACCGATTTGGGCCATCCTCGGCAAAAACAGCGGGGACGACGCGCTGTTAGGGTGGCCCGTCATCTTCCTCCCCCATAGGGCCAAGAAGAAGTTCTAGAGATGGACCGCATCGACCGTCGACAGGAAGTAGGCAAGCTGCGTCCGCCGCGCCGCCGACTTGCTCTCCGGCACCTCCTTCTCCCCGACATCCTTGGCCGCTCCCTTGCCCCTGCTGGTTTTGGGCGCCATGGCAGCTTGGGGGGATCAAGAGCAATGGGGGCGCAGCGGCAGCAAGCAGAGGCAAGAACTTTGAATCTTTCGCCTGAGGAACAAGAGAGGAACGGCGGTTCCGAGATTGGAAGAGGCGTAGAGGGTAAATGAGCAGCACGCCTGTGGTTTTTCCTTTTTATGGGGAAGGCACGGGCCGCCTCTTTACCATTTACCATGATGTGATGCATGAGGGCAGGAACCGCCCCACGCATGACCCCCACGTCACGCACGACCCCCACACTGCGCATTCAACGCGGGTCGTGGGGAAGTGAACTGGCAAGGGAGTTACTGCGGTACAACTCGGCCTGCATGCTCGCGCACCATTATGGGCCTTGCCCAACAACGTGTCACGCTTATGTATGGCCCAGTCCCGGGGGCTCCTATCGTGCACAAAAGGAGGGGTCCTATTTTGTGCCCCTTTACTTGTGCGCAGGCAATTGAAGCCACGCCTGCGGCCACACCTAGCGGAGCAGAGGAAGTAAGCAAAGCCACAAGACAACCAGACCAACGCCAAGCCAGAAACATGAAGAGCAGAGGTGTGAGGTGAAATCCCTCGGCAAGGCCCTTGCCGGGGCGGCCTCCACAGCCCCGGCAAGAACCTTGCCGGGGCAACTTGCCCAACACCAGCAGAGCCGCCACCCTTGAGCCCAAGAGTTCCAGCACCATCAACCACTTTGGAATCGAGGCTCGGGAGGCACCTCCATGGTGGCATCAGATCTTTTTGGAGACCAGAAGCACACAAGACTAGATGATAACCGGAAGATGACGATCCTCGGCAAGATCCTTGCCAAGGATACCCACTAGACCCCCGGCAAGACCCTTGCCGGGGACGACCACGATGCCACAGCAAGACTCTTGCCGAAGACATCCGCGGGGCCGTAGCCAGGCCCACATCTGCCAAGACTCCACCGTCGTTCCCATGCAGCTACCAACCCACCAGCTAGGCAAGCACCTGCGTGGCTACGTGCGTCCTCTAGGCCAACTCGGCAAGCACCTTCGTGGTGGCATGCAGATCATCATGAAGACTCCGCCACCGCACCAACTCAGCACCTAGCCAGCGTGGCGCTACACGCCTCGTCAGTGCAGATGCGCGTCGAAGCCAGGCGAGGCGGCGACAGCTGGGACGAGCTTCCTTGTCGTCCCCGATAAAGCAAGAAGGGCACGTCAGCAACGCATTAAATGCGTTTTCCCTATGGTGTGAGGAGATAGACTCGACTACTGTATAGCTTTCCACCTCCTGTGTGCCACTATGGCAGCCCCTTTGACTATAAAAGGAGGCCCATGGCGTACTGAGAGAGGATTCGGATTGTTTTGGACCCTGCACACCTTGTAGCTAGTCCAAGAACACCAGATAAACACAAACCAGCAGGAGTAGGGTATTATGCATCACTTGTGGCCCGAACCTGGAGAATCCCCCAGCATTGATCTCTCAATCCTGCTCTTTCCACAGCCATGCGCCCGCCAACCGTAGCAAAAGGGGTTCCTCGAGATCCCATAGGTGTCATTTCCCCCGACACTCGTGGGCCCCCGGAGCTCCACCGACCTACTTATTTCGCGTATATATACTCTTATACCCTGAATATATCTAGGAGAGCCACGAAACCACTTTTCCACCACCGCAACCTTCTGTACCCGTGAGATCCCATCTTGGGGCTAATACGTCTCCAACATATCTGTAATTTTTGATTGTTCCTATTTGGGTTGCTGGATGTTTAATGGGTTTATTTATACACTTTTATTTTATTTTTGGGACTAACCTATTAACCGGAGGCCCAGCCCAAATTGTTGTTTTTTTCCTATTTTAGTGTTTTGGAGAAAAAGAATATCAAATGGAGTCTAAACGGAATGAAACCTTCGGGAGCGTGATTTTTAGAACAAACGTGATCCAGAGGACTTGGAGTGGACGTCAAGCAATCAACGAGGAGGCCACGAGGCAGGGGGCGCGCCTACCCCCCTGGTCGCGCCCTCCACCCTCGTGGGCCCCTCGTGGCTCCATCGACCTACTTCTTCCTCCTATATATACCTACGTACCCTGAAAACATCAGAGGGCACCACGAAAACCTAATTCCAGGGCCGCAACCTTCTGTACCCATGAGATCCCATCTTTGGGCCTTTTCCGGTGCTCCGCCGAAGGGGGCATTGATCACGGAGGGCTTCTACATCAACACCATAGCCCCTCCGATGATGTGTGAGTAGTTTACCTCAGACCTTCGGGTCCATAGTTATTAGCTAGATGGCTTCTTCTCTCTCTTTGGATCTCAATACAAAGTTCTCCTCGATTCTCTTGGAGATCTATTCGATGTAATCTTCTTTTGCGGTGTGTTTGTCGAGATCCGATGAATTGTGGGTTTATGATCAAGATTATCTATGAACAATATTTGAATCTTCTTTGAATTCTTTTATGTACGATTGGTTATCTTTGCAAGTCTCTTAGAATTATCGGTTTGGTTTGGCCTACCAGATTGATCTTTCTTGCAATGGGAGAAGTGCTTAGCTTTGGGTTCAATCTTGCGGTGCTCGATCCCAGTGACAGTAGGGGAAATGACACATATTGTATTGTTGCCATCGAGGATAAAAAGATGGGGTTTATATCATATTGCATGAGTTTATCCCTCTACATCATGTCATCTTGCTTAAAGCGTTACTCTGTTCTTATGATCTTAATACTCTAGATGCATGTTGGATAGCTGTTGATGTGTGGAGTAATAGTACTAGATGCAGGCAGGAGTCGGTCTACTTGTCACGGACGTGATGCCTATATACATGATCATACCTAGATATTCTCATAATTATTCGCTTTTCTATCAATCGATCAACAGTAATTTGTTCACCCACCGTAATACTTATGCTATCTTGAGAGAAGCCACTAGTGAAACCTATGGCCCCCGGGTCTATTCTCCATCATATAAGTTTCCAATATATTTTATTTTGCAATCTTTACTTTCAATCTACATCATAAAAATACCAAAAATATTTATCTTATTATTATTATTTCTATCAGATCTCACTCTTGCAAGTGGCCGTGAAGGGATTGAAAACCCCTTTATCACACTGGTTGCGAGGTTCTTATTTGTTTGTGTAGGTACGAGGTGACTCGCGCGTGGTCTCCTACTGGATTGATACCTTGGTTATCAAAAACTGAGGGAAATACTTATGCTGCTTTGTTGCATCACCCTTTCCTCTTCAAGGGAAAACCAACGCATGCTCAAGAGGTAGCAAGAAGGATTTCTGGCGCCGTTGCCGGGGAGATCTACGCAAAGTCAAGACATACCAAGTACCCATCACAACTCTTATCCTTCGCATTACATTATTTGCCATTTGCCTCTCGTTTTCCTCTCCCCCACTTCCCCCTTATCGTTTCATTCGCCCTCTTTTCCTTTCGTCCTCTCCTTCCGTTCGCTTTTTCTTCTTTTCGCTTGTTTACTTGTGTGTTGTATTGCTTGCTTGTCACGATGGCTCAAGATAATAGTAAATTGTGTGACTTTGCCAATAACAACAATAATGATTTTATTTGCACTTCGATTGCTCCTCTTACCGATGCTGAACCTTGTGAAATTAATACTGCTTTGCTGAATCTTGTCATGAAAGATCCGTTTTTTGGCCTTCCTAGTGAAGATGCCGCTACCCATCTAAACAACCTTATTGATTTGTGTGATATGCAAAAGAAGAAATACGTGGATAATGATATTGTTAAACTTAAGCTATTTCTGTTTTCGCTTAGAGATCGTGCTAAAGCTTGGTTTTCGTCTTTGCCTAAAAATAGTATTAATTCATGGAATAAGTACAAGGATGCTTTTATCTCAAAGTATTTTTCCTCCCGCTAGGATCATCTCTCTTAGAAACGATATTATGAATTTTAAGCAACTTGATCATGATCATGTTGCACAATCTTGGTAGAGGATGAAATTGATGATACGTAATTGCCCGACACATGGTTTGAATTTATGGATGATTATACAAAAAAAATTATGTTGGATTGAATTTTGCTTCTAGAAATCTTTTAGATTCGGCGGCGGGAGGCACTTTTATGGAAATCACTTTACGTGAAGCTACCAAACTCCTAGATAATATTATGGTTAATTATTCTCAATGGCGCACTGAAAGACCTACTAGTAAAAAGGTGCATGCAATTGAAGAGATTAATGTTTTGAGTGGAAAGATGGATGAACTTATGAAATTGTTTGCTAATAAGAGTGCTCTTACTGATCCCAATAATATTCCTTTGTCTACTTTGATTGAGAATAATAATGAATCTATGGATGTGAATTTTGTTGGTAGGAACAATTTTGGTAACAACGCGTATAGAGGTAATTTTAATTCTAGGCCGTTTCCTAGTAATTCCTCTAATAATTATGGTAATTCCTACAACAATTCTTATGGAAATTATAATAATATATCCTCTAATTTTGAATCTAGTATTAAAGAATTTATTAGTTCGCAAAAGAGTTTCAATGCTTTGATTGAAGAAAAATTGCTTAAGATTGATGAATTGGCTAGGAACATGGATAGAATTTCTCTAGATGTTGATTCTTTGAAACTTAGATCTACTCCACCTCAGCATTATGTCAATGAGTCTCTCAAAGCCATGAGAATTTCCATTGATGAGTGCAAAGAAAGAACCGCTAGGATGCGTGCTAAGAAAGATTGCTTTGTGAAAGCGTGTTCTTCTAGTTTTCATGATAATAAATATGAAGATCTAAAAGTGATTGATGTGTCCCCTATTAAATCCTTGTTTTGCAATATGAATCTTGATAATTATGGGACTGGAGATGAGTCAACTTTAGTTAGAAGGCGTCCCAAAAATTTGTAGTTTTTAGATCTTGATGCAAAAATTGGTAAAAGTGGGATTCAAGAGGTTAAAATTTTAAATAGCAATGAACCCATTATCTTGGATTTCAAGGAATTTAATTTTTATAGATTTTATTTCCTTGTTGCAATCCGTGCTAAATTCTCCTCATGCTCATAGTCAAAATAAAGCTTTTACTAAACATGTCGTTGATGCTTTGATGCAATCTTATGAAGAAAAACTTGAGTTGGAAGTTTCTATCCCTAGAAAACTTTATGATGAGTGGGAACCTACTGTTAAAATAAAAATTAAAGATCATGAATTCTATGCTTTGTGTGATTTGGGCGCTAGTGTTTCCACGATCCCAAAAACTTTGTGTGATTTGCTAGGTTTCCGTGAATTTGATGATTGTTCTTTAAACTTGCACCTTGCGGATTCCACTATTAAGAAACCTACTGGAAAAATTAATGATGTTCTTATTGTTGCAAATAGGAATTATGTGCCCGTAGATTTCATTGTTCTTGATATAGATTGCAATCCTTCATGTCCTATTATCCTTGGTAGACCTTTCCTTAGAACGATTGGTGCAATTATTGATATGAAGGAAGGGAATATTAGATTCCAATTTCCGTTAAGGAAAGGCATGGAACACTTCCCTAGAAATAAAATTAAATTACCATATGAATATATTATGAGAGCAACTTATGGATTTCCTACCAAAGATGGCAATACCTAGATCTATCCTCGCGTTTATGCCTAGCTAGGGGCGTTAAACGATAGTGCTTGTTGGGAGGCAACCCAATTTTATTTTTATTCCTTGATTTTTGTTCCTGTTTAGTAATAAATAATTTATCTAGCATATGTTTTGGTTGTGTTTTTTGTGTTTAATTAGTGTTTGTGCCAAGTAGAACCATTGGGAAGACTTGGGGAAAGTCTTTTTGATCTTGCTATAAAAAATAGAAACTTTAGCGCTTGCGAGAATTGCTGCCATTTTTTATTGGAGAGTGACATTTAGTTAATTCTTTTTGAAGAAGATTAATAGATAAATTCCTCGTGTCCAGAAATTTATTTTAGAATTTTTGGTGTTCCAGAAGTTTGTGTTAGTTACAGATTACTACAGACTGTTCTGTTTTTAACAGATTCTATTTTTCGTTTGTTGTTTGCTTATTTTGATGAATCTATGGCTAGTAATGGAGTTTATAAATCATAGAAAGGTTGTAATACAGTAGGTTCAACACCAATATAAATAAAAGATGAGTTCATTACAGTACCTTGAAGTGGTGTTTTGTTTTCTTTCGCTAACAGAGCTCACAAGATTTTCTGTTAAGTTTTGTGTTGTGAAGTTTTCATGTTTTGGGTAAAGATTTGATGGATTATGGAACAAGGAGTGGCAAGAGCCTAAGCTTGGGGATGCCCAAGGCACCCCAAGTTAAATCCAATGACACCAAAAAGCCTAAGCTTGGGGATGCCCCGGAAGGCATCCCCTCTTTTGTCTTCGTTCATCGGTAACTTTACTTGGAGCTATATTTTTATTCACCACATGATCTGTGTTTTGCTTGGAGCGTCTTGTATGATTTGAGTCATTGCTTTTTAATTTAACACAATCATCCTTGTTGTACACACCTTTTGAGAGAGACACACATGAATCGGAATTTATTAGAATACTCTATGTGCTTCACTTATATCTTTTGAGCCATATAGTTTTTGCTCTAGTACTTCACTTATATCTTTTAGAGCACGGTGGTGGTTTTATTTTATAGAAATAATTGATCTCTTATTCTTCACTTATATTGTTTTGAGAGTCCTTTAGAACAGCATGGTAATTTGCTTTTAGGAATAATAAAAACTTTCATATAAGTGCATTAAATACTATGAGAAGTTTGATACTTGATAATTGTTTTGAGATATGGAGATGGTGATATTAGAGTCATGCTAGTTGACTAGTTGTGAATTTGAGAAATACTTGTGTTGGAGTTTGTGATTCCCGTAGCATTCACGTATGGTGAACCGTTATGTGATGAAGTCGGAGCATGATTTATTTACTAATTATCTTCCTTGTGAGTGGCGGTCGGGGATGAGCGATGGTCTTTTCCTACCAATCTATCCCCCTAGGAACATGTGCGTACGGCTTTGTTTCAATAACTAATAGATTTTTTCAATAAGTATGTGAGTTCTTTATGACTAATGTTGAGTCCATGGATTATACGCACCCTCACCCTTCCACAGTTTCTAGCCTCTATATTACAGTGCACTTTTCGCCGGTATCATACACCCACCATATACCTTCCTCAAAACAACCACCATACCTACCTATTATGGCATTCCCATAGCCATTCCGAGATATATTCCCATGCAACTTTCCACCGTTTCGTTTGTTAAGAGTTAAGACACGCTTCATCATTGCAATATTGCCATGCATGATCATGTGGTTGACATCGTATTTGTGGCAAAGACACCTTTCATAATTTTCATACATGTCACTCTTGATTCATTGCACATCGCGGTACACCGCCGGAGGCATTCACATAGAGTCATATTTTGTTCTAAGTATTGAGTTGTAATTCTTGAGTTGTAAGTCAAAAGAAGTGTGATGATCATCATTATTAGAGCATTGTCCCAGTGAGGAAAGGATGATCGAGACTATGATTCCCCCACAAGTTGGGATGAGACTCCGGACGAAAAAAAAGAGGCCAATGAAAAAAGGCCCAAATAAAAAATGAGAGAAAAATAGAGAAGGGACAATGTTACTATCCTTTTTCCACACTTGTGCTTCAAAGTAGCACCATGATCTTCATGATAGAGAGTCTCCTATGTTGTCACTTTCATAAACTAGTGGGAATTTTACATTATAGAACTTGGCTTGTATATTCCAATGATGGGTTTCCTCAAATTGCCCTAGGTCTTCGTGAGCAAGCAAGTTGGATGCACACCCACATAGTTTCTTTTGTTGAGCTTTCATACACTTATAGCTCTAATGCATCCGTTGCATGGCAATCCCTACTCACTCACATTGATATCTACTGATGGGCATCTCCACAGCCCGTTGATACGCCTAGTTGATGTGAGACTATCTTCTCCTTTTTGTCTTCTCCACAACCACCATTCTATTCCACCCATAGTGCTATGTCCATGGCTCACGCTCATGTATTGCGTGAAAGTTGAAAAAGTTTGAGAACATCAAAAGTATGAAACAATTGCTTGGCTTGTCATCGGGGTTGTGCATGATTTAATATTTTGTGTTATGAAGATAGAGCATAGCCAGACTATACGATTTTTTAGGGATAACTTTCTTAGGCCATGTTATTTTGAGAAGACATGATTGCTTAGTTAGTATGCTTGAAGTATTATTATTTTTATGTCAATATTAAACTTTTATCTTCAATCTTTCGGATCTGAACATTCATGCCACAATAAAGAAAAATTACATTGAAAAATATGTTAGGAAGCATTCCACATCAAAAATTCTGTTTTTATCATTTACCTACTCAAGGACGAGCAGGAATTAAGCTTGGGGATGCTTGATACGTCTCCAACGTATCTATAATTTTTTATTGTTCCATGCTATTATATATACTGTTTTGGATGTTTAATGGGCTTATTCATACACTTTTATATTATTTTTGGGACTAACCTATTAACCGGAGGCCCAGCCCAAATTGTTGTTTTTTGCCTATTTCAGTGTTTTGCAGAAAAAGAATATCAAATGGAGTCCAAACGGAATGAAACCTTCGGAGGCGTGATTTTTGGAACAAACAAGATCCAGAGGACTTGGAGTGGACGTCAAGCAATCAACGAGGAGGCCACGAGGCAGGGGGCGCGCCTACACACCCTGGGCGCGCCCTCCACCCTCATGGGCCCCCCGTGGCTCCATCGACCTACTTCTTCCTCCTATATATACCTACGTACCCTGTAAACATCAGAGGGCACCACAAAAACCTAATTCCACCGCCGCAACCTTCTGTACCCGTGAGATCCCATCTTGGGGCCTTTTCCGGCGCTCCGCTGGAGGGGCATTGATCAAGGAGGGCTTCTACATCAACACCATAGCCCCTCCGATGATGTGTGAGTAGTTTACCTCAGACCTTCGGATCCATAGTTATTAGCTAGATGGCTTCTTCTCTCTCTTTGGATCTCAATACAAAGTTCTCCTCGATTCTCTTGGAGATCTATTCAATGTAATCTTCTTTTGCGGTGTGTTTGTCGAGATCCGATGAATTGTGGGTTTATGGTCAAGATTATCTATGAACAATATTTGAATCTTCTCTGAATTCTTTTATGTATGATTGGGTATCTTTGCAAGTCTCTTCGAATTATCAGTTTGGTTTGGCCTACTAGATTGATCTTTCTTGCAATGGGAGAAATGCTTAGCTTTGGGTTCAATCTTGCGGTGCTCGATCCCAGTGCCAGCGAAGCAGCGTAAGTATTTGAATCTTCTCTGAATTCTTTTATGTATGATTGATACCTTGGTTCTCAAAAACCGAGGGAAATACTTACGCTGCTTCGCTGCATCACCCTTTCCTCTTCAAGGGAAAACCAACGCCTTCTCAAGAGGTAGCAGGGGCCTTCTCCGGTGATCTGCCGGAGGGGCATTCGATCACGGAAGGCTTCTATATCAACACCATAGCCTCTCTGATGATGTGCGAGTAGTTTACCATAGACCTTTGGGTCCATAGTTATTAGCTAGATGGCTTCTTTTCTCTCTTTGGATCTCAATACAAAGTTCTCCTTGATGTTCTTGGAGATCTATTCGATGTAATACTTTTTGCAGTGTGTTTGTTGAGATCCGATGAATTGTGGGTTTATGATAAAGATTATCTATGAACAATATTTGATTCTTCTCTGAATTCTTATATGCATTATTTTATATCTTTGAAAGTATCTTTGAATTATTAGTTTGGTTTGGCCTACTAGATTGATCTTTCTTGCAACGGAAGAAGTGCTTAGCTTTGGGTTCAATCTTGCGGTGCTCGGTCCCAGTGACAGAAAGGGAACCAACACGTATTGTATTGTTGCCATCGAGGATAAAAAGATGGGGTTTATATCATATTGCTTGAGTTTATCCCTCTACATCATGTCATCTTGACTAATGTGTTACTCTATTCTAAGGAACTTAATACTCTAGATGCATGCTGGATAGCGGTCGATGTGTGGAGTAACATAGTAGATGCAGAATCGTGTTAGTCTACTTGACACAGACGTGATGCCTATGTTTATGATCATGCCTAGATATTCTCATAATTATATGCTTTTCTATCAATTGCTCGACAGTAATTTGTTCACCCACCATAATACATGCTATCTTGAGAGAAGCCACTAGTGAAACCTATGGCCCTCGGGTCTACTTTACATCATATAAGTTTCCGATCTACAATTCTAGTTTACTATTTATTTTGCAATCTTTACTTTCCAATCTATACAACAACAATACCAAAAATATTTATCTTGTTATCTTTATCAGATCTCACTTTTGCAAGTGGCCGTGAAGGGATTGACAACCCCTTTATCACGTTGGTTGCAAGGTTCTTATTTGTTTGTGCAGGTACTAGGCGACTTGCGTGTAGTCTCCTACTGGATTGATATCTTGGTTCTCAAAAACGGAGGGAAATACTTACGCTACTTTGCTGCATCACCCTTTCCTCTTCAAGGGAAAACCAACGCATGCTCAAGAGGTAGCAAGACGGATTTCTAGCGCCGTTGTCGGGAAGATCTACGCCAAGTCAAGACATACCAAGTACCCATCATAAACTCTTCTCCCTTGCATCACATTATTTGCCATTTGCCTCTCGTTTTCCTCTCCCCCACTTCAACTTTGCCCTTTTCTTTCGCCCTTCTTCTGTTCGATCTTGTGTTACCATGTACCTTCTTTTTTCTTGCATCTTCGCTTGCTAAAAGTTTATGGATCCGCATCCACTTGCTAATCTCTTTAAGAGATCTAATTATGATGAACCTATTGCTAGTGAGTTGAGTGCACTAGATTATCTTTATGAGGTTTTTCTTGAAACTCATGAATCTAAAAAGTGTGATGAATTACCTTATGAAGCAATTCACGATAGATCTTTGAATAAAAAGCATGATTGCAAATGATTTTATTATAAATTCTATTGATGTAAATTGTGCTAATAATATGCAAAACCCTAAGCTTGGCTATGCTAGTTTTTCTATGTCCTCTATTTGTTGCAATGATCATGATTTGGGTGATTCTTCTTACGATCTTGAAAAATTATTTAAGCCCCATGATGAATATGAGATTGATAATAATGTTTGCAATAATATTGAAAGTGGGTTTGGAACAGTGTCAACTTTAGATCCCACATATTTGGAGAATGTTCAATCTTATGAAGTTTTTGATAAAAGTGGGTTTTGAGAGGTCATGACTTTAGTTAATGTTAATCCCACTATTTTGGAAGGGTGTCAACTTTGCATACATGTGGATCTTGTTAAGAATATGTTTTGTGATAGCCATATTGTTGAATTTGCTTATGATCCTACATGTAGTTATTATGAGAGAGGAAAATATGGTTGTAGAAATTTTCATGTTACTAAATTACCTCTCATTATGTTGAGATTGCTATTGTTTCTTTCCGCTTCCTTGCATATGCTAGTTTTTGCTTGCCTTGATAATTTGTTTTTCCTATAAGATGCCTATGAATAGGAAGTATGTTAGACTTAGATGTGTTTGTCACATGTTTTATGATGCTCTCTTTGTGCTTCAATTCTTGTCTTTCATGTGAGCATCATTGAAATCTCTTCGCCTAGCTAGGGGCTTTAAAGAATAGCGCTTGTTGGGAGGCAACCAAATTTTATTTTTGTTCTTTACTTTTTGTTCCTGTTTGGTAATAAATAATTTATCTAACATCTGTTATGATTTTGTTTTTTATGCTTTAATTAGTGTTTGTGCCAAGTAAATCCTTTAGGATCTTCTTGGATGATTGTTATTTGATCTTGCTGAAAAAAACAGAAATTATGCGCTCACGAGAATACTTTTCATTTTTTACCAGAGGGCGATAAAATACCAATTCCAACTGCAGTAGATCAATGTACAAATTATTTAGGACGTCCTAATTTCTCAGGATTTTTGGAGTTACATAAGTATTCGGAACCTACAGATTACTACAGACTGTTCTGTTTTTGACAGATTCTGTTTTTCGTGTGGTGTTTGCTTATTTTGATGAATCTATGGCTAGTATCAGGGGGGGGGGGTATGAACCATAGATAAGTTGGAATACAGTAGGTTTAACACCAATACAAATAAAGAATGAGCTCATTACAGTACCTTAAGGTGTTGATTTGTTTTCTTATACTAACGGAGCTCATGAGATTTTTTGTTGATTTTTGTGTTGTGAAGTTTTCAAGTTTTTAGGTAAAGATCTGATGGATTTTGGAACAAGGAGTGGCAAGAGCCTAATCTTGGGGATGCCCAAGGCACCCCAAGGTAAAATCCATGGACAACCAAAAGCCTAAGCTTGGGGATGCCCCGGAAGGCATCCCCTCTTTCGTCTTCATCTATTGGTAACTTTACTTGAGGCTATATTTTTATTCACCACATGATATGTGTTTTGATTGGAGCGTCTTGTATGATTTGAGTCTTTGCTTTTTAGTTTACCACAATCATCCTTGCTGTACACACCTTTTGGAGAGACACACATGAATCAGAATTTATTAGAATACTCTATGTGCTTCACTTATATCTTTTGAGCTAGATAAATTTTGCTCTAGTGCTTCACTTATATCTTTTTAGAGCACGGTGGTGGTTTTTATTTTATAGAAATTATTGATCTCTCATGCTTCACTTAAATTATTTTGAGAGTCTTTTAGAGCAGCATGGTAATTTGCTTTGGCTATAAAATTAGTCCTAATATGATAGGCATCCAGGATGGGTATAATAAAAACTTTCATATAGAGTGCATTAAATACTATGAGAAGTTTCATACTTGATAGTTGTTTTGAGATATAAAGATGGTAATATTAGAGTCGTGCTAGTTGAGTAATTGCGTAATTGAGAAATACTTGTGTTGAAGTTGGCAAGTCCCGTAGCATGCACGCATGGTAAACGTTGTGTGACAAATTTGAAGCATGATGTGTTCTTTGATTGCTTTCCTTATGAGTGGCGGTCGGGGATGAGCGATGGTCTTTTCCTACCAATCTGTCCCCCTAGGAGCATGCGTGTAGTGCTTGGTTTTGATGACTTGTAGATTTTTGCAATAAGTATGTGAGTTCTTCATGACTAATGTTGAGTCCATGGATTGTACACACTCTCACCCTTCCATCATTGCTAGCCTCTTCGGTACCCATGCATTGCCCTTTCTCACCTCGAGAGTTGGTGCAAACTTCGCTGATGCATCCAAACCCCGTGATATGATACGCTCTATCACATGTAAGCCTCCTTATATCTTCCTCAAAATAGCCATCATACCTACCTATTATGGCATTTCCATAGCCATTCCAAGATATATTGCCATGCAACTTCCCAGCGTTCCGTTTATTATGACACGCTCCATAATTGTCATATTGCTTTGCATGATCATGTAGTTGACATCGTATTTGTGGCAACGCCACCTTCATAATTCTTTCATATATGTCACTCTTTATTCATTGCACGTCCCGGTACACCGCCGGAGGCATTCACATAGTCATATTTTGTTCTAAGTATTGACTTGTAATTCTTGAGTTGTAAGTAAATAAAAGTGTGATGATTTTCATTATTAGAGCATTGTCCCATGTGAGGAAAGGATGATGGAGACTATGATTCCCCCACAAGTCGGGATGAGATTCCGGACGAAAAATAAAATAAAATAAAAAGAGGCCATAAAAAAGGCCCAAATAAAAAAATGAGAGAAAAAGAGAGAAGGGGCAATGTTACTATCCTTTTCCCACACTTGTGCTTCAAAGTAGCACCATGATCTTCATGATATAGAGTCTCCTATTTTGTCACTTTCATATACTAGTGGGATGTTTTCATTATAGAACTTGGCTGGTATAGTCCAATGATGGGCTTCCTCAAAATGCCCTAGGTCTTCGTGAGCAAGCAATTTGGATGCACACCCACTTAGTTTCTTTTGTTGAGCTTTCATATATTTATAGCTCTAGTGCATCCGTTGCATGGCAATCCCTACTCCTTGCATTGACATCAATTGATGGGCATCTCCATAGCCCGTTGATTAGCCGCGTCAATGTGAGACTTTCCCCCTTTTGTCATCTCACACAACCTCCATCATCATATTTTATTCCACCCATCGTGCTATGTCCATGGCTCGCGCTCATATATTGCGTGAAAGTTGAAAGAGTTTGAAAAGGCTAAGTATGAAACAATTTCTTGGCTTTTCATCGGGGTTGTGCATGATGGCAGCATTTTATGTGACGAAAATGAAGCATGGCCAAACTATATAATTTTGTAGGGATAAGCTTTCTTTGGCTATGTTATTTGGATAAGACGTAAGTATTATTATTTTTATGTCAATATTAAACTTCCGTCTAGAATCTTTTGGATCTAAACATTCATGCCGAAATAAATAGAATTACATTTAAAATTATGTTAGGTAGCATTCTACATAAAAAATTCTATTTTTATCATTTACCTATTCTAGGACGAGCAGAAATTAAGCTTGGGGATGATTGATACGTCTCGAACGTATCTATAATTTTTTATTGTTCCATGCTATTATATTATCTGTTTTGGATGTTTAATGGGCTTTATTATGCACTTTTATATTATTTTTGGGACTAACCTATTAACTGAAGGCCCAATGCAAATTGTTGTTTTTTGTCTATTTCAGTGTTCCGCGGAAAAGGAATATCAAACGGAATCCAAACGGAACGAAACCTTCGCGAGGATCTTTTTTGGAACAAACACAATCCAGGCCACTTTGAGTGGAGGTCAAGAAAGCAACGAGGCGGCCACGAGGTAGAGCGGCGCGCCCAGGGGGGTAGGCGGGCCCCCCACCCTCGTGGGCCCCATGGAGCTCCACCAACCTACTTCTTTCACCTATATATACTTTTATACCCTGAAAACATCCAGGAGAGCCACGAAACCACTTTTCTACCGCCGCAACCTTTTGTACCCGTGAGATCCCATCTTGGGGCCTTCTCCAGCGATCTGCCAGAGGGGGATTCGATAACGGAGGGCTTCTACATCAACACCATAGCCTCTCCAATGATGTGTGAGTAGTTTACCACAGACCATCGGGTCCATAGTTATTAGCTAGATGGCTTCTTTTATCTCTTTGGATCTCAATACAAAGTTCTCCTCGATGTTATTGGAGATCTATTCGATCTAATACTTTTTGTGGTGTGTTTGCCGAGATCCGGTGAATTGTGGGTTCATGATCAAGATTATCTATGAACAATATTTGATTCTTCTCTGAATTCTTATATGCATGATTTGATATCTTTGCGAGTCTCTTCAAAATATCAGTTTGGTTTGGCCTACTAGATTGATCTTTCTTGCAATGGGAGAAGTGCTTAGCTTTGGGTTCAGTCTTGAGGTGCTCGATCCCAGTGACAGAAAGGGAACCGACACGTATTGTATTGTTGCCATCGAGGATAAAAAGATGGGGTTTATGTCATATTTCTTGAGTTTATCCCTCTACATCATGTCATCTTGCCTAATGCGTTACTCTGTTCTTATGAACTTAATACTCTAGAAGCATGCCGGATAGCGATCGATGTGTGGAGTAATAGTAGTAGATGCAGAATCGTTTCGGTCTACTTGACATGGACGTGATGTCTATGTTTATGATCATGCCTGATATTCTCATAACGATGTGCTTTTCTATCAATTGCTCGGTAGTAATTTGTTCACCCATCGTAATACATGCTATCTTGAGAGAAGCCACTGGTGAAACCTATGGCCCCCGGGTCTACTTTACATCATATAAGTTTCCGATCTACAATTCTAGTTTACTATTTATTTTGCAATCTTTACTTTCCAATCTATACAACAAAAATACCAAAAATATTTATCTTATTATCTTTATCAGATCTCACTTTTGCAAGTGGACGTGAAGGGATTGACAACCCCTTTATCGTGTTGGTTGCAAGGTTCTTATTTGTTTGTGCAGGTACTACGCGACTTGTGTGTAGTCTCCTACTAGATTGATACCTTGGTTCTCAAAAACTGAGGGAAATAGTTACGCTACTTTTCTGCATCACCCTTTCCTCTTCAAGGGAAAACCAACACATGCTCAAGAGGTAGAAACGCTCCAAACAAAACACATATCATGTGGTGAATAAAAATATAGCCTCAAGCAAAGTTATCGATAGACGACGACGAAAGAGGGGATGCCTTCCGAGGCATCCCCAAGCTTAGGCTTTCGGTTGTCCTTGAATTTTACCTTGGGGTGCCTTGGGCATCCCCAAGTTTAGGCTCTTTCTACTCCTTGTTCCAAAATCCATCAAATATTTACCCAAAAACTTGAAAACTTCACAACATAAAACTTAACAGAAAATCTCATGAGCTCCGTTAGTATAAAAAAATAAATCACCACTTAGGTACTGTTGTAAACACATTCTAAATTCATATTGTTGTAATATCTACTGTATTCCAACTTCTCTATGGTTCATACCCTCCGATACTACTCATAGATTCATCAAAGTAAGCAAACAACATATAGAAAACAGAATCTGTCAAAAACAGAACAATCTGTAGCAATTTGGAGGTTTCGAATACTTCTGTAACTTCAAAATTTCTGAAAAATTAGGAAGACCTAAATAATTTGTATATCGATCTACTTCAGTTGGAATTGGTATTTTATCGCTCTCTGGTAAAAAATGAAAATTATTTTCATGAGCGCAAACTTTCTATTTTTTACAGCAAGATCACATTAACTTTCACCCAAATCTTTCCAAAGGTTCTACTTGGCACTTTATTGAGATAAAAGCTATAAAACATGGTTACTACAGTAGCTTAATCATGTGGACACACAAAAATAGTACGTATAAATATTGGGTTGTCTCCCAACAAGCACCTCTCTTTAATGCCTTCAAGCTAGGCATGATGATTTCAATGATGCTCACATAGAAGATAAGAATTGAAACATAAAGAGAGCATCATGAAGAATATGACTAGAACATTTAAGTCTAACCCACTTTCTATGCATAGGGATTTTGTGAGCACATAACTTATGGGAACAATAATCAACTAGCATAGGAAGGCAAAACAAGCATAACTTTAAAACTTTAAGCACATAGAGAGGAAACTTGATATTATTGCAATTCCTACAAGCATATATTCCTCCCTCATAATAATTTTAAGTAGCATCATAAATGAATTCAACAATATAACCATCACATAAAACATTCTTTTCATGAGCCACAAGCATAGATTTTTTATTACTCTCCACATAAGCGAAATTCTTCTCATTCGGAATAGTGGGAGTATCATAAGAAACTCGAATACTATAAATTGTTTCCATATTAAAAGAGTAACATTTAGGAAAAGGGTAATCATAATCATGACAAGTTTTGTAAATATAATCATCACTACTTTTTATAACACAAGTATCATCAAAATAATCATCATAAGTAGCAACTTTGTTCTCATCATAATCAATTGAAACCTCTTCCAAGATAGTGGAATCATTACTGAAGAAAGTCATGACCTCTCCAAATCTACTTATATAATTATCACAATAAGATTCAACATCCTCCAGAATAGTGGGATCATTACTTCCTAAAGTTGACACTCTTCCAAACCCACTTCCATCAATATAATCATCATAAATAGGAGGCATGCTATCATCATAATAAATTTTCTCATCAAAACTTGAGGGACTAAAAATATCATCTTCATTAAACATAGCATCCCCAAGCTTGTGGCTTTGCATATCATTAGCATGATGGATATTCAAAGAATTCATACTAACAACATTGCACTCATGCTCATCATCCAAAGATTTAGTGCCAAACATTTTAATGCATTCTTCTTCTAACACTTTGGCACAATTATCGGAATCCTTATTTCCATGAAAGATATTAAAAAGATGAAGAATATGAGGCAACCTCAATTCCATTTTTTTGTAGTTTTTTTATAGACTAAACTAGTGATAAAACAAGAAACAAAAAGATTCGATTGCAAGATATAAAGATATGCCTTCAAGCACTCGCCTCCCCGGCAACGGCGCCAGAAAAGAGCTTGATGTCTACTACACAACCCTCATCTTGTAGACGTTGTTGGGCCTCCAAGTGCAGAGGTTTGTAGAACAATAGCAAATTTCCCTCGAGTGGATGACCTAAGGTTTATCAATCCGTGGGACGCGTAAGATGAAGATGGTCTCTCTCAAACAACCCTGCAACCAAATAACAAAGAGTCTCTTGTGTCGCCAACACACCAATACAATGGTAAATTGTATAGGTGCACTAGTTCGGCGAAGAGATGGTGATACAAGTGCAATATGGATGGTAGATATAGGTTTTTGTAATCTGAAAGTATAAAAAGGCAAGGTAACTAATGATAAAATTGAGCGAAAACGGTATTGCAATGCATTGAAACAAGGCCTAGGATTCATACTTTCACTAGTGTAAGTTCTCTCGACAATAATAACATAATTGGATCATATAACAATCCCTCAACATGCAACAAAGAGTCACTCCAAAGTCACTAATAGCAGAGAACAAACGAAGAGATTATTGTAGGGTACGAAACCACTTCAAAGTTATCCTTTCTGATCGATCTATTCAAGAGTCCGTAGTAAAATAACATGAAGCTATTCTTTCCGTTCAATCTCTCTTAGAGTTCGTACTACAATAACCTTAAGACACAAATCAACAAAAACCCTAATGTCACCTAGATACTCCAATGTCACCTCAAGTATCTGTGGGTATGATTATACGATAAGCATCACACAATCTCAGATTCATCTATTCAACCAACACAAAGAACTTCAAAGAGTGACCCAAAGTTTCTACCGGAGAGTCAAGACGAAAACATGTGCCAACCCCTATGCATAAGTTCACAAGGTCACGGAACTCGCAAGTTGATCACCAAAACATACATCAAGTGGATCACGTGAATATCTCATTGTCACCACAGATAAGCACATGCAAGACATACATCAAGTGTTCTCAAATCCTTAAAGACTCAATCCGATAAGATAACTTCAAAGGGAAAACTCAATCCATTATAAGAGAGTAGAGGGGGAGAAACATCATAAGATCCAACTATAATAGCAAAGCTCGCGATACATCAAGATCGTGCCGAATCAAGAGCACGAGAGAGAGAGATCAAACACATAGCTACTGGTACATACCCTCAGCCTCGAGGGTGAACTACTCCCTCCTCGTCATGGGGGAGCGCCGGGATGATGAAGATGGCCACCGGTGATGGATTCCCCCCTCCGACAGGGTGCCAGAACGGTTGGTTTTCAGTGGCTACGGAGGCTTGCGGCGGCGGAACTCCCGATCTAGGTTATTTTCTGGAAGTTTGGGGATATATAAGAGGTGTTGGCGTCAGGAACAAGTCAGGGGGGTCCACAAGGCGGCCACGAGGCAGGGGGTGTGGCGCCCCCCCCCCCACCCTCGTGGTGGCCTCGGGACTCTTCTGGTCTATCTCCGATGCTCCACGGGCTTCTTCTGGTCCAAAAATGATCTCCGTAAATTTTCAGGCCAATTGGACTCCGCTTGATATTCCTTTTCTGCGATACTCAAAAACAAGGAAAAAAAATAGAAACTAGCACTGGGGTCTAGGTTAATAGGTTAGCCCCAAAAATCATATAAAATAGCATATAAAACATTCTAGATGGATAATATAATAGCATGGAACAATCAAAAAATATGGAGACGTTGGAGACGCATCATGAGCTTGCCCTCCGCATCGCCTTGGAGCGGTCCAAGGTGGAGACTGGGGGCCGCTCCGTATCTGTAGCCTCGCCGCAGCCGCAGCTTTCCCATCGGCGCAGCTCAGACGCCTGCGCTAGCCTCTCCCGGCCCGGGCGCTGCTTGATAGGCGGCAGCGCGATCCGTGCCTCCCCTATGTTGTCCCTTGCCCCCGCCGGCTGCTGCTCCCCCACGTGGGCAGTGGTGGGTGCTTATGCCCGCCCCGCCAGCCCGGACGCACACGCCGGAATTAGAGGTGCGCGTCGCCCGCCGCGAGCGGCAGTAGGAAAGGGAGAGGAGGGAGGCGGAGCAGTCCATGCGCCGCTGCCAAGGGATGCAGGCGGAGCCCGACGAGGACGACACGTGGCTTCTCGAATGGGTCAACCGCCGGTCGCTTACGACCGCGGAGACGGACGCGCGGCGGCTCCACCAGAAAAAAGCCAAGGCGCTCCAGATTGCCATTGAGCAATCCGAGCGCGAGGCGGCGGAGGCAGTGGCGGAGGCGGCTCGGCTCGCGAAGCTAAAGCGACAGCAGGACAGGGAGGTCCGGCGGTTAAAAGGGCTCGTCATCCTCTCCAACTCCGACTCCGACGATTCGGACGGCTCCTCCGACGACGACTTGGATGACCCGCCACCAGCTGCCGACGCCTATAGCTGCACCGGCGATCGGAAGGGCAAAGGACCGGCGATGAAGTGGTGAATCTCCGCCATATCCGTCCTCGGTTTCTACTTTTTAGTAATGTAGTTTAAATTTGTTCGTCGTTTATGTGAATTATGTGAACTTTGACGATCTTTTGGACATCCGTTGGTGATCTTCTGGTGATCTGAATGTGCATTGCCCTGTTCGATTCTATGTTTGTGTGATTATTTATGTTCTTTTTTTCTATGTTGCATGCTAATATGGATACGAGGGACCGGATATAAGATACATGAATGTTGACGACATGATTTCAGGACGGTCGTTTGAGGGGTCGGAGTTGTAAAGTCCAGTTGTAGATGCTCTAAGGTATAAGCAGAATGCCTCGGGATAGGAAGGTTGTATGCTGACCACAAGAATAGAATATAGGTGTTGTACTTTTATAGAACAAGGTTAATTTACTGACCAGTTGGAGGGGGAAGGAATCCTACGTACGCTCGAGGGGCGAGGAAGACGAAGTGCATCGGACGGTCACAATTCACCAAATCGGATGGCTGGGCCGACCGGGCGTTTAAAAGAAGGCTTCATATAACCACGGACGCTTTATTTTCTTACCAGAATCATCAACCAAGCCAGGTTTTCCTGATGGCGAAAGACCAGGGCCAGTCAGTTTGGGCGTACCTGCCAGATGATCTCCTGCTCCTGGTCCTCCGCTGCCTCGCGTCCCTCGCAGACCGCATCCGAGCAGGCGCCGTCTGCAGGCCATGGCGCTCCGCCGCCAGCAAGCTCCCACCGCGGCTTCCCTGGGTCGTGTTCGGCAACGGCACGCTCTTCGAGCTGGCCAATGACAGCGCGCCGCACCCGCACCACCGCCTGCGTCTCCCCGACGACTGCTGGCGCTACAGCGCCGGCGAGAACATGCTGTTCCTCGTGCACCAGCGCGACGGCAGCTGCTCCCTCTTGAACGCTCTCTCTGGCGCCAGGACCGATCTACCCGAGCTAGCCGGTCTCCTGCGGACCTACAACGTCCGGCATCGTCGACTGCGGAACGAGCTCAGCCGCATCCCCCACAACCTCAACGACCTCAGGCGCATGCCCCGGAACGAGCTCAGGCGCATCTTCCGCTCCCAGCAGGACCAAACCGAGCCCCCCATGAAAGCTATACGGAAGGTGGTGGTGTCCTCCTCGGCGTCGGACGACGAGCCCATCGTCGTCGCCGTCCTGATCGGACGCGATGTCATCGTGTCCACTTGCCGACCGGCCGGCGAGAGCAACTCGTTCCTCCTGGGGGCGCTGCGTCACGACGCCGTCGACATCGCCCTGTTTCAAGGGAAAATCTACGCCCTCTCCAGGGGCCATGTCCTCGAGACCCTTGACCTCAGCAATGGACACCAAAAAGGATTCAAACTCAAGTACAGCACCGAACTCATGATAAAGCACCCATGGCAAAACCACCACCACCAAGATTTCCAAGACGGTTTTCCCTTAGTCGAGCTGTATCTGGTCGAGTCTGGTGGCAAGCTGCTGATGGTGAAGCGATGGCTCCGCCGCCCATGGATGAGGATGCCCTCCTCTCCGGATGCGGACGGTAGAAGAACTTTCCGGTTCGAGGTCTGGGAAGCCGACCTGAACGAACGCCGGTGGAAGAAATTGGACGGCAGCCTAGAAGACCAGGCGCTCTTTGTTAGCAGACCGTGCTCCAAGTCTTTGCCCGCCGGCAATGGAGTTCAGGGAGACTGTATCTACTTTCTCAACAAACTCTACCAGTGGAAGCAGCCGGAGGCACCTCTCGGCGACTCTGGCGTGTACAGCATTAGAGACAAGGCGTTCACCACCTTGTTGCGTGAGTCGATGCCATGGCTGTCGTGGAAGAGCGAGCGGTTTCCGTCATGGTTTTTTCCTATCCAGTTTAATTAAATCGCCAACATGTATTTTTTCCTATCCAGTTTAATTGAATTGTCAACATGTGGCCGCATTTATCTTTAGTTGTTTTCCTTGGTTGCCAAAATTAATGACCCCAAAATTATATGCATTTTTTATAGAGTATATTTTTCTAACTCTATCTTTAATTTTACATCCTGACGAGTTCATATCGTTTACCAATGTTTGGCTCAATGTGTTTGGTTGCACTTAATGTATTTATTTGCATGTCCCAGCAGTTTCAATAGCTGGACTCATTTTGTTGGAAACACGAATGATTTTGCCTTGTATATTGACATATACATGTGCATGCTTAATTAGCTGGTCTCATTTTCGTATTTTATTTTATATGTAGTATATGAGACCTAGACACATCATAGCTTATATGATGTTTCACCTAATACATAGCCTAAACACGAGCTCAGCCGCATCCCCACAACCTCAACGAGCTCAGGCGCATCACCCACAACTAGTAGAAAAAGGATCAAATGTGCGACACATTAGTCCCGGTTTGTAACAGAACCGGCACTAATGTGTCCATTAGTGCCGGTTCCAACGGCTAAGCGGGAGGAGCTCTTTAGTACCGGTTCATGGCGAACCTTTAGCACCGGTTCGTGCCACGAACCGGTACTAAAGAAAGTGGTCGCAGGATGTTGTCAGAGTGGGGCCCCTCCAGCACCTTTAGTACCGGTTCGTGGCACGAACCGGTACCAAAAGGTCGTCCTATATAAACCCTTCGTCCACCCGCACTCTATTCTTCCCCCTTTCCCCTCTCCCTCTCCTCTGTTCTTCCCTTCTTCCTCTCGAGATCATCATAAATTTTGCCCAAAATTTATCAAGATTTGCAGGCCACTATCCATTCAAATGATCACAAAGGTTAACAACTTTGTCCTTTCATCTCTCATTGCTAGATTAGCTCTTGCATTGGTTTATATAGTGATTAATTGTGGATTTTAGTAATTTGGGAGGAATTATATGTGGTAGTATTTGATTTATATGCAAATTGAGGTCAAAATAACACTTAGTTTGCATATGTAGGTGTGGTTTACTTAGTGCCTTCTAAATCTCCGTCGTAACTACCGTCGATCGCCCGCACTGTCCCGTCGCCGACACCACCTTGTGGTGAGCCTCTTGTTCATGAAATTTTATATAAAAAATTGATGTTTGTGTGATTTTGATATATAGTTACTTGTATAATTATCTTACCCGTACATTGTTTGTTATACATAGTGTCATGGTTTTGATATCCGTCCCCGTCGGCCCTCGTCCTTGTTATGATTCGGATGTGGTATATTCTCTTTTAAAACTATTTTTGCATTTCATGTTTATGACAAATTATCCCATCAAGCTGACATAGATATTTGTATGTAGGAGGTAGTTGAACAGGAAATTCCAACCGACCCTATTGTCGAGAGGTTAAATTTAGTTGAAAGAGAAAACGAGGATTTGAAAGAAAAATTGAAAATAATTGAGGGGGAGAAGATGGAATTGGAGTTGCATGTTGACGATGTCGTCGATGATCACAAGATTAAGATGGAGAAAATGCGCTTGAAGATTAGAAAGATTGGAAAATATGCCATTCATAGTGAGGCTTGGTATCATTATGATGTTGGATCAATTGTTACCTTAGTTGCGATCTTGATCGCATTTGTTGTTGCATTTAATTTTTTAGCTAGAGAGTTATTTGTTTGTTGCATTTAAGTGTTGTATGAACTTTATGTATTGTATTAATTTGGTGTTTTCGGTGCTGTGTATTGAAGATGAGCCGGCAATGGATGTACGATGACCGATGCTCTCCCGAGTTTATTAATGGTGTGCATACTTTTCTGCTTGCGGCTGAGGCAAACAAGTGGGCGGATGGTTTTATGCCTTGTCCATGTGCTGGCTATAAGAATGGTCACAATTACTCTACGTCAAGAACCATTCACGTCCACCTGTTTGAGTCCGGTTCGTGCCCCACTATAATGTTTAGACCAAGCACGGAGAAAGAGGGGTGATGATGGAAGACAATGAAGAAGAAGAGGACGACGACATCTATCCTAGCCATGGGTTCCCTGAATACGATGATACAACAATGGGGGAAGAAGCTGAGCCGGTAATGCGGGAAGAAGCTGAGCCGGCGATGCGGGAAGAAGCTGAAGAAGAGGCATCAGATGAGCCCGTTGATGATCTAGGTCGGGCCATTGCCGATGCAAAGAGAAACTGCGCAAGTGATTTGGAGAAGAAGAAGGTGGAGCGCATGTTAAAGGATCACAAAAAATTGTTGTACCCGAATTGCGTGGTGACAAGAAAAAGCTGGGCACCACACTGGAATTGCTGCAATGGAAGGCAGAGAATGGTGTATCTGACAAGGGATTTGGAAAGTTGCTAGTAATGATAAAGAATATGCTTCCAAAGGACAATGAATTGCCCAAGAGTGCGTACGAAGCAAAGAAGGCTGACTGCCCTCTAGGGTTAGAGGTGCAGAAGATACATGCATGCCCTAACGATTGCATCCTCTACCGCGGTGAGTACGAGGATTTGAATGCTTGCCCGGTATGCGGTGCATTGCGCTATAAGATCAGTCGCGATGACCCTGGTGATGTCGAGGGCGAGCGCCCCAGGAAGAAGATTCCTGCGAAGGTGATGTGGTATGCTCCTATAATACCACGGTTGAAAAGTTTCACACCCAAAGATCTGGGATGTGATCGGCTTCACTATGATCACTTTCTTCTGTGTTTCACACCCAGGAGGGAATCTCTGTAATAGTTAGGGTAGTTATGTGTTTTGGCATTTGAAACGCAAAGAAATTTTATGTGCAAACAAATTCTTTCATGCCTTTACTGATTTTTTCAGTTAAAAAGGCATTTCATTTTTTAAATAACCTAAGCATTACCAAATTGAATATAATGATAAAACACATTAATATTAAACATAATAAAAAAGAATCACTGAAAAATATATTTTTAAAGTTAAGTTATTCACAAACTAGTGATTCACACAAATTTCAAATAATTCAAAATTTAAACTATTCAGATTTAAAAACTACCGGCAATAACTGAAAGTTTCTAAAAACTATCAAAAATATTCACAAAGAAACTCTAAATACAGCAAAAAACAACTAAAAATAAATAAAGCAAAATAAATAAAGCAGAAAAGAAAAAACTAAATGAAAAAAAGCCCACCTACCAGGCCACAGCGGCCTGCATATGACCAGAAACCCAACCTGTTGTTGGGCCAGCATGCAGGCCCGCAAGCCCAATAGGCCCCACAGGGCAGAGTAGCAGAGGTAGGCCCAGAAGGCCTGCTTTAGAGAGGAGCTCGAGACAGCAGCGGCGGCGGGGCTTATAAGCAGGTGCGAGCGCCCTTCGGCTAGCGAGGTGGGACTAAATTTCTGCGCCCCTCGCCTGGCAACGCACCCCCTTTAATACCGGGTCGTGGCATCAACCGGTACTAAAGGGGGGTCTTTAGTACCGGTTGGAGCCACCACCCGGTACTAAAGGCCTGCCCTTCCCGCCGCTTGGCCTGGCCAAAACAGGCCTTTAGTACCGGTTGGTGGCTCCAACCGGTACTAAAGGCCACCAACCGGTACTAAAGGTGCCTTCTATATATACATCACTTCGAAAAATTTCATTCTCCCTCTGTTTCTTTCTATGTTTCCCCATTGAAGCACCGCCCGCCCCGATCAATCGACGCCGTCGCCGCCCCCGTCCCCGTCGCCGGCCTCATCCCCGTCGCCGCCCCCGTCCCTGTCGCCGCCCCGGGCCCGTCCCCGTCGTGCCATCCCCGCGTCGCCGCCCCCATCGCCGCCCCCAGCCGTCGCCTCGCCATCACCGTCGCCCCGCTGTGAGCTCTCCCCCTCTAACCCCTCTCCCTTGCCCCCGACGGCCACCATGGGCGCCGCCCCTCCCCGAGCCCATACACACACACAAGCATGATGAACACACACACACACACACACGTTTCCTTAAGTTAATTAGTATATACGTATTTTGTATGTTTAATTAGTTTAGATTTTTTAGATTATTATTTTTTCACTAGTATATATATGTATGAATGCATGTTAGATGGATATAATTAGTGTTTAATTAGTATGGAACTTTTTTATATAATGTTGTTTTTTTGTTTTTTAATGGATTGATAGAAGTTGTTTTTTCTGTTTTTAGTGTTAGATGCTTAATTAGTATGAAATAGCATATAGAATTTTGACATATGCAATGATAGCATAATTAGTGTTACATTTGCATATAGTATTTGTTGTCGACGATGCCCGGCCCGCATCCTCGCCGTCGACCCGTTCGCGACGACGTCCTGCTTCAGAGGACCCATGTCCGGGACTGGGCTCCGCCGGGCTGGCACTAGGAGGTGCTATCTTCAGGGGCGCGACGCTTGGTGAGGAACCCGGCCCCGGGTCCCGTCGTCGACCCTCATCTCCTTTGGTGGCGTTCGCATGGGCCACTTTCGGTGCGGAGGGAGCTGGCCCCGCTGGAGGTGGTACATCGCCATGTCAGGCAGGAGGATGAGCACGTCCATCGCTACATGGCTGCTATGGACGTCAGGTTCTCCAATACCTGGCAGGTTCTTTGGGGAGATCACCCGAGCTATGATCCAGTGATGGTTCCTTCACTTTGGTTGTCCACCTCCCGCGCCTCAGGAACCACGAGTGGCCTAGATTACTCTTTAGTATTCAATCTTTATTAGCTGCTAGATAGCTAGCTAGCTAGTGATGTATTCGATATAAAATATTCGAGATGATTTATTCGAGATTATATATATTATTCAAGATGATGTATTCGTGATTATATCTATTATTCGAGATTATATTCGATTATGCTTATTATGTACTATGATTGATTCAGTTTTTCCTTATTAATTGATTGCATCCATACATTGTAATTTGAATACTAAATTGTTTTATATTTCTTTTGGATTAGTTAAATAAAAGCTATGGCGGACAATACCGGCAGAGAGGGAGAAGAGACCCTGTTCGATATCATACGCCATCCTCGCGGGCCAGATGATGATCAGAATGAAGAAGATTATGACGGCTCCGAATTTCTAAACAACACCGGGGAGGGTGATATGATATTCGATCGCGACGACCGAATTGATGAAGTCATGAACTATGATTATGATGTTGACGAAGAAAATGTTGATCTTGAAACAACAAAGACCGGCGAGGTATATATATTTATATAAGCAGGCATCTGGTGATCATCACATGTTTTAAATGACTTGAAGATATATTAACGAATCGATCTTTCTTCTTTCAGCCATCCGGATCGAGCAAATCTTCAGGCAACAGGAAACGAGGCCCGAACAAAAAGTTGAAGGAGGGCGTAAAGTACAATATCGAGGCCATCAAACCTAATGGCGAACCATTAGCGCCTAAGAAGATTGCGGATAAGTTCATTCGTCAGTGCGGAGTTCTTGTGAAGGACCAACTCCCGATCTCTCTTCAAGCATGGAGAGAGCCAACAAAGCCACGGCCAGATGTTACTTTTGTCGACGACAGACAAAAAGGTCTGCTTTGGGAAACTCTCATGGAACATTTCACCCTACTAGATCATTTCACAGATGTAGATGTGGAGAAAGTCAAGGACGCTGCTCTTAGGAAGATGGCAGTTGCATTCAACAACCACAAGAATCGTGTATGGGACAAGTATGTCAAGGGAGGAAGGAAGACTCCAGTATTCGAGGGTACACTAGAGAAGCAAAGTGCTCATTGGGACGATTTCATGAAATTCAAGGATTCGGAATTAGCTAAGGAACGGTCGAGAATAAACAAGAAAATGCCAAAAAAAGGATAGGTTCCATAAGCTGAGGCCAGGTGGCTACGCGGTGGCAATGCCTAAGTGGGATAAGTCTGAGAAAGAGATGGAGGATGCAGGTGTCACTCCAGTTACTAGGAGCTGGCCCCCCACGTGCGGGACTTGGTTCTATGCGCATGGGGGGAGTTGGACCCGAAGACAGGCAAAGTTTCGAAGAAGGCATGTCTGAACGGAGCCGAAGATAAGCTACTTGTTGCAATAGAAGAGGCTCGATCGGGGGTGTTCCAGCCCAACAGAGAGAACGACGAGCTTACGCGTGCCTTGGGAAATCCTGAACACCTGGGAAGAACACGAGGCAAGGGCGCTATTCCGTGGTATGAGGGGTTTTCGACTGGAACGCCGACTATAGAACCCATGCGAGAAAGAAGATTGTGGAGGAGAAGAAGAGGGAGATGGAGGAGGAGTAGAGGAAGCTGGACTATGAATGCCTTTAAGGCCTAGAATCAGCGCACGCGGACTTGGCAGTCAAATTCCAGTGGCAGCAGGAGCAGATCGACTCACTTAGCCAGCAAAGGGGGTCTCAGCAGCTGCAGCAGCTAGCGGATGATCCAGCATTGGATAGCACCGCCCCATCCATGCCGAGAAGCAGCGTGGGTTCCGCCCCGGGCGACGCAATGCTGGATAGATACCCCGTGGATGACATCATGGGGAACACTAACTGCGAGCTACACTTCAAAATGAAGAACATATCCATGAAGGTGGCGGATGTTGTTGCTTTTACAAATCCCCCCGAGGCAACCTTCCATTGCAACTCGATTCCAGTGGGCTATGCTCGTGTCTTGGTTGATGAGGTAGTGGACCCATATTCGGGGCTACAGCTTGACATTCCTGGAGGTGACGACGAGCCCACATTGGGAGAGGCCATACATCGTATCATCCTATGGAGAAAGGATTGCATCGTCTTTCGTAGGCCACCGACACTGTGTCACCCGACTCCTCGTTGAAGTCCGCCACCGAGTCAACAGACTCCCGCTCCTCCAAGTCCACCAACGCGTGAGGCCACTCCTCCTCCTCCAAGTCCGGCAAAGTGTCAGGCCACTCCTCCTCCAAGTCCGAGACAGCGTCAGACATCCACTCCTCCTCCAAGTTTGGCACAACTTCAGGCCACTCCTCCTCCAAGTCCGGCACAGCTTCAGGCCACTCCTCCTCCTCCAACTCAGCCACGTCAGCCGTCTTCGCCGCCTCAGCAATCACGGAAGAGAGCCGCCTCAGCTATGGTGCATAGCGGTACAAGTTGAGGTAGTATTGGAGATACAGGCAGAGGCAAGCGATCTCAATATGGTCCAAGCAGCCTCACGCCTCTTCCGCAGAGGCCTTACGACAAGTCCGAGGAGGAAAACGCAGCCATATCGAAGGCCGAGGTGGAAGCCCATTTTGCACCGAAACCGCCACCACCGCCAAGGGAGAAAGTGCCTGAGGAAAAGATTGACCACTTCATTCGTATGGCTAGAGCACCAGCTCCCAAGCCTGTTGACACAGACTATGAGCGCCACCTCAGGAAGTTAAATTGAGCACGTCTACAGAAAGAGGCAAGCTCGAGCTCGAGCAAATCAGCTGGCAAAAGGAGCGGTAAAAACGTTCCCCAGCTGGGAGAACAGGCGGCGCAATCAATCCCCCCGCTTGTTGTGCCAACAACACATGAGAGTACGCGCGCCCAATATTATTGTGGGCAAACTGTTAACGTTCCCGGGCTGGGCAATGTGGTAATAACCGAGGGGCATATTGAGCAGGCTAAAAGGCTCATGATCACTGTTGGACAACTCCTCGATATCGAGCCCATGTCTCTAATTAGAGAGGAGGAAATAAAAAGGAAATATGTCCGGGGCCAACCTTTGGTCGAGCCAGACAAGGTCAAGAAGCTCCCAACGAGAATGTATGAATTGCATCAATGGTACATGGACATTACCAAGATTTCCAATCGAGAGTCCCTCATGGTGAATGTCAAGAAGGATCATTACTACCATGACAAAGTTGTGTCCATTGAGTATTCAGAACTATTTCAATTATACAATCAAGACGCACTCGACAAATCTATCGTCAGTTGCTATTGTCTGTAAGTGATTTCTAGCTGTAGTGATCATTTTGATCAATCATTACCTGTAATTATCCTCACTATATTCTTTTTTGTGGTATTATGCAGGATGAAGATTTATGAAATGAAAAAAGGTGGACGCTATGGCATTGGGTTCGTTGACCCAAATACCATTAATGAATACACATGGAAATTAGATCCATATTATGAAAAAAGTTTAGAGGAA
Source organism: Triticum aestivum (assembly GCF_018294505.1). Taxonomy (NCBI): domain Eukaryota; kingdom Viridiplantae; phylum Streptophyta; class Magnoliopsida; order Poales; family Poaceae; genus Triticum; species Triticum aestivum. Next base: position 62,089,125 of record NC_057812.1, read on the forward strand.
AGCATGCTAGAGTTCTTCAAGCGCCTCAATACCAATGAAGATATACTACTTCCTTACAACTTCGAGTGAGTCACACTGTCTTGTACTACAAATTTTGTTTTTGCCTACTAGCTAGCTACATGTTTTTGCTTACATATGCCCGCTTAATTAAGACACGCAAACGTGTGTGCATGCAGATTTCACTTGATCTTGTTAATCATTAAAGTTGATGAAGGAACAGTTGAAATACTGGACTCACTACTTAAAAAGCAAGTGACTACACCATCTTGTTTGGGATAGTCAACAGGTAATTTCAATCATTATTAACTATATCTCAGCCTATTTAGTTCGTCATTTCCTGATATGAACTATTTAATAACCCCTTTATTCATTTTCTTTGTCGGCGGGCAGGGCTTGGGCAAAGTTCATCAGCGTCACTCCAGGCCAATGGGAAAAAAAGCTGAAATGGTATCGACCCAAGGTAAGTAATTAAGTAGTACTAGCTAGCTAGCTGCCATCTCTTTAATTATCATGCTTGATTAATTATTATCTGATCAAATTCCATTCTCGTAAAGGCCCTGAAGCAGGCGCCGGGGAATAATCTGTGTGCATACTACGTTTGCGAGAACATTCGCATGATGGCTTCCGAAAGGAGCAGATCTCAAAGACAGGAGTGGGTACGTTTGTCAGAACACTATTCACAATTTTTACACCATTATCGATATCTAGTCACACAACTAATACACATGCATATTGATCTCCTTCTTAACAGTTCAAAGAGGTGCGGGAGCAGCTCCTACCAGAGGACCGCATAGAAGCAATTCAAGAGGAAATAGCGGATTTTTGCTCGACCAGGTCATAGATCCCAAAGGACAATACTATTACCCGCTACCGCTGTTGGGGAACGTAGTAATTTCAAAAAAATTCCTACGCACACGTAAGATCATGGTGATGCATAGCAACGAGAGGGGAGAGTGTTGTCTACGTACCCTCGTAGACCGTAAGCGGAAGCGTTATATCAACGCGGTTGATGTAGTCGTACGTCTTCATGATCCGACCGATCCAAGCACCGAAAGCATGGCACCTCCGAGTTCTGCACACGTTCGGCTCGGTGACGTCCTCGCCTTCTCGACCAGCAAGAGGGGCGAAGTAGTAGATGAGTTCCGACAGCACGACGGCGTGGTGACGGTGTTGGTGAAGAACAATCTCCGCAGGGCTTCGCCTAAGCACTACGAAAACTATGACGGAGGATAAACTAGAGGGGACGGGGTTGCCGGCACACGGCTTGGTGTTTCTTGATGTGTCTTGGGTGCTAGCCCTACCCCTCTATTTATATGTTGAGCCTTGGGGTCGAAACTTGGAGTAAAAGCCTCCACAAAGTCGGTTTCACCCGAAAGGCAAGAGTCCTTCTCGGACTCCAGGGCCAGACGCCAGGGTTCCCGGCGTCTGGGTCCAGACGCCGGGAACCCTGGCGTCTGGCCCCTGGACTCCGCCAAACTTCCTTTTGCACTTTCCAAAAACCTTGTGGGCTTTCCCCTTTGGCCCAAATAAAGTGTTCTCGTACCCAAACATTTCGGGAAACATCCGGAACCCCTTCCGGTGATTTCCGGAACCCTTCCGGTGACCAAACACTATTATCCCATATATCAAACTTTATCTCCGGACCATTCCAGAGTTCCTCGTCATGTCCGTGATCTCATCCCGGACTCCGAACAACATTCGGTCATCAACATACATAACTCATATAGTACTATATCGTCAACGAACGTTAAGCGTGCGGACCCTACGGGTTCGAGAACTATGTAGACATGACTGAGACACCTCTCTGGTCAATAACCAATAGCGGGACCTGGATGCCCATATTGGCCCCTACATATTCTACGAAGATCTTTATCGGTCAGACCGCATAACAACATACGTTGTTCCCTTTGTCATCGGTATGTTACTTGCCCGAGATTCGATCGTCGGTATCTCAATACCTAGTTCAATCTCGTTACCGGCAAGTCTCTTTACTCGTTCCGTAATACATCATCCCGCAACTAACTCATTAGTTGCAATGCTTGCAAGGCTTATAGTGATGTGCATTACCGAGTGGGCCCAGAGATACCTCTCCGACAATCGGAGTGACAAATCCTAATCTCGAAATACGCCAACCCAACAAGTACCTTCGGAGACACCTGTAGAGCACCTTTATAATCACCCAGTTACGTTGTGACGTTTGGTAGCACACAAAGTGTTCCTCCGGTAAACGGGAGTTGCATAATCTCATAGTCATAGGAACATGTATAAGTCATGAAGAAAGCAATAGCAACAAACTAAACGATCAAGTGCTAAGCTAACGGAATGGGTCAAGTCAATCACATCATTCTCCTAATGATGTGATCCCGTTAATCAAATGACAACTCATGTCTATGGTTAGGAAACTTAACCATCTTTGATCAACGAGCTAGTCAAGTAGAGGCATACTAGTGACACTCTGTTTGTCTATGTATTCACACATGTATTATGTTTCCGGTTAATACAATTCTAGCATGAATAATAAACATTTATCATGAATAAGGAAATAAATAATAACTTTATTATTGCCTCTAGGGCATATTTCCTTCAGTCTCCCACTTGCACTAGAGTCAATAATCTAGATCACATCGCCATGTGATTTAACATCAATAGTTCACATCACCATGTGATTAACACCCATAGTTCACATCGTCATGTGACCAACACCCAAAGGGTTTACTAGAGTCAATAATCTAGTTCACATCGCTATGTGATTAACACCCAAAGAGTACTAAGGTGTGATCATGTTTTGCTTGTGAGAGAAGTTTAGTCAACGGGTCTGCACATTCAGATCCGTATGTATTTTGCAAATTTCTATGTCAACAATGCTCTGCATGGAGCTACTCTAGCTAATTGCTCCCACTTTCAATATGTATCCAGATTGAGACTTAGAGTCATCTGGATCAGTGTCAAAATTTGCATCGACGTAACCCTTTACGACGAACCTTTTGTCACCTCCATAATCGAGAAACATATCCTTATTCCACTAAGGATAATTTTGACCGTTGTCCAGTGATCTACTCCTAGATCACTATTGTACTCCCTTGCCAAAATCAGTGTAGGGTATACAATAGATCTGGTACACAGCATGGCATATTTTATAGAACCTATGGCCAAGGCATAGGGAATGACTTTCATTCTCTTTCTATCTTCTGCCGTGGTCGGGCTTTGAGTCTTACTCAGTTTCACACCTTGTAACACAGGCAAGAACTCTTTCTTTGACTGTTCCATTTTGAACTACTTCAAAATCTTGTCAAGGTATGTACTCATTGAAAAACTTATCAAGCGTCTTGATCTATCTCTATAGATCTTGATGCTCAATATGTAAGCAGCTTCACCGAGGTCTTTCTTTGAAAAACTCCTTTCAAACACTCCTTTATGCTTTGCAGAATAATTCTACATTATCTCCGATCAAAAATATGTCATTCACATATACTTATCAGAAATGTTGTAGTGCTCCCACTCACTTTCTTGTAAATACAGGCTTCACCGCAAGTCTGTATAAAACTATATGCTTTGATCAACTTATCAAAGCATATATTCCAACTCCGAGATGCTTGCACCAGTCCATAGATGGATCGCTGGAGCTTGCATATTTTGTTAGCACCTTTAGGATTGACAAAACCTTCTGGTTGCATCATATACAACTCTTCTTAAATAAATCCATTAAGGAATGCAGTTTTGTTTATCCATTTGCCAGATTTCATAAAATGCGGCAATTGCTAACATGATTCGGACAGACTTAAGCATAGATACGAGTGAGAAACTCTCATTGTAGTCAACACCTTGAACTTGTCGAAAACCTTTTTGCGACAATTCTAGCTTTGTAGATAGTAACACTACTATCAGCGTCTGTATTCCTCTTGAAGATCCATTTAATCTCAATGGCTCGCCGATCAATGGGAAAGTCAATCAAAGTCCATACTTTGTTCTCATACATGGATCTCATCTCAGATTTCATGGGCTTAAGCCATTTCGTGGAATCTGGGCTCATCATCGCTTCCTCATAGTTCGTAGGCTCGTCATGGTCAAGTAACATGACCTCCAGAATAGGATTACTCTACCACTCTGGTGCAGATCTCACTCTGGTTTACCTACGAGGTTCGGTAGTAACTTGATCTGAAGTTACATGATTATCATCATTAGCTTCCTCACTAATTGGTGTAGTAGTCATAGGAACAGATTTCTGTGATGAACTACTTTCCAATAAGGGAGCAGGTACAGTTACCTCATCAAGTTCTACTTTCCTCCCACTCACTTCTTTCGATAGAAACTCCTTCTCTAGAAAGGATCCATTCTCAGCAACGAATATCTTGCCTTCGGATCTGTGATAGAAGGTGTACCAACATTTTCTTTTGGGTATCCTATGAAGAAGCACTTCTCTGATTTGGGTTTGAGCTTATCAGGTTGAAACATTTTCACATAAGCATTGCAACCTCAAACTTTAAGAAACGACAACTTAGGTTTCTTGTCGAACCATAGTTCATACGGTGTCGTCTCAACGGATTTAGATGGTGCCCTTTTTAATGTGAATGCAGCTGTCTCTAATGTATAACCCCAAAATGATAGTGGTAAATCGGTAAGAGACGTCACAGATTGCACCATATCTAATAAAGTACGGTTACGACGTTCCGGCACACCATTACATGGTGGTGTTCCATGTGGCGTGAGTAGTGAAACTATTTCACATTGTTTTAACTAAAGGCCAAACTCGTAACTCAAATATTTTACCTCTGCGATCATATCATAGAAACTTTTATTTTCTTGTTACGATGATTCTCCACTTCACTCTAAAATTCTTTGAACTTTTCAAATATTTCAGACTTGTGTTTCATCAAGAAGATATACTCATATCTGCTCAAATCATCTGTGAAGATCAGAAAATAACGATACTTGTTGTGAGCTTTAACACTCATCGGACTGCATACATCAGTATGTATTATTTCCAATAAGTCAGTTGCTCGCTCCATTGTTCTGGAGAACGGAGTCTTAGTCATCTTGCCCATGAGGCATGGTTCGCAAGCATCAAGTGATTAATAATCAAGTGATTACAAAAGTCCATCAACATGGAGTTTCTTCATGTGCTTTACACCAATATGACCTAAACAGAAGTGCCACAAATAAGTTGCACTATCATTATTAACTTTGCATCTTTTGGTTTCAATATTATGAATATGTGTATCACTACGATCGAGATCCAACGAACCATTTTCATTGGGTGTGTAACCATATAAGGTTTTATTCATGTAAACAGAACAACAATTTATTCTCTTACTTAAATGAATAACCGTATTGTAATAAATATGATCAAATCGTATTCATGCTCAACGCAACACCATATAACACTTATTTAGGTTCAACACTAATCCCGAAAGTATAGGGAGTGTGCGATGATGATCATATCAATCTTGGAACCACTTCCAACACACATCGTCACTTCACCCTTAACTAGTCTCTGTTCATTTTGCAACTCCCGTTTCGAGTTACTACTCTTAGCAACCGAACCAGTATCAAGTACCGAGGGGTTGCTACGAACACTAGTAAAATACACATCAATAATCTGTATATCTAATATACCTTTGTTCACTTTTCCATCCTTCTTATCCGCCAAATACTTGGGGCAGTTCCGCTTCCAGTGACCAGTCCCTTTGCAGTAGAAGCACTTAGTCTCAGGCTTAGGACCAGACTTGGGCTTCTTCACTTGAGCAGCAACTTGCTTGCCGTTCTTCTTGAAGTTCCCCTTCTTCCCTTTGCCCTTTTCTTGAAACTAGTGGTCTTGTCTACCATCAAGACTTGATATTTTTCTTGATTTCTACCTTCGTCGATTTCAGCATTACGAAGAGCTTGGGAATCGTTTCCCTTATCCCTTGCATATCATAGTTCATCACGAAGTTCTACTAACTTGGCGATGGTGACTAGAGAGTTATGTCAATCACTATTTTATATGGAAGATTAACTCCCACTTGATTCAAGCGATTATAGTACCCAGACAATCTGAGCACATGCTCACTGCTTGAGCTATTCTCCTCCATCTTTTAGCTATAGAACTTGTTGGAGATTTCATATCTCTCAACTCGGCTATTTGCTTGAAATATTAACTTCAACTCCTGGAACATCTCATATGGTCCATGACGTTCAAAACATCTTTGAAGTCTCGATTCTAAGCCGTTTAAGCATGGTGCACTAAACTATCAAGTAGTCATCATATTGAGCTAGCCAAATGTTCATAACATCTGCATCTGCTCCTACAATAGGTTTGTCACCTAGCGGTGCATCAAAGACATAATTCTTCTGTGCAGCAATGAGGATAAACCTCAGATCACGGATCCAATCCGCATCATTGCTACTAACATCTTTCAACTTAGTTTTCTCTAGGAACATATCAAAAATAAAACAGGGGAGCTAAACGCGAGCTATTGATCTACAACATAGATATGCTAATACTACCAGGACTAAGTTCATGATAAATTAAAGTTCAATTAATCATATTACTTAAGAACTACCACTTAGATAGACATCCCTCTAATCATCTAAGTGATCACGTGATCCATATCAACTAAACCATAACCAATCATCACGTGAAATGGAGTAGTTTTCAATGGTGAACATCATTATGTTGATCATATCTACTATATGATTCACGCTCGACCTTTCGGTCTCTAGTGTTCCGAGGCCATATCTGCATATGCTAGGCTCGTCAAGATTAACATGAGTATTCTGCGTGTGCAAAACTGGCTTGCACCCGTTGTAGATGGACGTAGAGCTTATCACACCCGATCATCACGTGGTGTCTGGGCACGACGAACTTTGGCAACGGTGCATACTCAGGGAGAACACTTTTATCTTGAATTTTAGTGAGAGATCATCTTATAATGCTACCGTCAATCAAAGCAAGATAAGATGCATAAAAGATAAACATCACATGCAATCAATATAAGTGATATGATATGGCCATCATCATCTTGTGCTTGTGATCTCCATCTCCAAAGCACCGTCATGATCACCATCGTCACCGGCGCGACACCTTGATCTCCATCGTAGCATCGTTTTCGTCTCGCCAATCTTATGCTTCTACGACTATCGCTACCGCTTAGTGCTAAAGTAAAGCACTACAGGGCGATTGCATTGCATACAATAAAGCGACAACCATATGGCTCCTGCCAGTTGCCGATAACTCGGTTACAAAACATGATCATCTCATACAATAAAATTTAGCATCATGTCTTGACCATATCACATCACAACATGCCCTGCAAAAACAAGTTAGACGTCCTCTACTTTGTTGTTGCAAGTTTTACGTGGCTGCTACGGGCTTAGCAAGAACCGTTCTTACCTACGCATCAAAACCATAATGATAGTTTGTTAAGTTGATGTTGTTTTAACCTTCGCAAGGACCGGGCGTAGCCACACTTGGTTCAACTAAAGTTGGAGAAACTGACACCCGCCAGCCACCTATGTGCAAAGCACGTCGGTAGAACCAGTCTCGCGTAAGCGTACGCGTAATGTCGGTCCGGGCCGCTTCATCCAACAATACCGCCGAACCAAAGTATGACAAGCTGGTAAGCAGTATGACTTATATCGCCCACAACTCACTTGTGTTCTACTCGTGCATATTACATCAACGCATAAAACCTGGCTCGGATACCACTATTGGGGAACGTAGTAATTTCAAAAAATTCCTACGCACACGCAAGATCATGGTGATGCATAGCAACAAGAGGGGAGAGTGTTGTCTACGTACCCTCGTAGACCATAAGCGGAAGTGTTATATCAACGCGGTTGATGTAGTCGTACGTCTTCACGATCCGACCAATCCAAGCACCGAAAGCACGGCACCTTCGAGTTCTGCACACGTTCGGCTCGGTGACGTCCTCGCCTTCTCGATCCAGCAAGAGGGGCGAAGTAGTAGATGAGTTCCGACAGAACGACGGCGTGGTGACGGTGTTGGTGAAGAACAATCTCCATAGGGCTTCGCCTAAGCACTACGAAAACTATGATGGAGGATAAACTAGAGGGGACGGGGTTGCCGGCACACGTCTTGGTGTTTCTTGATGTGTCTTGGGTGCTAGCCCTACCCCTCTATTTATATGTTGAGCCTTGGGGTCGAAACTTGGAGTAAAAGCCTCCACAAAGTCGGTTTCACCCGAAAGGCAAGAGTCCTTCTCGGACTCCAGGGCCAGATGCCAGGTTTCCCGGCATCTGGACCCAGATGCCAGGGACCCTGGCGTCTGGCCCCTGGACTCTGCAAAACTTCCTTTTGCGCTTTCGAAAAACCTTGTGGGCTTTCCCCTTTGGCCCAAATAAAGTGTTCTCATACCCAAACATTACGGGAAACATCCGAACCCCTTTCGGTGATTTCCGGAACCCTTCCGGTGACCAAACACTATTATCCCATATATCAAACTTTATCTCGGGAACATTCCGGAGTTCCTCGTCATGTCCGTGATCTCATCCCGGACTCTGAACAAGATTCAGTCATCAACATACATAACTCATATAGTACTATATCGTCAATGAACGTCAAGCGTGTGGACCCTACGGGTTCGAGAACTATGTAGACATGACCGAGACACCTCTTTGGTCAATAACGAATAGCGGGACCTGGATGCCCATATTGGCTCCTACATATTCTACGAAGATCTTTATCGGTCAGACCGCATAACAACATACGTTGTTCCCTTTGTCATCGGTATGTTACTTGCCCGAGATTCGATCATCGGTATCTCAATACCTAGTTCAATCTCGTTACCGGCAAGTCTCTCTACTCGTTCCATAATACATCATCCCGCAACTAACTCATTAGTTGCAATGCTTGCAAGGCTTATAGTGATGTGCATTACCGAGTGGGCCCAAAGATACCTCTCCGACAACCAGAGTGACAAATCCTAATCTCGAAATACGCCAACCCAACAAGTACCTTCGGAGACACCTATAGAGCACCTTTATAATCACCTAGTTACGTTGTGACGTTTGGTAGCACATAAAGTGTTCCTCCGGTAAACGGGAGTTTCATAATCTCATAGTCATAGGAACATGTATAAGTCATGAAGAAAGCAATAGCTGTTGGGGAACATAGTAATTTCAAAAGAATTCCTACGCACACGCAAGATCATGGTGATGCATAGCAACGAGAGGGGATAGTGTTGTCTACGTACCCTCGTAGACCGGCAACAGAAGTGTTGACACAACATAGAGGAAGTAGTCGTACGTCTTCCCGATCCGACCGATCCAAGTACCGAACGTACGGCACCTCCGAGTTCTGCACACGTTCAACTCGGTGACGTACCTCGAGTTCCGATCCAGCAAAACATTGAGGGAGAGTTTCGTCAGCACGACGGCGTGATGACGGTGATGATGTTCTACCGATGCAGGGCTTCACCTAAGCACCGCTACAATATGACTGAGGTGGAATATGGTGGAAGGGGGCACCGCACACGGCTAAGGAACGATCACGAGGATCAACTTGTGTGTCATGGGGTGCCCCCTTGCCTCAGTATATAAAGGAGGGAGAGGGGGAGGTGCGGCCGGCCCTATGGGTGCGCCTGGAGGAGTCCTACTCCAACCGGGAGTAGGACTCCCCCCTCTTGCCTTGTTGGAAAAGGAAGGAGGAAAGGAGAAAGAGGAAAGGGGGCGCCCCCCCCTTCCTTGTCCTATTCATACTAGGGGGGAGGGGAGCGCGGCCTGCCCTGGCCGGCCCTCCTCTTCTCTGGCCCTTATGGCCCATGTAGGCCCAATAACCTCCGGGGGGTTCCGGTAACGCCCCGGTACTCCGGTAAAATCCCGATTTCACCCGGAACGTTTCCGATATCCAAATATAGGCTTCCAATATATCAATCTTTATGTCTCGACCATTTCGAGACACCTCGTCATGTCCGTGGTCACATCCGGGACTCCGAACAACCTTCGATACATCAAAACACAAAAACCCTAATTACGATCGTCACCAAACTTTAAGCGTGCGGACCCTACGGGTTCGAGAACTATGTAGACATGACCGAGACACTTCTCCAGTCAATAACCAATAGCGGAACCTAGATGCTCATATTGGCTCCTACATATTCTATGAAGATCTTTATCGGTTAGACCGCATAACAACATACGTTGTTCCCTTTGTCATCTGTATGTTACTTGCCCGAGATTCGATCGTCGGTATCTCAATACCTAGTTCAATCTCATTACCGACAAGTCTCTTTACTCGTTCCGTAATACATCATCCTGCAACTAACTTATTAGTTGCAATGCTTGCAAGGCTTGAGTGATGTGCATTACCGAGAGGGCCCAGAGATACCTCTCCAACAATCGGAGTGACAAATCCTAATCTCGAAATACGCCAACCCAACAAGTACCTTCGGAGACACCTGTAGAGCACCTTTATAATCACCCAGTTACGTTGTGACGTTTGGTAGCACACAAAGTGTTTCTCCGATAAACGGGAGTTGCATAATCTCATAGTCATAGGAACATGTATAAGTTATGAAGAAAGCAATAGCAACAAACTAAATGATCAAGTGCTAAGCTAACGGAATGGGTCAAGTCAATCACATCATTCTCCTAATGATGTGATCCCGTTAATCAAATGACAACTCATGTCTATGGTTAGGAAACATAACCATCTTTGATTAACGAGCTAGTCAAGTAGAGGCATACTAGTGACTCTCTGTTTTGTCTATGTATTCACACATGTATTATGTTTCTGGTTAATACAATTCTAGCATGAATAATAAACATTTATCATGATATAAGGAAATAAATAATAACTTTATTATTGCCTCTAGGGCATATTTCCTTCAGTCTCCCACTTGCACTAGAGTCAATAATCTAGATTACACAGTAATGATTCTAACACCCATGGAGCCTTGGTGCTGATCATGTTTTGCTCGTGGAAGAGGCTTAGTCAGCGGGTCTGCAACATTCAGATCCGTATGTATCTTGCAAATTTCTATGTCTCCCACTTGGACTAAATCCCGAATGGAATTGAAGCGTCTCTTGATGTGTTTGGTTCTCTTGTGAAATCTGGATTCCTTCGCCAAGGCAATTGCACCAGTATTGTCACAAAAGATTTTCATTGGACCCGATGCACTAGGTATGACACCTAGATCGGATATGAACTCCTTCATCCAGACTCCTTCATTTGCTGCTTCCGAAGCAGCTATGTACTCCGCTTCACATGTAGATCCCGCCACGACGCTTTGTTTAGAACTGCACCAACTGACAGCTCCACCGTTCAGTAAAAACACGTATCCGGTTTGCGATTTAGAATCGTCCGGATCAGTGTCAAAGCTTGCATCAACATAACCATTTACGATGAGCTCTTTGTCACCTCCATATACGAGAAACATATCCTTAGTCCTTTTTAGGTATTTCAGGATGTTCTTGACCGCTGTCCAGTGATCCACTCCTGGATTACTTTGGTACCTCCCTGCTAGACTTATAGCAAGGCACACATCAGGTCTGGTACACAGCATTGCATACATGATAGAGCCTATGGCTGAAGCATAGGGAACATCTTTCATTTTCTCTCTATCTTCTGCGGTGGTCGGACATTGAGTCTTACTCAACTTCACACCTTGTAACACAGGCAAGAACCCTTTCTTTGCTTGATCCATTTTGAACTTCTTCAAAACCTTGTCAAGGTATGTGCTTTGTGAAAGTCCAATTAAGCGTCTTGATCTATCTCTATAGATCTTAATGCCCAATATGTAAGCAGCTTCACCGAGGTCTTTCATTGAAAAACTCTTATTCAAGTATCCCTTTATGCTATCCAGAAATTCTATATCATTTCCAATCAATAATATGTCATCCACATATAATATCAGAAATACTACAGAGCTTCCACTCACTTTCTTGTAAATACAGGCTTCTCCAAAAGTCTGTACAAAACCAAATGCTTTGATCACACTATCAAAGCGTTTATTCCAACTCCGAGAGGCTTGCACCAGTCCATAAATGGATCGCTGGAGCTTGCACACTTTGTTAGCTCCCTTTGGATCGACAAAACCTTCTGGTTGCATCATATACAACTCTTTTCCAGAAATCCATTCAAGAATGCAATTTTGACATCCATTTGCCAAATTTCATAATCATAAAATGCGGCAATTGCTAACATGATTCGGACAGACTTAGGCATCGCTACGGGTGAGAAGGTCTCATCGTAGTCAATCCCTTGAACTTGTCGAAAACCTTTTGCAATAAGACGAGCTTTGTAGACAGTAACATTACCGTCGGTGTCAGTCTTCTTCTTGAAGATCCATTTATTCTCAATTGCTTGCCGATCAACGGGCAAGTCAACCAAAGTCCACACTTTGTTCACATACATGGATCCCATCTCAGATTTCATGGCTTCTAGCCATTTTTGCGGAATCTAGGCTCACCATCGCTTCTTCATAGTTCATAGGTTCATCATGATCTAGTAGCATGACTTCCAGAACAGGATTACCGTACCACTCTAGTGCGGATCTTACTCTGGTTGATCTACGAGGTTCGGTAGTAACTTGATCTGAAGTTTCATGATCATTATCATTAGCTTCATCACTAATTGGTGTAGGTGTCACAGAAACCGGTTTCTGTGATGTACTACTTTCCAATAAGTGAGCAGGTACAGTTACCTCATCAAGTTCTACTTTTCTCCCACTCACTTCTTTCGAGAGAAACTCCTTCTCTAGAAAAACTCCGAATTTAGCAACAAAAGTTTTGCCTTCGGATCTATGATAGAAGGTGTACCCAACAGTCTCCTTTGGGTATCCTATGAAGACACATTTCTCCGATTTGGGTTCGAGCTTATCAGGTTGAAGCTTTTTCACATAAGCATCGCAGCCCCAAACTTTCAGAAACGACAACTTTGGTTTCTTGCCAAACCACAGTTCATAAGGCGTCGTCTCAACGGATTTCGATGGTGTCCTGTTTAACGTGAATGCAGTCGTCTCTAAAGCATAACCCCAAAACGATAAGGTAAATCAGTAAGAGACATCATAGATCGCACCATATCTAATAAAGTACGATTACGACGTTCGGACACACCATTACGCTGTGGTGTTCTGGGTGGCGTGAGTTGTGAAACTATTCCGCATTGTTTCAAATGTAGACCAAACTCGTAACTCAAGTATTCTCCTCCACGATCAGATCGTAGAAACTTTATTTTCTTGTTACGATGATTTTCAACTTCACTCTGAAATTCTTTGAACTTTTCAAATGTTTCAGACTTATGTTTCATTAAGTAGATATACCCATATTTGCTTAAATCATCTGTGAACGTGAGAAAATAACGATATCCGCCACGAGCCTCAACATTCATTGGACCACATACATCTGTATGTATGATTTCCAACAAATACGTTGCTCTCTCCATAGTACCGGAGAACGACGTTTTAGTCATCTTACCCACGAGGCACGGTTCGCAAGTACCAAGTGATTCATAATCAAGTAGTTCCAAAAGTCCATCGGTATGGAGTTTCTTCATGCGCATTACACCGATATGACCTAAACGGCAGTGCCACAAATAAGTTGCACTATCATTATCAACTCTGCATCTTTTGATTTCAACATTATGAATATGTGTATCACTACTATCGAGATTCATCAAAAATAGACCACTCTTCAAGGGTGCATGACCATAAAAGATATTACTCATATAAATAGAACAACCATTATTCTCTAATTTAAATGAATAACCGTCTCGCATCAAACAAGATCCAGATATAATGTTCATGCTCAACGCTGGCACCAAATAACAATTATTTAGGTCTAATACTAATCCCGAAGGTAGATGTAGAGGTAGCGTGCTGACCGCGATCACATCGACTTTGGAATCATTTCCCACGCGCATCGTCACCTCGTCCTTAGTCAATCCTCGCTTAATCCGTAACCCCTGTTTCAAGTTACAAATGTTAGCAACAGAACCAGTATCAAATACCCAGGTGCTACTGCGAGCATTAGTAAGGTACACATCAATAACATGTATATCACATATACCTTTGTTCACTTTGCTATCATTCTTATCCGCCAAATACTTGGGGCAGTTCCGCTTCTAGTGACCAGTCTGCTTGCAGTAGAAGCACTCAGTCTCAGGCTTAGGTCCAGACTTGGGTTTCTTCTCCTGAGCAGCAACTTGTTTGTTGTTCTTCTTGAAGTTCCCTTTCTTCTTTCCTTTGCCCTTTTTCTTGAAACTGGTGGTCTTATTGACCATCAACACTTGATGCTCCTTCTTGATTTCTACCTCCGCAGCTTTTAGCATCGCGAAGAGCTCAGGAATTGTTTTATTCATCCCTTGCATATTATAGTTCATCATGAAGCTTTTGTAGCTTGGTGGTAGTGATTGAAGAACTCTGTCAATGACACTATCAACAGGAAGATTAACCCCCAGTTGAGTCAAGTGATTATGATACCCAGATATTTTGAGTATATGTTCACTGACAGAACTATTCTCCTCCATATTGCAGCTATAGAACTTATTGGAGACTTCATATCTCTCAATCCGGGCATTTGCTTGAAATATTAACTTCAACTCCTGGAACATCTCATATGCTCCATGACGTTTAAAACGTCGTTGAAGACCCGGTTCTAAGCCGTAAAGCATGGCACATTGAACTATCGAGTAGTCATCAGCTTTGCTCTGCAAGACGTTCATAACATCTGGTGTCGCTCCTGCAGCAGGCTTGGCACTTAGCGGTGCTTCCAGGACGTAATTCTTCTGTGCAACAATGAGGATAATCCTCAAGTTACGTATCCAGTCCGTGTAATTGCTACCATCATCTTTCAACTTTGCTTTCTCAAGGAACGCATTAAAATTCAACGGAACAACAGCACGAGCCATCTATCTACAATCAAACATAGACAAGCAAGATACTATCAGGTACTAAGTTCATGATAAATTTAAGTTCAATTAATCATATTACTTAAGAACTCCCACTTAGAAAGATATCCCTCTAATCCTCTAAGTGATCACGTGATCCAAATCAACTAAACCATGTCCGATCATCACGTGAGATGGAGTAGTATCAATGGTGAACATCAATATGTTGATCATATCTACTATATGATTCACGCTCGACTTTTCGGTCTCCGTGTTCCGAGGCCATATCTGTTATATACTAGGCTCGTCAAGTTAAACCTGAGTATTCCGCATGTGCAACTGTTTTGCACCCATTGTATTTGAACGTAGAGCCTATCACACCCGGTCATCACGTGGTGTCTTAGCACGAAGAACTTTCGCAACGGTGCATACTCAGGGAGAACACTTATACTTTGATAATTTAGTGAGGGATCATCTTATAATGCTACCGTCAATCAAAGCAAGATAAGATGCATAAAAGATAAACATCAAATGCAATCAATATAAGTGATATGATATGGCCACCATCATCTTGTGCTTGTGATCTCCATCTCCGAAGCACCTTCATGATCACCATCTTCACCGGCGCGACACCTTGATCACCATCGTAGCATCGTTGTCGTCTTGCCAATCTTATGCTTCCACGACTATTGCTACCGCTTAGTGATAAAGTAAAGCATTACAGCGCAATTGTATTGCATACAATAAAGCGACAACCATATGGCTCCTGCCAGTTGCCGATAACTCGGTTACAAAACATGATCATCTCATACAATAAAATTTAGCATCATGTCTTGACCATATCACATCACAACATGCCCTGCAAAAACAAGTTAGACGTCCTCTACTTTGTTGTTGCAAGTTTTACGTGGCTGCTACGGGCTTAGCAAGAACCGTTCTTACCTACGCATCAAAACCATAACGATAGTTTGTTAAGTTGATGTTGTTTTAACCTTCGCAAGGACCGGGCGTAGCCACACTTGGTTCAACTAAAGTTGGAGAAACTGACACCCGCCAGCCACCTATGTGCAAAGCACGTCGGTAGAACCAGTCTCGCGTAAGCGTACGCGTAATGTCGGTCCGGGCCGCTTCATCCAAAAATACCGCCGAACCAAAGTATGACATGCTGGTAAGCAGTATGACTTATATCGCCCACAACTCACTTGTGTTCTACTCGTGCATATTACATCAACGCATAAAACCTGGCTCCGATACCACTATTGGGGAATGTAGTAATTTCAAAAAATTCCTACGCACACGCAAGATCATGGTGATGCATAGCAACAAGAGGGGAGAGTGTTGTCTACGTACCCTCGTAGACCGGCAACAGAAGTGTTGACACAACGTAGAGGAAGTAGTCGTACGCCTTCCTGATCTGACCGATCCAAGTACCGAATGTACGGCACCTCCGAGTTCTGCACACGTTCAACTCGGTGACGTCCCTCGAGTTCCGATCCAGCAAAACGTTGAGGGAGAGTTTCGTCAGCATGATGGCGTGATGACGGTGATGATGTTCTACCGACGCAGGGCTTCGCCTAAGCACCGCTACGATATGACCGAGGTGGAATATGGTGGAAGGGGGCACCGCACACGGCTAAGGAACGATCACGAGGATCAACTTGTGTGTCATGGGGTGCCCCTTGCCTCAGTATATAAAGGAGGGAGAGGGGGAGGTGCGGCCGGCCCTATGGGTGCGCCTGGAGGAGTCCTACACCAACCGGGAGTAGGACTCCCCACTCTTGCCTTGTTGGAAAAGGAAGGAGGAAGGGAGAAAGAGAAAAGGGGGGCGCCCCCCCTTCCTTGTCCTATTCGGACTAGGGGGGAGGGGGCGCGCGGCCTGCCCTGGCCGGCCCTCCTCTTCTCCCTTATGGCCCATGTAGGCCCAATAACCCCCCGGGGGAGGGGTCCAGTAACCCCCCGGTACTCCGGTAAAATCCCGATTTCACCCGGAATGTTTCCGATATCCAAATATAGGCTTCCAATATATCAATCTTTATGTCTCGACCATTTCGAGACTCCTCGTCATGTCTGTGATCACATCCGGGACTCCGAACAACCTTCAGTACATCAAAACACAAAAACCCTAATTACGATCGTCACCGAACTTTAAGCGTGCGGACCCTACGGGTTCGAGAACTATGTAGACATAACCGAGACACTTCTCCGGTCAATAACCAATAGCGGAACCTGGATGCTCATATTGGCTCCTACATATTCTAAGAAGATCTTTATCGGTCAGACCGCATAACAACATACGTTGTTCCCTTTGTCATCGGTATGTTACTTGCCCAAGATTCGATCGCCGGTATCTCAATACCTAGTTCAATCTCGTTACCGGCAAGTCTCTTTACTCGTTCCGTAATACATCATCCTGCAACTAACTTATAAGTTGCAATGCTTGCAAGGCTTGAGTGATGTGCATTACCGAGAGGGCCCAGAGATATCTCTCCAACAATCGGAGTGACAAATCCTAATCTCGAAATACGCCAACCCAACAAGTACCTTCGGAGACACCTGTAGAGCACCTTTATAATCACCCAGTTATGTTGTGACGTTTGGTAGCACACAAAGTGTTTCTCCGGTAAACGGGAGTTGCGTAATCTCATAGTCATAGGAACATGTATAAGTTATGAAGAAAGCAATAGCAACAAACTAAACGATCAAGTGCTAAGCCAACGGAATGGGTCAAGTCAATCACATTATTCTCCTAATGATGTGATCCCGTTAATCAAATGAGAACTCATGTCTATGGTTAGGAAACATAACCATCTTTGATTAACGAGCTAGTCAAGTAGAGGCATACTAGTGACTCTCTGTTTTTGTCTATGTATTCACACATGTATTATGTTTCCGGTTAATACAATTATAGCATGAATAATAAACATTTATCATGATATAAGGAAATAAATAATAACTTTATTATTGCCTCTAGGGCATATTTCCTTCAATAGCAACAAACTAAATGATCAAGTGATAAGCTAACGGAATGGGTCAAGTCAATCACATCATTCTCCTAATGATGTGATTCCGTTAATCAAATGACAACTCATGTCTATGGTTAGGAAACTTAACCATCTTTGATCAACGAGCTAGTCAAGTAGAGGCGTACTAGTGACACTCTGTTTGTCTATGTATTCACACATGTATTATGTTTCTGGTTAATACAATTCTAGCATGAATAATAAACATTTATCATGAAATAAGGAAATAAATAATAACTTTATTATTGCCTCTAGGGCATATTTCCTTCAACCGCCTCCATGAACCATTTCCAATTGTTATCGTGCTCCGAAGGCACCAATTAGGCTAATGCCACTGGCTCCGAATGCACCAATTAGGAGGAATTGTATGTAGCTACCTAATTGTATACATATATACATGTGTGTATATATGTGTGAATTAATGGTGGTTGTGAGACATTCGATGATGTATGTATGTATGTATGTATGTATATATATATATATATATATATATATATATATATATATATATATATATATATATATATATATATGATCGGTTCTACTAGAAATTCTATTTATATATATGCATAACGTGTACAATATGTAGCATCGTAAAATACCAGCAAACGAAAAAGAATTAAATGAAAAACACAAAATTAAATGAAAAAGAAATCATAAACCCAAAACCCCCCAACCTTTTAATACCGGTTGGTATCACCAACCGGTACTAAAGGGCTCCCTGCCCCCGGAGCTGGCTCGTGCCACGTGGTTGCCCTTTAGCACCGATTCATGCTGAACCGGTACCAAAGGAGGGACCTTTAGTGCCCACACTTTAGTGCCGGTTACCGAACCAGCACTAAAGGGCCTTACGAACCGGTGCTATTGCCCGGTTCTGCACTAGTGCACAAGAAGCTCAGGCGCATCCTCCACTCCCAGCACGACCAAACCAAGCCCCCCATGAAAGCTATAGGGAAGGTCGTGGTGTCCTCCTCCTCGGCATCGGACGACGACTCCTTCGTCGTCGCCGTCCTGATCGGACGGGATGTCATCGTGTCCAGTTGCCGACCGGCCGGCGAGAGCAACTCGTTCATCCTACGGGCGCAGCGTCACAATGCCGTCGACATTGCCATGTTTCAAGGGAAAATCTACGCCCTCTCCAGGGGCCATTTCCTCGAGACCCTTTACCTCAGCAATGGCCACCAAAAAGGCTTCAAACTCAAGTATACAATACCGAACTCATGATAAAGCACCCATGGCAAAACCTCCACCACCAAGAGTTCCAAGACGGTTTTCCGGTGGCAAGTTGGTGATGGTGAAGCGATGGCTCTGCCGCCCATGGATGAGGACGCCCTCCTCCCTGGATGCGGATGGTAGAAGAACTTTCCGGTTCGAGGTCTGGGAAGCAGACTTGGGCCAGGGCCGGTGGAAGTTGGATGGCAGCCTACTTTGCCAGGCGCACTTTGTTAGCAGACCGTGCTCCAAGTCTTTGTCCGCCGGTCATGGGGTTCGAGGATACTATATCTACTTTCTCAACAAACTCTACCAGTGGAAGCAGCTGGAGGCACCTCTTGGTGACTCTTGCGTGTACAACATTAGAGACAAGACGTTCACCCCATTGTTGTGTGAGTCGATGCCAGCTTTGCCGTGGAAGAGTGAGCGGTTTCCGTCATGGTTTTTTCATGTCCAAGTTTAATTACAACATGTGTTTCTTCCTATCTAGTTTAATTGAGTCGTCAACATGTGCCCGCAATTATCTTTAGTTGTGTTTCCTTGGTTGCCAAAATTAACGACCCCAAAATTGTATGCATTTTTTATAGAGTATTTTTTCTAACTCTGTCTTGAATTTTACATCCAGGCGACTTCATATTGTTTACCAATGTTTGGCGCCTCAATGTGTTTGGTTGTAGTTACTAATATTTATGTGCATGTCCCTGCAGTTTCAATAGCTGGACTCATTTTGTTGGAAACACGAATGATTTTGCCTTGTATATTGACACATACATGTGCATGCTTCATTAGCTGGACTCGTTTTCATATTATATTTTATAATATGTAGTATATGAGACCTAGACACATCATAACTTATATGATGTTTCACCTAATACATAACCTAAACACGTGCATGGATGCATTGCTCGTATCTATACATTCGGTCTAATGAGGGAGTTTTGTGATTGTTTTTGTCGGATGATGGAATTTTTAGCCATTTCTTTTAAGAATAAGGTAAACCTCATAGTAGAAGGGTCGGTGGATAGCCTTGCAAAAGTGGCCACACCGAGCAGCCAATCTTTTTTTTCTCAATGATGCAGTTCACTTGGAACACGACACAAAGTGTGACGTTCTGAGCTAATTAAGTCATCAACATGTGCACCTTGTAACCTATGTGGGCTACTTGTAAATGAATAATTATCGTACAATTGTTTTTTCTTGGTCGTCCAAAGGACCAAACATAATTGTATGCCACCCACATAAAACAAATCTTATGCGTTTATTTCTTTATGATTAGTTGGTTTACATGGTTGAATTTTACAACCTGTTGACTTCATATTGATTGTCAATGTTTGGCTCGATGTGTTAGATTTCAGTTAATATTTATTTGCATGTCCCTGTTCCAATGGCTGGGACATAATTTAGTATGCTCTATGAAAAACACGGATGATTTTGCCATGTATTGACACATAAATGTGCATGCTTAATTAGTTAAACTCATATTTTTATTTCATTTTATATGTAGTATGTATGCGAGACCTAGACACGTTATAGCCTATATGATATTCAGACAATACACACCTTAAAACATGCATGGATGCATTGCTGGTATCTATATATTTTGTCTAATGAGGGAGTTTTCTGATTGTCTTTTACAATGCTGGAATTTTTAGTTGTTCATTTAAAAATAAAGTGACCCTGGAAAAGAGCCTCCTTTATCAGTAGTAATTTCACAAGTAGAAAGATGATACAATAGGAGAATCGATACATACATGAATCACTACTACAGTGTCAGTAAACACTTATCGGCCAATAACCATCATCTCTGACATGTCGTTGGTCTTTTCCTCTCAGTATTGTCTATTATCACTAGCCTATCATACCACTTTGACTGGTCAATGATGATTGCACTGTCCAGCTGCATTGCCTCATATCTTACAGACAAGATAGTATCAACAATGGTATCATCTATCAAACATTGCATATCTATTATCACACTAAAGCATAGTATCAACATTGCACTAGTGCAAAAAAAGCTTGGTGCTAGCTTTGCAAAAATGACCTTGCCGGTGTGGGAGCCCAGCGCCACGAATATGATGTCACTGTTAAAAAATAGTTGCGACGTTAGTGCCCACATCAGCAGTAATTTAGGTGCTTCTTGCATGCCACGTGTCCCACGCCAGCACTATTATTTTCCACCTAGCGGCGTTCCATGTGACATGCACGCCAGCAATAGTTTTCTAAAACCAAAGAAATTATGTAGATAAGATATCCAACAATCATCGATCTCACAAATAGTTCAGGCTAATGATCAGTCATTGTCAATATGCACTGCAAGCAAACTAATCTATACCTAGTAATACAGGGGCTATTGCTTTTAGTGGTCCGTCATCGAAATTGCCATCAAAGTTGCAAAATATTATGACCGATGTCACAAAATGATAAAAAAAAATGTTTCACACAGGGGAATCCCCGCCTAGGCCGGCCCATGCGGGCAGCCTATTTTTAGAACATCGTTTTCCTTTTTCGTCTTTGGTTTTTTCTACTTCAAATAATTTGAGAATTCAAAAAATTCAGAAAAATAAAAAAAGAATTATGAAGCAAAATATTTAATAATTCATAAATGTTTGTGAATTCAGAAAATGTTCGTGATTTAGAAAAATGGTCATATTCAAAAGATGTTCGCAATTTTGAACACAAAAATTTGGGAAATCAAAAAATGCACAGGATTTTTCAAAAAAGTTTGTGTATTAAAAATTGTTAATGAAGTTGAATAAAATTGCACCAATTCAAAAAATATTCATGAATTGAAAAATATCCTAAAAATTCAAACATTGTTCGTGACTTACCAAATAGTTCATTAATTCATAAAATGTTCACTGATTCAAAAAATCATCTTGCATTTCAAAATATGTTTGTTAATCAAAAAATAATCGTGAATTTCAAATTTTGTTCCACCAATCTCGCAAAAAATGTTCGTCAAATCTAGAAATGTTCGCCTATTCACAATTTTTAGAAAAATCGTTTGCAAATAGCATAAAATGTTCATGACTCCAATAAATGTTCATGACTATAGAAAATGTTCAAAAATCTATAAAAATGGCCACAAATTTGAGAAGTGTTAACGATTTCAGATATGTTAATGAGTTTATAAAAATGTTCATGATTTTCAAAAATTGTTGGCGATTTCACGAAAACGAGAGTGATAGTGTATCTCGGTGATGCAGCAAATTGTGGTGATGGACATTGGAGATTATGAAAAAAATTTCTTCTTCCGTTGCAACGCACGGGCCTGTTTGCTAGTATATAATAACCAGTTTACTTAAAACTTGATACCAACTTCAAAGGCCCATCCACACACACATTCTTTCAAATGTGTTGATAATGATCATCATCGTCAAGTCATAGTGTCTGGTATTCATGATAGTGACTATGACGGCCTGTCCAACCTGGAGATTCTTGCCAACTAGGAAGTCTTCCACTCCACTGAGATTAAGACAATGCAACTGTCTGTGTCCGCTATGTACGCACAGGTGGAGATGGAGCCCGTTCATGTAAGGCATACTCCAGCATAGACTACTTCATCAGCCTCGATGCCACAACTCAGAGCTAGCCTCTTAGGCCATTTCTAAAAACACACACACACACACACTCGCAAGCATATCATACGGATCTAAAAACAAATCCCTACACTGTGATAAATGAGCATGTCATGTGCAATTATCAAAAAAGCATACACTTCAATTCACATATATCATCAAATTCTACACTAAACATATCAATTAGATCGATACTACACTAAACATATCAATCAGATCGATTCTACACTAAGCATATTAATGTTGGAAATATGCCCTAGAGGATATAATATTTGTATTATTTGTTTCCATGTTTATGATTAAGAGTTTATATTTTATGCTATAAGTACTATTATTCTTGAATATGATTCGGAGAAAAACTCATAAGCACGTGGAATAATAAATGGTAAAACCTGATTCTTAGTCTTGCCTCTAAGAGACTAGTTCAAGTGTTGTATGATGATCATGTTTTCCTGATCATGGGTATTTGGTTAAGTGCAACGATAATTCCAAACAACATTGAGAGTATGATGTTAGAAGAACGATCATATTGAATTGACCCAACTTGTTTGTTATACTCTGAGATGTTCTCGCCAAAAGTCTAATAGATATAACACAAAGAGTTCATGTATGCTTTAGTTCCTTAGACCATGAGAGTATCACAGTCACTTCATAGTAGACAATAGACTTTGGGGTTGCTCAAACATCATTTGTAACACGGTGATCATAACCACAACTTTTAGGTTCATCCAAAAGTGTGACATGGGCTTAGATAGCTCAAGAGTTGGATTTGTTCCTTTGACGATCGAGAGATATTCTTAGGGCCCTCTCGGTGTGACGGCATCCATCATCGTCTAGCTAGTCATAGGTGACTAAGTCACATGGATGCTGGAACATGTCAATGAGAAAGAGGAATAAAACCGGTAACGAGGAGACCGATATAATGAGCATGAGAATGACTCAAGTGGATACCGTATATCTCACCTCGAATTTTGTAAAATATCGCGAAGCAAAAGGAATGGCATATGATTGATACGTCTCCATCGTATCTATAATTTTTGATTGTTTCATGCCAATATTATACAACTTTCACATATTTTTGGCAACTTTTTATATGATTTATTGGACCAACCTATTGATCCAGTGCCTGGCAGTTCATGTTTTTTGCATGTTTTTTGTTTCACAGAAAATCAATATCAAATGAAGTCCAAATGCGATAAAAATTTATGGAGAATTATTTTGGAATATATGTGATTTTGGGACTTGGAATCAACGCAAACGGAGGCCCACAATGCCCAGGAGACACCAGGGCGCGCCCCAGGCTCCAGGCGCGTGGTGGTGGGTTGTGCTCACATCGTACGTCAGTTGGGGCTCTACTTCGTGCGCAAGGAAGCTTATATCCAGAAAAAAATATGTTAAAATCTCAGCGCAATCGGAATAACGGATCTCCGGAAATATAAGAAACGGTTTTCCGCCAGATCTGGGGAACGCGAAACAGAAGAGAACAGAGAGGGAGATCCAATCTCGGAGGGGCTCCCGCCCCTCCGCTGCCATGGAGGCCATGGACCAGAGAGGGAACTCTCCTCCCATCTAGGGGGGGGGCAAGGAAGAATAAGATGGAGGGGGGCTCTCTCCTCCTCTCTCCCGGTGGCGCCGGAGCGCCGCCGGGGCTAGGATCGTGACGGCGATCTACATCAACAATCTTGCTACCGTCAACACCAACTCTCTCTTCCTCTATGCAGCGGTGTAACACCTCTTCCCCCCACTGTAATCTCTACTTAAACATGGTGCTCAACTCTATATATTATTTCCCAATGATATTTGGCTATCCTATGATGTTTGAGCAGATCTGTTTTGTCATGTGGGTTAATCATGATCTTGGTTGGTATGATTGTATATTTTATTTATGGTGCTGTCCTACGGTGCCCTCCATCTCGTGCAAACGTGAGGGGTCCCTGCTGTAGGGTGTTGCAATACGTTCATGATTTTCTTATGGTGGGTTGCGAGAGTGACAGAAGCTTAAACCCGAGTAGGTGAGTTGTTGCGTATGAGATAAAGAGGACTTGATATTAATGCTATGATTGGGTTTCACGACCTTAATGATCTTTAGTAGTTGCGGATGCTTGCTAGGGGTCCAATCATAAGTGCATATGATCCAAGTAGAGAAATTATGTTAGCTCA
This sequence comes from Triticum aestivum, assembly GCF_018294505.1. Classification (NCBI taxonomy): domain Eukaryota; kingdom Viridiplantae; phylum Streptophyta; class Magnoliopsida; order Poales; family Poaceae; genus Triticum; species Triticum aestivum. Next base: position 62,113,919 of record NC_057812.1, read on the forward strand.
TGCCTCTCCCTCATATAGAATTGCAAGAATGATTACCGGTACTTGTTATCGATTGTTTAGGGACAAATGACTTTCTTGTTGACAAAAGCTATCCACTTTTATTACCTTGCAATTTATTCGTAGTTTTATTCTGGCAAAGTACTCGTAGTTTTATTCTTGCAAAGTAGTTTCATACTTGTTTTAGGTAAAGCAAACATCAAGTGTGCATAGAGTTGTATCGGTGGTCGATAGAATTTGAGGGGATATTTGTTCTACCTTTAGCTCCTCGTTGGGTTCGACACTCTTATTTATCAAAGAAGTCTACAAACGATCCCCTATACTTGTGGGTTATCAAGACCTTTTCTGGCGCCGTTCCCGGGGAGCAATAGTATGGGGTGAATATTCTCGTGTGTGTGTGTGTGCTTGTTTGCTTTATCACTAAGTAGTTTTTATTTTCTATTCTAACTTGTTCTCTATCTTTAGCTATGGATATGGAACATGAAATACGCAAAAAAATTAGTTCTACTTGCTACTCATGAAGATGGGGGACCTCCTAAAACCCTTGATGCTCATTATGTGAAAAATATTATGCACTATTTTGATAATCCTGAGAAAACCACATTTAACTTGATAGTGGGAGTAACGTTGGATCAACGTGAATACTTTAGGGATTATTGCTTGACACAAAAAGAGAAACTCTTATGGGATCAAATTCATATGTTGCATTGGTATGCTCGGAAACTATGCTTGAGATATGATTATACTTGTTGCTCTAGGATGAAGGCTCCACACCTTTCCTTTTCATGCAAATTTAATGATAATGAAACCTTGGCTTCTTATGCCAATGGTATATATGATTACTATGACGTGAAATGAATAGAAGAATTTGTTGCTTTTAATGACTTATATGATTCATTGCCAATCGAACCCTAGAAAAGGGGATTAATGTGGCATGCACAAAACCTAGGAAAAGGGGATCAAGGAACCAAATCAAATCATTGCAAATTGGGGGCACGCCGAAAGGAGAAGAGTGAAATACCCATGGATTTTGTGGTGATGTGCCGACACCTTGTGCATCGTAGCAGCTAGCAGCCTAGCACCATCGGAGGCACACTAGTGACTCTAGCCTCCCAATTGTTGTTATCTTGATCTGGTGGCCAAGAAGGCCACCGCCACTGTCGCATGTCGCATCCTCATCCTTCTCTTGCATCTTCCCCATCAAGAAACAACCATATTTTTTTGCTGTAACTAAAACTGATCAAAGAAAAAGATGTTGTTTTATAGCATGTAAAATAATTGTATATAATAATTTTACATAGCAGAATCAAAAGGCTAGCCAGACCTTGCAGATTTGAGCCATGTCTATACATAGGAGAAAAGAAGATGATCCAGGGAGTTGCTATAACGTTTTGGAAGGCATCGGTCGTAATGAGCACTTGGGAAACCAGCACAAGTCTGTGTAAACAAATAATTAGGTAACTGCAATGATGTGGTTTACTCATTACTACTCCATATGTCAAACATATGCAAATTTCTTTAACAGCCTGCTGAATCACATGGTAGCTGAACAATGATAATACTTTATATCATTGTGATAATGTCGATCACATCATCAGGATATCTGTAAGTCTTTACGACTATGAATACATTTAATAAGTAGTGGTCTGCACGGAATAACGTACATTGAGGACATCTAAGTTTGCAGCGAGGTGAATAAGGTGGTGCAGCAGATCATTGACTAAGATGAAAAGCAGAGGCGATAGGGGACACCCTTACCGGAGGCTCTTTATGTGGTCAAAAGGCATACCTGGGTAACCATTAAGGATGACGCAAGATGAAAAGTGCCAAGAGACCGACAAATCCAGTTCCGCCATCGCTAACCAAAGCCAATATGGTCCATCAACGCCAGCAGGTAGGCCCAATTGACGGAGAGATGTCAAGTTAATTGCACATGTCGTGTGCCTAGGCTTCGATAAAGTTCTAGCTCTGCCACCACTGCAAATGACATCATATGATATCCAATCAACAAATTATTGGACTACTTTATAAATTGCTCTTGTTGCCGATGGAATCCAAACAAAGCATTTCAATGGTTGATTGAAATTCACCTTGGAGTTCTAATCATTTGATTTGCTCCAATTTCTGGAGTAGTAAGAATAGGATAATGTTATTCAACGAACGCTCGCTGGTGGTGCATGACAAAACGAACGTTTTCACGGCAACTTATTTGTTAGGAGCATGCCAGTTCTTTCAAGCGAACACGACAATTTTCACACAAAATCCTTGGCTTGCCAGAAGTTGTCATGTGTCTGTGAAGGAATTGCCACATGCTTTCGAAGAAATTGCGATACAAAATGTTTGCAGTTGTCATGTCTCACAGCGAACGTTCGTCTGCTGTTGGGGTCCTAAGAATACACTGTATATGGGTCCTAAGAATATACTGTATATTAAGAATAAAATAAAGGAATGGGAATTTCCTTCCACTGGCAAACTGGGCCAGGAGTTATCGCACGTGAACCGCTTCGTGCACATTCTCCCCCCTTGACCGACCTGCTCCCCGTTTTCCCCTTCCCAGATTTCTTTCTTCGCTCCTCCCCCGTGGTGAGCTCGCCGTGATCTGCCTCCGGCGACCGGAATAGCGTCGAGCGGCCGCTTCCCTTCTCCTCCTACCCACCCCTCTGCACCAGATCAAGCCACTCGCTCGAGCTGGATCGGGCCTTCCGGGGGAGGAACGGCGGCCTTGGAGAGAGGGCTGGGGTGGGCGCCTGCGGCGGCGAAGGGGGAGCCGTGCCTTGCCGGCTGCAGCGAAGTTTGGGAGTGGAGGTGGGGCAAAGCAGTGGGTTCATGCGAGGCCCGGCCGAGGGCGGCCAGTTGGAGCTTTTCCCTATGAAAGATCTGCTCAGATTAGGTATGGACGACACGGCTCAGCTTCTGTGTTCTTGTTTTTTTTTCTTTCTATAGCTGCTGCAGGTTCTGCCAGATCTAAATCTATAGTCAGACTAGTGATTGCTTGCCCTCGCTCTTGGAGCTGCTATGTTTTGCAAAGCCATTTGTTATTTGCTCAGGTGTATTTTTTCTCCTGCAAAAGTCAAGATTCATTTTTTGTGAGTAGTGACCAGTGAGCATGATTTTGTTTACATTCATTTTTAGTTTTAGTGAATGGCTCCAGTATGTCAGGCTAGCATGCTGACATCCATATGAAATGATGAAATTTATAAATTGGACTTGGATGTACAAAAGCTGCTGGCTTAGGTGGTGTTAGGATAGTTAAACTCATTACACTGAACATGTATGAGTATAACCTTGCTGTTTATGCTTGCTTTACTAGTGGTCGCCGCCGACATATCTGGCATTCCGTAAACCGATGTAAAATGACTCTAGGTGATTTCCTTCGAGCTATGGTTAATTAGTTAATCTTTGCTCTTAAGACAGTTCATCTATGAGCAAATACAATCAACAGAGGTTGTATGTAGTCACTTGGTAGATTTTGAAATTGCATGTGAAGTGTGGCAGCATAATAACCTTGAGTTGTGTCTTTGTTTTCCATTTCATTTCAGTTGCAGCCTCTCTGGCGGAGCGTACAGTAAACTGTTACTGGGTTCAAGAAGTATGCTTATACTAGTAACTGAATGCCCTGAGCTTGAAATCTAATTTACTCGTTTCCCAGGAAGAACTGGTGCAGACATCCAAGCGTGTTTGGTTATTGAACCCATTAGGTTGCAGCGCAGTTTGTACTTCAGCAACAAAATGAAGCGGAAATGTTGATCATGTGCCACTGGTGTTGGAATGAGATAACTTGCACCATTGGGTGATAAAATCATAAATGACCTTTTGGGACGGGAAGGAATCAAAGAACTGTATCAATGAACTTCCTACTAGACCTTAAGCATCTCAAGCACATTAGCTTGCCGACGAGGCCTGTCATTTGCAAATGCCTTCTAGTAGTGATTGGTCTTATTGTATTGAGAGCGATTGTCTCCCCTTTTCTCGCCATTAATTTGTCTGAGAAGAGTTTTTATGAGCCATCAACCCTTGACCTGTTTCCTGGAGTTAGGAAAGACAAGTTTGTTGAGGTCCCACAGATTATATGGGGATTGAACAATCAGAAGATCGCATTTGCCAGGGCATGCTTGACTGCCAAATTCCTGAATCGGTCTCTGCTCATGCCAAGTCTGAGTGCTTCACTTTTTTACAAAGAGGTTGACTTGCTGCAGCCTATTCCTTTCGACAAGGTGTTTGACTTCACCAAATTCAATGCACGCTGTCATGGGTTTGCAAGGCTAGCTCGGTACTCCGAGGTTTCGAATCATACTGAGCCCTATAAACTACAAAAGGGAAGTGGTAGGAGGTGGACAGTGGAGAGAGACTTGGATCAGCTGCAACAGTCCAAAACGGGTGAAGCTGATGGCTATCAAGTAATTCATGTCACTGGGAAACATCCGTTTCTGTGGCCTGACCATTGGCCAGTGAAAAACTATGCCAAGGTCTTCGATTGCCTTGCCTTAGCTCCTGATATAGAAGCTGAAGTAGTCAAGGTCATATCCAAGATTAAAGATGCAGGGGAAAAAGCAAGACACGAGGCTGCTATTTCCCATAAAAAGAAGAGTATAGATGATGGTTCGTTAAATCTGCCTGTGCAGTACATTGCTGTTCACATGAGAATAGAGAAGGACTGGATGATCCACTGCAAGAAGTGGGAGAAGCGGTCTAACTTGAAGGAAATCTGCAGCAGCAAAGGAGAGATCATTCATAAGGTCTCACAGATCACTGATCTACGCCGGCCGGTTGTGGTTTATCTTGCTGTAGCCGACAGCCTTCTAGAAGATGATTCTGTCACCAGTGGCTGGAGAGTGGGTATGATTGCCTATGAGAAGAAGAAACTCGGAGTTACTGACATATACGAGAGGCAGCCTTACCTTCTAAAGTCTGCCATCGACTTTGAGGTGTGCGCGAGAGCAGATGTGTTTGTTGGCAATAGCTTCTCAACATTTTCCAACCTCGTAGTTTTATCTAGAACAGAAAGGCTGTATAAGCTGGGGGTGGAAAGCTCATGTGGCGAGGATGTTGGGCTGTCGTCATATGCATACAATGTTATTGGAGATGACGGCGGGCCTCAGAGATGGATGACAGATATGTTGGACACAAGCCTTCAGCGCATAAGCTATGGAACAAATAACATCTCCTGCCACTGACAGTTGGTTGACCCACATAACATCTGACTGAAACACAATCGCACACAGGAAGGTGATTTTTTAGCCGGATACTGTCTAGAAATGAGCTTGTCGATGGTACTTTCCATGCTAGAATCTGGGCGGCCACACTAATGAAATGAGTTTGGCCAAGAGCTCTCTGTATTTTGTGAGTGTGTACAAAAGTTGTTTCCTGAGCAGTATTTTTTTTTAGTTTGCAGAGTTAGACTTGTGTGACATTTTATATGGTTCATTGGGAGCAACTTGCTTCACATTATTAGTAACTTAGACGCTGCATGCCACTTTCACATGAACATGTGTATGAGGTGCATTATTTCACTTATGTTGTTCCAACATATGAAAACTCTCGATTCTGCAGCACTTTGTAATTTCCTTAAGAAAGATTCTTGTTTGGATGTGCTTTTTCGTGGCAAGTGGAGTCACAAACATCATACTATGTCAACACCTGTTGAGCAAAACAAGTTTTTTAGTGGGTGAAGTTCCAAGCTCATGGGATTAACACCTTAGCAAGGAGCACAAGTGGACAGTGGTTTCTGTGCACACATCTGATTCACCCAACAAGGCTACAGGTAGCACACTTCATTTCTGTTAATATATACAGGAAAAAACAGTACAGTTGATTCAATCAAGATAAATAGCAGCAGCATGATGAACACATGGTGGTGTTGGATCTGCCTGACAAGGCAATTAGCAGCATAATAATCCTTTTAATGAGCATGGGCAATCCTCTCTCTAGCCTGGAAGCGTCATTCCGAACCCGGAGAAGTTGATGTGCTTTTGGTGAGAAATCCTGAGAGTAAACCACCCAGCTATCTGAACCTGCGTAATGCAATACGGGCTGTGACGAGACGCGGCCCCCAGGATCTGGATCGCGCGAGGAAGGGATTGAGGAGTAGGTGAGGATTTTGGCTTGGAGAGGAAGAAGGCTGTGAGAACACAACAGAGAAACAGGGTGAGATTTCAGAACAATTCACTGATCCTGGCCCCACACTCTTACAAGGCCCACGGCCCACACAACTCTCAGTCCACCGTAGTCACCAGACTCGCAGGTGTGACACCAGCTATCACATATGAGGCAAAAAATTTGTCAACCTGGTGTTTGCACTTTAATATCACGGTCTCCTCCTTCGGCTTTTGATCCTAGCGTTCAATTACTCCAACTGAGCCAGCTTGGATTCCCCTGTCAGTATTAAAGATTGCATAGCAAAATGGCTTAGTTGCATTTCTACCACAAATAAACTCTTCTACTCCCTCAGTCCCGTAATATATGATGTTATTACAACCAATATAACTCATATATCGGTTGTAATAACATCATATATTATGGGACGGAGGGAGTAGTTAGGAATGGTCCGGAACAGGCTGGTGGAGGATAAATATATCAAAATAAGACTTGGTCGATGTTTCTGGCACAATAGTTTCCTTTGTTTCTACAGTGGCCAACACAAATAGGAAAGGAAATTTGTTGTTCACTCTGTCCAAAAATGCAAGGCATATATTGGTTCGTTAAGACAAGTCTTTGACCAGCAATTACTTTCTTAACATGTGGCTCATGTGGCATGAAGTTGATGTCATTACATTCGTATTAAAAAAATTCATGATTGTGACTTGTGTACGTAAACGACATATACGGACAGAGTAAATGTTAGCCAATGACTTGAATCAAAAGAGGCTTTATATTTATCTCATAATGAAACAGCTTATGGTATGTGGTGGAAAAGGATATCTCACATGGAAGCTCTCGAGGCCCAAACACCATAAAGGGCTGCTGTGCCACACCACATCCAGGCACTTAGGCCCTGTTTTGCTTCGGCTGTGGATTTTTAAAAGCAGCTGTGAAAAATCTGTTGTGGAAAAACAGCTGTGGAAAATCTGATGTGAAAAAGATGTAGGTCATTGGCAAACCAGCTGATACAGCTTTTTCAGATTTTGGCCCGCAGCAAAATCAGATTTTGGAAAGCACGTCTTGGGCTGCTTCCGCTTTTGGTTCAGATTTTGGCAGCGGATTTCTGGAATCGGATTCTGCTGGGTTCGCCCTTTGGTTCAGATTCTGCTGCGCGGCAGCGGAATCCGTCGACAAAAGCTGAACCAAACAGGGCCTTAGTAAGTGGATTTATTCATATGCGGTTCCGTCAACCCATAGATGCAACCTTCGAGCTTGATAATTTTCTATGCACGATGCATTTAGCTCTTTACTGCAGCCTTTCAGATCCATGTCCTTCAGCGAAGCCGGGAGACCCCCCACGGGCAAGGAAGTGATACGCTCACAATTGACAAGAGTAAATCTTTCCAGTGATGCAAGGGACTGGAATTCAGCCGGCAGTGACCTGAGATGCTTAAAGTTGTTGAGTTCAAGATGTCTCAAGGAGGTGAGAAGTAGAAGCGCTTTCTCATGGTCATCCGTCAATACGCCCACCGTACGGGCTCCATCAATGGTCAGTGTCTTCAGAGAAGTTAACTGGCAGCATATGGGCATACATAGGACACTAATGTCATCAATATCAAGCACCTGAAGTGTTCCCATGAAGTAGCTGTCCTCGCTCTCAACTTCCGCTGCTGCTGAAATCCATGACCTTATGAAGCCTGGAGAGTTCTCAACTCTCAACTCCTTCAGACCAACAAGGGATTTAATACCTTCAAAAGAAGCCATTGTAGCACAGCCTTCGATGCGTAGTTTCTGCAGTGCTGTACATGTGTGCAGGTCAAGACATGCCAAATTTGGATTCTTCTCTATACTCACTGTTGTCAGGGTGCTAAGCGATGCTCCGAGTGATAGTAGCGCTTCACTACCGTGGATGCTCAAATGCCGCAACGTTTTACATGATTGCAAACCTTCAATTGACGATAGCAATTTACATCCTTCAATCTTGAGGTCTTGTAATGCGGTGCAAGAATCCAGGTTGACGCTTGTCAAAGACGAACATCGCAAGACTTGTAATTCAACAAGGCAAGAGAGTTGTGAAAACTGCAGACAGCTGTCCTCGATGTCAGTCACAATGAGTTTTACTAGAGAAGGTGGAGGGACTTTAGATGCTCTTCCTGAAACCATAGTGGATAGGGGAGTAGGACAATTTTCAATGATGACTTCCCTGAGAGAGACAAATCTTCCAAAGCCCTTCCGGTTTGAAAAATGCATCGCCGCAATTACACTACTACCCTCTGGGAAGGTGATCTGCAACCTCTCAAGACTCGGCAAACAATTGGAAGCAATGTGCCACGAGCCTTCTGGCATTTGGCTGTGTTCATCTGTAAACAGCCCTACAGGTAAGGACGTTACCTCTTCACAGTTAGTTATGACAAGTTTCTTGAGTGATGGAAGGTTCAGCAGGAGTTGCGACAGATGTTGCTCCGTAATATTGCAGGAATGGAACTCGAGTTCTTCAACTGATGGTGGCAGAATGAACTCAACATTATTAGAAAACAGTTTGCTGCACACTATCATTTTGAACCTTTTCAACGATGTCAAGTGTTGCAAGCCCTCCCATGGCAGGTATGTCAGATGTGGATACGTTGTGATTTCAAGCTCCACCAAATTTTTTAGTTTGTCAAACCCGAACAAACTTTCCTCTATTCTCAGAACAGGTTGAGAATGACTTCCTATGATTTGCATGCGGAGCGCATTTGATGGGCCTAATCGTAGTTGAAATTCCTGGCAAGATGGTTGCAACCACAAATCTACATGCTTTAGAGAATCCATGCGCAGAAGCTGAGGGATGTTAGTGTGTCTGAAGCAAAAGTACATATGAACGACAAGCCGGTGAAGACTAGTAAACTGGAAGTCTTGCAGTACCGGCAAGGGAAACTCTACCAATCGATCACAATTCTCAACTTTGAGAACCTGTAGACTCTCAGATAACTGTTCCTCGTTCAAAACTGCGCAGCGCCTCAAACATGGCAAGTAGTATAATACCAGAATCTCCAAACGACCAATCACGATTTCACGAACACGAGGCATATGACGCAAATCTAGCTCTCGGAGCAGAGGCAAGTGCTTGGGTTCTGGAATTGTGCACCATTTTTTGCAGTTATCCAGATGGAGTGACCGCAATGAGGTGAGATGAATATTGTTGCTGAGCCATGACGGTGAAGGATATCTGTATGCTTCGATTTTAAGATTTACAAGGCCAGCATGTGGCTGGAGATCCTCGAGGATAGAACAGTTACTTGAAAAACCAACGTTTTGCCCATTCACACCACTCCATGATAGGTGCAGAGTAGTGAGGTGGACCTTGTCACATATCCTTGCTTCCGCAGCCTCCTCTTGGCTTCCTACATCTTTAAGATTGCAAATTCTAATTGATTCTCTGAGTTGATTCAATCTTTTGAGTTGTATTATGCTGAACTCACTTGCCTTTCGAACACAAAATGTCTTGAGCTCTTGAAGGGAAACCATCTTCCCAACACCTGCTATTTTTGCATGCAACTCATCTCTGGCAATAAAATGGCGCAACTTACCAAGCTTGTTCATGCCTCTCGGTAAAACTGTGCTATCTCCCCAGTTCTTCATTATATCCAGGACTTGCAGATGAGATAGGCTACATATTGCCTCTGGCAGTTCTAACCTGGGTCCCTTATAAAAGCAGCTCAACTCCAGATAGCGAAGATTGACAAATGCTGAGATGTTTACTATCACTAAATCTAAATCAAAGACTGCCATCTCCAATGTCAACACACGAACCGAGTTCACCTCACTGAATTCTTGACGAATTGTGTTTCCAATAGCCAAGTCAAGCGGTCCAAATAGCATAAATGTGCTTAATTTACTTTGTTTCAATTTGCCGAATGAATTGGCAAACTCTTGCACAAAAGGCTCATTAAGAAGCACCGTTCCATCTACTTGAGACGTGTACTCCCTTGCTGTGATTACACTGACATGACGAACAAGCCAGGGTGCTTCTTTATGCTCACTGTTCTCTATAGTGTACGTGTCGTCCGACGAAACTTTCTGTGCCAAATCATGAATGAGATCATGCATGATGTGTAAGTCTCCAAATTCAAATTCCTTTTGGAAAAATCCCCACTCGACTAGATCATGGAAGAACTGACCTCCAACTTCCTCCAGCCGTACATCAGTGGAAGATACCAAATCCTGGGCTATCCAAATATTGACCAGACGTTTTTTCTCATACCTATGATACTTGGGGAACAAAGAACAGTACGAGAAGCACTGCTGGAGGTGCTCTGGCAAATATTTGTAGCTGATCATCAAGGCCGGCATGATATCATAGTCATCAGTTCTGTGCTTCCATTCATTATTATCCAGAATAGTTGCCCAGAAATCAGGATTATGATCCCTTCTCAATACTTTGCCCAGACTTTTTGCTGCTAAAGGATTGCCTTTTAATTTGACAAGTATCTCCTTCCCAATTTTCTGCAGTTTTGGAGGTACTTTGTAGTTCTCATTTCCAAAAACGCATTCCGTAAACAAATGCCAAAAGTCATCTGGATCTAAACCCTCCAGATTAATTTTAGCATTCGCTCTCATGAATTTCTCAACAGAAGGCTTCCGAGTTGTGACAAGTATCTTGTTTCCCTTGACTCCATTGGACTGTAGTGGAGTTAACAGATCATCCCATTTTTCCTTTTGGCTGTCTTCCCAGATGTCATCCAGAATAAGAAGCACCCTTTTTGACTTCACTTCAGATTCCAGAGTCCTCTGGAGGTCCTTCAAACTCTTGATGTCTTCATGCTTGTTCCCAGTCAAGGACTCCAACATTTTGCGTATAATCTTAGCTTGGTCAAAGTGAGCAGACACATAAACCCACAGTCGTACAGGAAAATGCTTTGAGACAGCCGAATCATTGAATACCACATTGGCCAGAGTAGTCTTCCCAACACCTCCATAACCGATGATACAAAGGATGGAGAGGTCTTGCCCAGCAGATTCATCACTTGTTAGCTTTCTTATTATCCGATCCCGGTCCTCGTCCCTACCATAAACTTTGGGTTCAGTGAGGAAAGACGACGTCTCTCGAAGATTGGTTCCTATGCTCTGATTTTTCTGCACAATACGGGAAAGGTCATCCAGTTTTGCTGGCACAAGAGCCTCGAGCAGAATCTTGGCCATTTTGCAGCATGCCTGAATGAGTTCATTTATCTCACGTGAAATGCCAAGACGAGGTTCCAGGCTAGTGTTGCTAGCAGGGACCGTAGAGTTGGCAACATAGGGCAGAATCTGAAGAGCGGCTGAAGATGAATCTTCTGTGCAAAAAGCACAATCTTCTCCAGTATCTTGACCAACCTGAGATGCAACATCATTGGAGAGGTCAGTTCGCTCTCCAGGTAAGTAAAGTACAGTGTCATTCATTTGGTTTGTATTACCAGGCTGAGTAAACCAAGGCAAATTCTTTTTCGAAACCATGAAACCAAGATAAATTCTCACATCTACATATATATCCAGTACAAAAAAAACAAGTTAAGGTTTGACGCGGACTATCTTGGCATTCAATCTAACATATGGACTCAAGAATTAAGTTCATCAGTATGGTGACATGCGCGTTTGCAGCTAGATTTAGATTTTTTAATGTATTATATGTTTTCAACATATTTGGCTCCATGGCAACAACCTATTGTTCCCACTATAGCCTAAATCATAAATGAACGTCTAGTGAAAACAAAACTGCGCTTTGATAGAAGTATTTCATTCAGTGCATATGCGGCTTGCCTTGAAAGATCATGACTCATATACATATCTCCATCTTTCTCTCGATCCACTTCCCGTCCCTCGGTCATCTCCCACCATCTTTTGAGATTTTGTTATGAGAAATTAAAAATTAACATTGATAGCTCATCTGAACCAAATTCTCTTTATCAACCTGCCTACTTGTTGGTTGTATTGTAGTGGTGTTTTTCTATTGGTATAATAAATTCATGTCTCTAGATACTTCCATAATGTACCATTTAACTATCGATAGTGTCTGTATCTAATATTGCCAAAACATTTGCACTCACATCATCATATATTTTTATGTTATCCATGCTACTTTGTATATTTACTTGCAGATTTTTAACACAAGTAAAATGTCTAATTACGTAACTTGATTTGCTGCTTACAACTTTTTGCTAAAATATTTTCTCTTTTTTTTTTACTGTCATGCTCATGTCGTTTTGCCTGTTTTGGCTCAAAGAGCTTACGAAAGCTTGTGCACCAAGCGCCGATATGGTGCAATGAGCTCACTATGACTCCCTTCCCCAAATTTCTGTTTCCCTCCCAAATACTCCGTAGTTACCAGGCAAGCTGTAGAGGAATGGGAGCGGCTAACCTGAAACACCTCGGCCGACTCCGTGTTCTCCAGAATCAGGCGGCTCTGGGATCCATCCACCCGACTATCCTGCACGACACCCAAAGACAAATAGAAGATTTAATAGGCTATAATTCCATAAATCAGTCACCGGAACCTATCCCATTCCAAACAAACAAACAAACAAACAAACGGGATTTCTCCCCCCATGAGGATTTCTTGCCCAATTAAACAAATGGCTGCATCCAGGCTGAAGAAATTGAAGAAACACTGACCTTCTCATGGTCATCATCCTCGTGCCCCTCTTGCTCAAGCTCTTCCTGGATGCGGTAGTGCTCCAGCTCGCCCACGAGGTCGCCCGCGCGGGAGGCCATCTGACGGAATTTCTTGAGAGACCGGGCCAACTCCACGTTTTCGATCTGCTTGCCCTCGGCCTCAGCGAGCACCAACTTGAAGACTTCCTGGGCGGTGTGAAGCTGCCGGACCTTACCCTCGATCCCCCCGCCGGACGACCACGGCTGCAGCTCGCTCACGAGGGCGTCGGCGCGTGAAGCCACATCGCGGCCTTCCTCCTCGAGAAGCCGCCGGAGTTGCACGATCTTGATTCCATTCCCCTCGGCCTCAGTGGGCACCGACTTCCCGTCTCCCAGGGCAGTGCTAAGCTGCTCCACCTCACCCTCGATGCTCCCTCCAGACGCCCGCGGCTGCAGCTCACGTCCGCCGCCGCCGCCCGCAACGAGCGTCGCCGTGTCCATCCTGCAGACTTGCCGAGTGAACAGGAGAAGAGGAAATGGCCGATGAACGCTGCTGGGCTGAGCCGTGCGCGGATTGCTTTGTGGCCGTCTACACGTTTGATGTACTACCTGTACCAAAATATAGAACGATTTTGTAGTTCAATTTAAACTAGTACAAAAACGTCATATGTTTTGGTAGGGAGGGAATACTCTCATAAGAGCATCTACAACCAGACCCCTCAAACCCGTCTCAAACGTTTGGGCAAGCCATCCGGTCACGATTTTTTAACCCAGACAGGCCTCTCAAATGGCCCTTAAACGTCCGGGTTGACAGGCACCCTCTATGTCCAGCCCAAACATGGAGCGGATATGGGAGCGCCCGGGTACGCCCACCACGTCACATAAAATCCTCTCCATCCGCTCGCCGGACCAAACCCTAGCCACTTCACTCCCCTCCCGTCCACTCCCCTCCACCATCCAAACTCGTCTCCGGCTCCTTCCGGTCCACTCCGACATGGCGGGCAGCGGATCCGAGTCCTTCACCTCCAGATCCGTCGACCCCGAGCTCATCCCGCGCGGCCCTGAGGAGGAGATGGCCGTCCGGCTTGCACTCCACCGCGCCCGGGAGGAGGCCCGAGGATGGCTCTGCTCGGACTCCATCTGTCGGGAATCAATTGCTTCTGCCCAAATGGGACATGGATCCGACGCTAAGCCGGCCATAGCTGCCTCGCCGGAGGCCGTGCGGTCCGTCTGGCGTCCAAACGCGCTGGCGGACGCGCAACCCCTCCGATGGTGGGCCGAGCATCGGGACGCACCATGGGCCTCGTCCGACGAGGCCACGACACAGTGTGCCCGCCGTGCAAGGCACCGGGCACGGGAGGCGACGACGGATGTCGGCGAGGCAGAGTCGCATTCTCCGGCGCCCCGTATGGCGCATCAGTCCGGGTGCCGCAACCGCATCATGGTGGACGTGGCGACTCGTCCCGGAATGGATTCATCATCGATCCGACGTCCATCGGCACCGTTCGGGTTCCGGTCTCCGACGAGGAAGAGTAGGGCATGGGAGATGGCAGGGCCTTGAGTCCCATGAGCCAGCTCGTGTCCCATGCCCTACCCTACCTAGCCGGCGACCGGTCCAACACTCTAAGGAGCGCAGTCGGCCGCCGGACATGGCCAGGGTGGAGCCGGGCGAGCGGGGAGTGAAACCGGACGAGCTCCGCGTAGATTAGGTTTGACGTTGCATGTAATAATATGGATTTGTGGTTTCTAATTGAGGTATCCGGATGTGGAATGCGTTTTTTGAGGGGCGACCGGTCACTGTTCGCTGACTGATACGTCTCCAACGTATCTATAATTTTTGATTGTCCTATGCTATTATATTATCTACTTTGGATGTTAATGGGCTTTATTTTACACTTTTATATTATTTTTGGGACTAACCTACTAACCCAAGGCCTAGTGCAAATTGCTGTTTTTTTGCCTATTTCAGTGTTTCGCAGAAAAGGAATATCAAACGGAATAAAACCTTCGAGAGAGTTATTTTTGGAACAAACGTGATCCAGAGAATTTGGAGTGGACGTCAAGAAACAAACGAGGAGTCCACGAGGCAGGGGGGCGCGCCCTCCCCCCTCGTGGCTCAACCGACCTACTTCTTCCTCCTATATATACTCATATACCCTGAAAACAACTAGGAGCACCACGAAACCCTATTTCCACCACCACAACCTTCTGTACCCAAGAGATCCTATCTTGGGGCCTGTCGGTGTCAAAACCGGCGGATCTCGGGTAGGGGGTCCCGAACTGTGCGTCTAAGGCGGATGGTAACAGGAGGCAGGAAACATGATGTTTTACCCAGGTTCGGGCCCTCTTGATGGAGGTAAAACCCTACGTCCTGCTTGATTAATATTGATGATATGGGTAGTACAAGAGTAGATCTACCACGAGATCAGAGAGGCTAAACCCTAGAAGCTAGCCTATGGTATGATTGTATGTTGTCCTACGGACTAAAACCCTCCGGTTTATATAGACACAGGAGGGGGCTAGGGTTACACAAGGTCGGTTACAAAGAAGGAGATACACATATCCATATTGCCTAGCTTGCCTTCCACGCCAAGTAGAGTCCCATCCGGACACGAGACGAAGTCTTCAATCTTGTATCTTCATAGTCCAACAGTCCGGCCAAAGGATATAGTCCGGCTGTCCGGAGACCCCCTAATCCAGGACTCCCTTAGTAGCCCCTGAACTAGGCTTCAATGACGATGAGTCCGGCGCACAGTGTTGTCTTTGGCATTGCAAGGCGGGTTCCTCCTCTGAACACATCACAGAAGAATTTGAATACAAGGATAGTGTCCGGCCCTGCAAAATAAGTTTCCACATACCACCGTAGAGAGAATAATATTTCCACAAATCTTTATCTGCTGACACGTTTTGGCAACATGACATCATGCCATGGCTCGGTGATTATTCGAACCGTTTTTCTTTAACCAACTCCACACATAAAGCGAGGCGGTTTCTTGATACGTCTTGTCAAAGCAGAGATCGTGTTCCCCTAATTACGGGATTCTCATCAATACGGTTGTGGGTAACCCAACCGTGTCTAGGACTCCTAGATTATAGGCAAGTCCCAAACGACCACGGAGAGGACGCTTGATATCCACCCTCTTTATAAAGGGACAAGGCTTTTACTTTTTTCCCTCCTGTGCTCAATCGAATCCTTCCCCCGCCTCGAGTTCTAACACCCAAAGCCCAGGTCAGGTACTTCAGACCTTCAATCATGTCTGGATCTAGCCTTCAAGGCCAGTGGATGCCCTCCTCCGTTATGGAAGAGGATATCAAGAAGTTGAGGGAGGCCAAATACCTGACCGCCAAAATTTTGCATAGGCTGCCCACCCGAGGGCAGGTCATCCCTACTCCCGAACCCGACGAGAGCGTTGTGTTCGTCTCCCACTTCCTCCGAGGTCTAGGCCTCACTCTGGATCCCTTCGTTAGGGGTTTGATGTTCTATTACGGGCTAGATTTCCATGATCTAGCCCCGGACTCCTTTCTCCACATCTCGACATTTATTATCGTATGTGAGGCCTTCCTCCGCATTACCCCTCACTTCGGCCTATGGCTCAAGACCTTTGACGTGAAGACGAAGATGGTCGAGGGGCAGCATGTAGCGTGCGGAGGCACATTAATAAGCAAGATTGCTGGAGCTCCATGGCCAAAGGGTTCCATTCCAGAGGTGTCCGGATTATGGCAACGAGAGTGGTTTTACATCACAGCTCCCAGAAGTGCCAAGTGGGCGGCTGCCCCTGCTTTCCGCTCGGGCCCTCCACCACAATTGATGTCATGGATTAGCAGAGGGCTGAGCTGGGTCCAGCCAAGGACGTGCCTGTACTGTAGAGCCGCATTCAAGATCTCTTCGAAGGAGATTTCAGTCTGGTTACGGTGGTGCAAGTCATGCTGGTTCGACGAATCCAGCCATGCAAACGCCGGCCCCTCCGCATGTGGGAGTTCAACCCAAAAGGACCGTGCTCTATTCAGAATTTCCTCGGCCTGCCGCACGAGGAGATGTATAAATCATTCTTCAGACCCCAAATAGAGTGTCTGGATACTACCGAGGACGTGGGCCTGAGCAGCAACCGCACCGCCGAACAAGTAAGTAATCCTCTAGCCGAACACACTGTCTTTCATTTATCATGACGTCATTCTGAGAAATTGCTCTTTGACCAGGACTGGCTAACAAAGGAGAAGATGATTCAGTGTTCGGCCCCCCTTCCTGAGGGTTTGGAAAATCTGGTACTGGAAAAGATGCTCGAGCTAGCACCTTGCCCGGAGCCCTCAAAGGAAGATAAAGGGGGGGAATAGTGAGGGCGAAAGCAGGCCCCCATCGCTACCAATTCCAACCGAGGGAATGAGCGCCTCCGTGAAGGAGGATAACCAAGGGGAAGAATCCGACCTTCTCTCGCTTCGCGAAAGGAAGAGGACTGCCTCTGAAGATCCGGAAACAAAGGCTTCCAAACGGGAGAAGAAATATCCACCAGAGGGTCCTGCCTTGGAGGGTGCTCTTGCCGCACAAAGTCCGCGCGGGGATCAGCCCTCCAACGAGCTGTAAGTAATCAAAAAGTACTTTAATAGTGAAGATATACTACCTTACCTCTGAGGAAAATAACTGAAGCATTTATCTTGCAGTTCGGATCTTAGCCCTTCTCAGCAGAGCTCGTCTTCGGGGGATCTTCTTCTCGAGATGATGGAGAGCGAAACACCTCCCCCGGACTCCCCCGCTCAAGAAGCGGGCGACCTTGAAGTGTCGTCACGGAGGGCCTCTCCGGATCCGGTGAGGCCAGAAGATAATCCTATAGTCACCCGAAGTCCCCAGCGTCCGGCTCTTGAAGAGAGCAAACAAAAGAGTCTGGCACCGTCTGGTATGCGGTCGGACGTACTGAGGGAACTGTTGGAGCGAGCGACCATCTCAGAAGAACACCATACATTGATGGGTACGGTGATGGAAAGGATTTCATCCGCCGAAAGCGGGTTGCATGACGCCTTTATGAGTCTACTGACGGGCTTTGAGGTACGTAAAATGATGTACATTTGTGATGGTACCGCACATTTTTAGGTGTGCCCAGTGTAGATAGTAGCCCCCGAGACTCTGGTTGTCGCCGAGAACGGCGGCAAACAGAGGATCGTAGTCCCAGGTAATAACCATACCGCTTTATGTGCAGGTGGTGGAAGCTCCGGTGGCTGGCCGGACTAATGAGCTTGCTGAACTAAAGCGGCAACTGGATGCGGCAGATGCCGACATCGAGCTTGTTAACAAGCAGCTTGACGAGGCACATGGTAAGTAATGTTTTCTGGTGAATGTCACATAGTAAGAGCAGCATGATGCCAATATCTTTAATATGTTGTGACTGCAGATGGAGCTGCCACCGTGGAGACCCTTCGGGCGGAACTTGCCCGAGCCAAAGAACAAGCAAGGAGTAGTAGTGCGGCTGCTTTGAAGCTGGCCAAAGAGTTGAGAGCCGAGAAGGCCGCGCATTATGAGAGCAAAGAGAAAATGGCCAAGATGGCTGTAAAGTTAAAAGACACTGCCGACCGTTGCCAGTTCCTTGAAGAAGAAAACCGAGTGAAGGCGACGGGCCTTGAAAAGGCCACGATGGCGACCAAAGACACCCGCTCTGCTATGAGAGCGAAGAAGGAGGAGCTGCATCAAGCCGGGGATATTACGGCTGGGAAGCCCTTTATGCTACGAAGGAAGTTCGGAGATCCGCGGTATGCCCCTCCGGATCAGCTGTGGAGTTCGGCAGACGCATATATGGACTTGGCGGCGAGCGCTGTCGATGCGGCCGAATACTTCCGAGATCAAACAGATCGTGAAGTGGACAAGCTGTTCTGGTCACAGTTTAACGTTCCAGAGCATCCGCTTCAATTGACTGATCAGCTAGCCGAATGGGCCGAACTCAATAGGTTGTCCGGACTTGCCATGAGTTCCGTCGTAGATCATCTGTGGCCGGAAAAGCCGAAGCCAAACAGCTATTTCAGCTTAGTGCAGCAGTTCCTTGGTGCGGTGCCGCGCATCAATGCGATGAAGAGGTCGGCGTGTATAGAAGGCTCGCGGATGGCCCTTGCCCGTGTCAAAGCATACTGGGCGGAGATGGATGCTATCACTGTTGCGGCGCAGGGTTCGGCCATAGGCCGAGTGGCTGCCGAGCACTATTTCGAAGAAGTTCTCGAGGGTGCTCGTTTGATAGAGGCCCAGTGCTCGAAGAATATTATGTTTGAATGACATGTATTCCCATTGTAAACACAACGTTTTTATGAAATTTAGTAAGGCTGTATTTATACTTTTGCCTGGAAGTAATATGATGCCTCATGTGCGGCCGTTTATGTATATATGTATATAACCTGAAAGATTGCAGTCGTCGGCTTCAACCCCCACGCATATAATGCGGAGGTGTTCGCAGAAGACGCGTGTTCACACTTAACCCAACGTCTTGGTCCTATTAAGGAGGTGATAGCGCATTGAACGAGGCAACCAGACTATAATGATTTAACACTTTCACTTAGCCATAGGAGTTTGACGGTGGGGCTACTATATAGCCCCTAGTGGCTCCGCACTCTCCCGAATTCGGGGTGCGTACATGCCTGGCCGGGAAATGGCCCTTCGTTAAGGCGGAGGAATTCTAACATTCCGATAGGTCATCGAGTGGTTGACCAGTCTCACGCTATATCATGACAGTCAGTTTTCGGCTTTCTCCACTGAGGTGCTTGTCCGGATGTACCGGGGCACAATCGCAATGGTTCTCCTAGTGCCGCCTTAGCCGATAGAGCGGAACGTAAGGCAGCAAAACACAGGAGTCGGGCAAACCCAACATTTGACCAAAGACATGATTCGGAGCTGATGCATATAAGGCCAAACTCGCGACACCGAACACTCCCTAAGGTATTCGGTCTTTATGGTATAAACCGGGCCTAAACAGTGCCCTTTGTAAGAAGCCCCTGGTGTCCAGGTATGTGCATTATTCTGTCGTGGCCACATGCCAAGACGTCGGCATCCTTCTCAATAGTACTAAGAATCCGAGGGATGTGTATCAACAAGAGACAGTAAGAAAGGTTTACGCAGGGTCTTAATCTAAAAAGAATCCTTGGAACGGGTCCCTGCTGCACGTCTGCGCCTGTGTCTCCGTTGTGCCGTATCCTGGACGGGTGTAGCATGATGGTCATCTGTAAAAGAGAGGAACTTAGGTGAAAAGTTGTCATGCAAAAAGGTAGGTTTAAAGAAACCATGTATAATTCAAGATGAGTAAAAGTTGCCACTTGTCTGCGTGCGTTGAGCCCCTTGTATTTGTAATAGGGGTGTGGCCATCAAACATGTATGAATTACATGTAACTGCTTCAGACTCGTCTAACCGTGTCCGTAGTCTTGACGACCTGTCGAATGCTTTAGTTGGTGGGGCCGTTTTAGTGTGCGGCTGCCGAGGCAGCCGCACTCTCTTAGGCGCGCAGGGATCGCTCAATATTTCTGTTTACTGTAATGATGCCACGTGGACCGGGCATCTTAAGCGTGAGGGGAGCGTAATGCGGTATTGCATTAAAGCGAGCAAAAGCTTCGCATCCAAGTAGTGCTTGATAGCCACTTTGGAATGGAGCAATGTGGAAGGTTAAAGTTTCGCTACGGAAGTTATCGGGGAAGCCGAATATAACCTCTAGTAGCAGGGAGCCCGTGCAATGAGCCCCTGGGCCTGGCGTTACTCCTTTAAAGGCGGTATTGCTGTGGCAAATTTTCGTTGGGTCTATCCCCATTTTGCGGATTGTGTCCTGATATATCAGGTTTACACTGCTGCCACCGTCCATCAGGACTTGTGTGAAGTGGTATCCGTCAATTATTGGGTCTAATACCAAGGCAGCCCATCCTGCACACTGGATACTTGCTGAGTAATCCTGATGGTCGAAAGTGATCGGTTGAGACGACCAGTGGCAGGACTCCGCGGTGATAGGCCCTTGGGCATATTTCTCTGGGAGTGCCGCTTTGTTTCTCCCCTTGATCACGTGTAACACGTTCACTGTTTTGACTTCTGGTGGAAATTTCTTTTGTTCCCCAGTGTCTTGCTTGAGAGGCTCATCCTCGTCTTCGCTTGGTGTATCCTCCCCCTTGTGTACGGCGTTGAGCTTGCCGGACTGCTTGAAGACCCAACATTCTCTGTGGGTATGATTTGCAGGTTTATCGGGGGTGCTATCCATCCGACATATTTGGTCCAGAATTTTGTTTAGGCTGGACAGTTCATCTCTAGCGCCTTTAGAGGGCGACTTTTGCTGACCTGGCCGAAAGGTTCTGAATCCGGCGTTTACCGCCGTGCTCTTCGGGCTATCTTCTTTATTTCGGCGCTTATTATTTTTGCTGCGCCGTGATTTCCCGTTTCCATCTCTAACTTCGGATGTACTGGGGTCGCTGGTGCTGCATCTAGCTAGCCAGCTATCCTCACCCGCGCAAAAGCGAGTCATGAGGCTTGTTAATGCTGCCATTGTTCTCAGCTTTTCTTGGCCGAGGTGTCTGGCAAGCCATCGTCACAGATGCTATGCTTAAAAGCTGTCAAGGCTTCGGCGTCCGGACAGTCGACTATTTGGTTCTTTTTAGTAAGAAACCTGTTCCAAAGCTTTCAGGTTGACTCTCCGGGCTGTTGAGTTATATGACTCAAATCGTCCGCGTCCGGAGGTCGGACATAAGTCCCTTGAAAATTTGCCTTAAAAGAGTCTTCGAGCTCTTCCCAGCTTCTAATGGAGCTTTCGGGGAGGCTTTTAAGCCGGTGCCGAGCTGGCCCTTTGAGTTTGAGGGGTAAATACTTAATGGCGTGGAGATCATCTCCTCGAGCCATATGGATATGGAGGATATAGTCCTCAATCCAGACCCCAGGGTCTGTTGTTCCGTCGTATGCCTCTATGTTTACGGGTTTGAATCCCTCTGGAAATTCATGGTCCAGCACCTCGTCGGTGAAACATAGGGGGTGTGCGGCACCCCTGTATCTAGGTGTACCTCGTTGTTCGGATGTTTGTTGTGTTGCATCGTATGCTGGAGCGTGCTTGCGTGGTCCATAGATGGATCTGGTTGCGCCGTCCTTTTGATGCGAGCCCTCGCGTGGATCGCGTATTGGCTTATGTGCGGAGTTGTTTGCCGCTCTATGTTAGCCGTGAGGTCGTCTATCCGGCCAGATAGCCGTTTTAATTTTTGGTTGCGGGGGATCTAAGGCCTCCTCATCGAATTCAGGTAGTAACTTCCGCTTCGGGGAGCTCTTAGTGGGGTGATTACCGCCGTACTTCACTTCTGTGTTGAGCACTTTACTCCATCTAATTCTAAGTGTGTCTTGCGCAGCCTTGAGCTTTTGCGTCTGCTTTTTTAGACTCCTCGCAGTGGCAACGAGCCTTTGATGGGCATTCTGTTGCTCCGGGTGTCTGTCCGGTGTGATGTCGTCCGGACTATTATCTTTGACAGAGTCGGGTTGTTCGGTTTGATTCTCCGTGTTGCCGTGGTCCGGCGATGGTTCGCCCTGCTCTAACGCTGGGTCTATATGATCATTGTTTCTGCCGAGGCGGGATTTGGAGCAGCACTTACGCCACCGCTTTGACTGCTTCTCGAGGGGACAACCCTTCGTTGCGTCCTTCCGTTCCTCGTCGTCATTTTCTTTTGGTGTGTCCACCATGTATACGTCATGTGGTGAAGTGGGCGTCCAGTGCCCTGTGGGCAGTGGTTCCTGTTCGTCTCCTGCATCGCTGTCCATACCGTCGATGTCTTCGGAGTCGAAGTTGAGCATGTCAGTTAAGTCATCGACAGTGGCTACTAAGTGGGTGGTGGGTGGGCGGCGAATTTCTTCATCATCCGCATCCCGATCCCGCCGGACATAGTTCAGCCAGGACTCTCCTGACAAGGAGAGAGACTTTAATGAATTCAGTATGTTGCCGAAGGGCGAGTGCTGAAAGATATCCGCGGAGGTAAACTCCATGATCGACGCCCAACCGGGTTCGATAGGAACGGGCGCAGGCGGTTCGGAGTCCGTGGCCGGAGAAGTATCTGGCAGTTTAACAACACGGCTCTTGTGAAGGGTAAGGTCGATATTCGGCTCGATCACCGTTGGGGATACGGCCTCTGTGGCGGGGTCTATCCACCCGTCCATGGGAGGCGCAACTGGCTCCGAATTAAGGGTCGGAGCGGCTGCCGGTGCGATCTCCTGAGCGCTGTCTGATGGTAGAGCTAAATCGTACTCATGGTGACTGTGTGGCGCACAAGGCACGGGCCCGAATCCGTCGAAGATCAAGTCTCCGCGGACATCGGCCGTGCAGTTTAAGCTTCCAATCTTGATCTGATGACCAGGGGCGTAACTCTCGATCTGCTCTAGATGGCCAAGCGAGTTGGCCCGCAGTGCGGAGCCGCCGAATACAGAGATCTGTCCGGGGAGAAAAGTCTCACCCTGGACTGCATCGCTATCGATGATTGAAGGAGCCATCAAGCCTGACGGCGACGACACAGAGGAACTCTCAATGAAAGCACCAATGTCGCTGTCAAAATCGGCGGATCTCGGGTAGGGTGTCCCGAACTGTGCGTCTAAGGCGGATGGTAACAGGAGGCAGGGAGCACGATGTTTTACCCAGGTTGGGGCCCTCTTGATGGAGGTAAAACCCTACGTCCTGCTTGATTAATATTGATGACATGGGTAGTACAAGAGTAGATCTACCACGAGATCAGAGAGGCTAAACCCTAGAAGCTAGCCTATGGTATGATTGTATGTAGTCCTACAGACTAAAACCCTCCGGTTTATATAGACACTGGAGGGGGCTAGGGTTACACAAGGTCGGTTACAAAGAAGGAGATACACATATCCGTATTTCCTAGCTTGCCTTCCACACCAAGTAGAGTCCCATCCGACACGAGACGAAGTCTTCAATCTTGTATCTTCATAGTCCAACAGTCCGGCCAAAGGATATAGTCCGGCTATCCGGAGACCCCCTAATCCAGGACTCCCTCAGGGCCTTTTCCGGGGCTCCGCCGGAGGGGGCATCGATCACGGAGGGCCTCTACATAAACTCCATGGCCTCTCCGATGATGTGTGAGTAGTTTACTTCAGACCTTCGGGTCCATAGTTATTAGCTAGATGGTTTCTTCTCTCTCTTTGGATCTCAATACAAAGTTCTCCTCGATCTTCTTGGAGATATATTCGATGTAACTCTTTTTGCGGTGTGTTTGTCGAGATCCAATGAATTGTGGGTTTATGATCAAGTCTATCTATGAACAATATTTGATTCTTCTCTGAAATCTTTTATGTATGATTGGTTATCTTTGTAAGTCTCTTTGAATTATCAGTTTGGTTTGGCCTACTAGATTGATCTTTATTGCAATGGGAGAAGTGCTTAGCTTTGGGTTCAATCTTGCGGTGTGATAACCCACAAGTATAGGGGATCACAACAATTTTCAAGGGTAGAGTATTCAACCCAAATTTACTGATTCGACACAAGGGGAGCCAAAGAATATTCTCAAGTATTAGCAGCTGAGTTGTCAATTCAACCACACCTGGAAACTTAATATCTGCAGCAAAGTGTTTAGTAGCAAAGTAATATTATAGTAGTGGTAACGATAGCAAAAGTAACGGTAGCAAAAGTAATGTTTTTGGTATTTTGTAGTGATGATAACAATAGCAACGGAAAAGTAAATAAGCGAAGAACAATATATGGAAAGCTCGTAGGCAATGGATCGGTGATAGAGAATTATGCCGGATGTGGTTCATCATGTAACAGTCATAACCTAGGGTGACACAGAACTAGCTCCAATTCATCAATGTAATGTAGGCATGTATTCCGAATATAGTCATACATGCTTATGGAAAAGAACTTGCATGACATCTTTTGTCCTACACTCCCGTGGGCAGCGGGGGTCCTAGCGGAAACTAAGGGACATTAAGGCCTCCTTTTAATAGAGTACCGGACCAAAGCATTAACACATAGTGAATACATGAACTCCTCAAACTACGGTCATCACCGGAAGTGGTCCCGATTATTGTCACTTTGGGGTTGCCGGATCATAACACATAGTAGGTGACTATAGACTTGCAAGATAGGATCAAGAACTCACATATATTCATGAAAACATAATAGGTTCAGATCTGAAATCATGGCACTCGGGCCCTAGTGACGAGCATTAAGCATAGCAA
Organism: Triticum aestivum; assembly: GCF_018294505.1. Lineage (NCBI taxonomy): Eukaryota > Viridiplantae > Streptophyta > Magnoliopsida > Poales > Poaceae > Triticum > Triticum aestivum. The sequence goes on from NC_057812.1 coordinate 62,138,761, forward strand.
AGTCATAGCAACATCAATCTCAGAACATAGTGGATACTAGGGATCAAACCCTAACAAAACTAACTCGATTACATGATAAATCTCATCCAACCCATCACCATCCAGCAAGCCTAAGATGGAATTACTCACGCACGGCGGTGAGCATCATGAAATTGGTGATGGAGGATGGTTGATGATGACGACAGCGACGGATTCCCCTCTCCGGAGCCCCGAACGGACTCCAGATCAGCCCTCCCGAGAGAATTTAGGGCTTGGCGGCGGCTCCGTATCGTAAAACGCGATGAATCTTTCTCTCTGATTTTTTTCTCTCCGAACATGAATATATAGAGTTGGAGTTGAGGTCGAAGGAGCTCCAGGGGGCCCACGAGGTAGGGGGCGCGCCCAGGGGGCAAGCGCGCCCCCCACCCTCGTGGCTAGGGTGTGGGCCCCCTCGTGGCCAGTATTTTTTTTTATTTCCAAAAAAACGCTCCGTGGAGTTTCAGGTCATTCCGAGAACTTTTGTTTCTGCACATAAATAACACCATGGCAATTATGCTGAAAACAGCGTCAGTCCAGGTTAGTTCCATTCAAATCATGCAAGTTAGAGTCCAAAACAAGGGCAAAAGTGTTTGGAAATATAGATACGACGGAGACGTATCACGGTGCTCGATCCCAGTGACAGAAAGGGAAACGACACATATTGTATTGTTGCCATCGAGGATAAAAAGATGGGGTTTATATCATATTGCTTGAGTTTATCCCTCTACATCATGTCATCTTACCTAATGCATTACTCTATTCTTATATACTTAATACTCTAGATGCATGCTGGATAGCGGTCGATGTGTGGAGTAATAGTAGTAGATGCAGGCAGGAGTCGGTCTACTTGTCACAGACGTGATGCCTATATACATGATCATGCCTAGATATTCTCATAATTATTTGCTTTTCTATCAATTGCTCGACAGTAATTCGTTCACCCACCATTATACTTATGCTATCTTGAGAGAAGCCACTTGTGAAACCTATGGCCCCTAGGTATATTCTCCATTATATTAATCTTCCGTAAACAAGCTATTTCGATTACCTTTTATTTTGCAATCTTTACTTTTACTCTTTATCATAAAAATACCAAAAATATCATCTTATCGTCTCTATTAGATCTCAATCTCGTAAGTGACCATGAAGGGATTGACAACCCCTTTATCACGTTGGTTGCGAGGTTCTTATTTATTTGATCTTATGAAGTTTTTGATATAAGTGTGTTTGGAGAGGTCATGACTAGTTAATGTTAATCCCACTATTTTGTAAGAGTCTCAGCTTTGCATGCATGTGGATCATGTTGAAAATATCTTATGTGATAGCTATTTTGTTGAAATTTCTTATGATCCCTCATGTACTTATTATGAGAGAGGAAAATATGATTGTAGAAATTTTCATGTTACTAAATTACCTCTCGTTATGTTGAGATTGCTATTGTTTCTTTCTGTTTCCTTGCATATGCTAGTTTTTGCTTGCTATGATGATTTGTTTGCCTATAATATACCTATGCATAGGAAGTATGTTAGACTTAGATGTGTTTGCCACGTGTTTTATGATGCTCTCTTTGTGCTTCAATTCTTTGTCTTTCATGTGAGCATCGTTGAAATCTTATGCCTAGCTATAAGGCTTTAAAGAAAAGCGCTTGTTGGGAGACAACCCAATATTTTTCCTTGCTGTTATTCAATAAATAATTCATATAGCCTCTGTTTACATGTGGTTTTATGCTTTTAATTAGTGTTTGTGCCAAGTAGAACCTTTGGGAAGACTTGGGGAAAGTCTTTGCGATCTTGCTATAAAAGCAGAAACTTTAGCGCTCACGAGATTTGCTGCCATTTTTTACTGGGGAGTGATATTTAGTTAATTCTTTTTGCAGATGATTAATAGATAAATTACTCACGTCCAGAAATTTATTTTAGAATTTTTGGGGTCCAGAAGTATTCGAAACCTACAGATTACTACAGACTGTTCTGTTTTTGACAGATTCTGTTTTTCGTGTGTTGTTTGCTTATTTTGACGAATCTATGGTTAGTAATAGAGTTTATGAACCATAGAAAAGTTGGAGTACAGTAGGTTTAACACCAATATAAAAAATAATGAGCTTCATTACAGTACCTTGAAAGTTTTTGGTTTGTTTTCTTTTACTAACGGAGCTCACGAGATTTTCTTAAAGTTTTGTGTTGTAGAAGTTTTCAAGTTTGGGTAAAGATTTGATGAATTATGGAACAAGGAGTGGCAAGAGCCTAAGCTTGGGATGCCCAAGGCACCCCAAGTTAAAATCCAAGGACAACAAAAAGCCTAAGCTTGGGGATGCCTCGGAAGGCATCCCCTCTTTCGTCTTTGTCCATCGGTAACTTTACTTGGAGCTATATTTTTATTCACCACATGATATGTGTTTTGCTTGGAGCGTCTTGTATGATTTGAGTCTTTGATTTTTAGTTTACGACAATCATCCTTTCTGTACACGCCTTTTGGGAGAGGCACAAATGAATCGGAATTTATTAGAATACTTTATGTGCTTCACTTATATCTTTTGAGCTAGATAATTTTGCTCTAGTGCTTTGCTTATATCTTTTAGAGTACGGTGGTGGTTTTATTTTATAGAAATTATTGATCTCTCATGCTTCACTTATATTATTTTGAGAGTCCTTTAGAACAGCATGGTAATTTGCTTTGGTTATGAATTTAGTTCTAATATGATAGGCATCCAAGATCGGTATAATAAAAACTATCATAAAAAGTGCATTGAATACTATGAGAAGTTTGATACTTGATGATTGTCTTGAGATATGGAGATGGTGATATTAGAGTCATGCTAGTTGAGTAGTTGGGAATTTGGGAAATACTTGTTCTTAAGTTTGTGATTCCCGTAGCATGCACGTATGGTGAACCGTTATGTGATGAAGTCGGAGCATGATTTATTTATTGATTGTCTTCCTTATGAGTGGTGGTCGAGGACGAGCGATGGTCTTTTCCTACCAATCTACCCCCCTAGGAGCATGCGCATAGTACTTTGTTTCAATAACTAATAGATTTTTGCAATAAGTATGTGAGTTCTTTATGACTAATGTTGAGTCCATGGATTATTACACACTCTTCACCCTTCACCATTGCTAGCCTCTCTAGTACCGCCGCAACTTTCGCCGGGTACCATAAACCCACCATATTACCTTCCTCAAAACAGTCACCATACCTACCTATTATGGCATTTCCATAGCCATTCCGAGATATATTGCCATGCAACTTTCCACCGTTCCGTTTGTTATGACACACTTCATCATTGTCATATTGCTTTGCATGATCATGTAGTTGACATCGTATTGGTGGCAAAGGCACCGTTCATAATTCTTTCATACATGTCACTCATGAGTCATTGCATATCCCGGTACATCACCGGAGGCATTCACATAGAGTCATGTTTTGTTCTAAGAATTGAGTTGTAATTCTTGAGTTGTAATTAAATAAAGTATGATGATCATCATTATTAGAGCATTGTACCAAGTGAGGAAAGGATGATGGAGACTATGATTCCCCCACAAGTTGGGATGAGACTCCGACGAGAAAAAGAGGCCATAAAAAAGAGAGAAGAAGGCCCAAATAAAAAACATGAGAGAAAAAGAGAGAAGGGATAATGTTACTATCCTTTTCCACACTTGTGCTTCAAAGTAGCACCATGATCTTCATGATAGAGAGTCTCTTGTGTTGTCACTTTCATATACTAGTGGGAATTTTACAGTATAGAACTTGTCTTGTATATTCCAACGATGGGCTTCCTCAAAATGCCCTAGGTCTTCGTGAGCGAGCAAGTTGGATGCACACCCACTTAGTTTCTTTTTGAGCTTTCATACACTTATAGCTCTAGTGCATTCGGTGCATGGAAATCCCTACTCACTCACATTGATATCTATTGATGGGCATCTCCATAGCTCATTGATACGCCTAGTTGATGTGAGACTATATTCTCCTTTTTGTCTTCTCCACAACCACCATTCTATTCCACATATAGTGCTATGTCCATGGCGCACGCTCATGTATTGCGTGAAGATTGAAAAAGTTTGAGAACATCAAAAGTATGAAACAATTGCTTGGCTTGTCATCGGGGTTGTGCATGATTTAAATACTTTGTGTGGTGAAGATAGAGCATAGCCAGACTATATGATTTTGTAGGGATAACTTTCTGTTGAGGCATATCTCTCTCGAGGTAGTTTTGGTGATTGATGACAACATGTTTGCGGACTAATCATGTGCTTTGAGTAGTTCACAGATTCATCCTTGGCATGAGACGTTTTCTTCCCTTCGGAGTGTCATTCAAGACGGTGTAGCTCTTTCGTTTCTCTTTCGGTGGACTAGTTGCGTAGAGGGCACCGTACTATCAAGAGGGGGTCCGCTGGGGTATTTCTTGGGTGGAATCAACATGTACACATCAGCTTCTCACCCTCAGAGCTCTTCCACTTCATTGCAGAGATCTCTTCTCTTTCTGTGTCCTGTCTGGGTTCCAGCGGTAGTACCGCGCAACCCAGCGGTAGTACCGTTGAGGAGTCACAAGCGGCAGTACCGCTCTGCAGCGGTAGTACCGCCGGTGACTCCACAACAGTACTACTGCTGGCCTGCCTGGCACCACCGCCTCGTCCTCAGCCTCGACGGAGAGATCTTCTCTCTCTCTTGTCTGTGTCCCAGCAGTAGTACCGCACTACAAGCGGTAGTACCGCCGGAGGGTCACAAGTGGCAGTACCGCTCCCCAGCGGTAGTACCGCAGGTGACCCCGCAGCTGTACTACCGCTAGGCTGTCTGGCCCCTACCGCCTCGACTTGAGGGCTCTTTCTCTCGTGTCAGGTTTTGCAGCACTAGTTGCGGCAAGTAGAGGGCAAGGTTAGTGCCGCTTCGGAGCGGTAGTACCGCCCTACCACCGCGGTAGTACCGCGCTGGGTCCAGATCCTTGCTGCTCTTCTCTACGCGGCAGTACCGCTAGCTGGAGCGCAGTACCGCTGGCTCAGCGGTAGTACCACCCCCCTTAGCGGTACCACCGCCCTGTTCGGGGCTGGTTGGTGGGGCAACGGTTCGATTGTTGCCCCCACTATAAAAGGGGGTCCCCTTCTTCCCCTTTGGCTTACCTCTTCCCCCTCAAGCTCCATTAATGCTCCAAGCTCCATTTCGCCCGATCTATCTCTCTAGCCAATCAAACTTGTTGATTTGCTCGGGGAGTGGTTGAGAAGGCCCCGATCTACACTTCCACCAAGGGATTTTCGATCCCCCCACTCATCCCTAGCGGATCTTGTTACTCTTGGGTGTTTGAGCACCCTAGACGGTTGAGGTCACCATGGAGCCATAGTCCATTGTGGTGAAGCTTCGTGGTATTGTTGGTAGCCTCCGATTAAGTTGTGGAGATTGCCCCAACCTTGTTTGTAAAGGTTCGGTTGCCGCCTTCAAGTGCACCAATAGTGGAATCATGGCATCCCGCATTGTGTGAGGGCGTGAGGAGAATACGGTGGCCCTAGTGGCTTCTTGGGGAGCATTGTGCCTCCACACCGCTCTAATGGAGACGTACTTCCCCTCAAAAGGAAGGAACTTCGGTAACACATCCTCGTCTTCACCGGATCCACTCTTGGTTATCTCTTACCTTTACTTGTGCAAGCTCTTTAGTGTTACTTCTCTTGCTTGCTTGTATGCTTGTTGTTATTGCATCATATAGGTTGCTCACCTAGTTGCACATCTAGACAACCTACTTTGATGCAAAGTTTAATTTGGTAAAGAAAAGTTAAAAATTGGTAGTTGCCTATTCACCCCCCTCTAGTCAACCATATCGATCCTTTCAATTGGTATCAGAGCCTCGTCTCTTTATTAAGGACTTTACCGTCCAAAGAGTATGGTTGATACCGTAGAAGGTGTGGAGGAACACTCCGGTGTGAATGCGACCTCGTCTACGGGCGATGGGGGAACCTCGGTCTCTCGTGAGGAGTTCAATGTGGCCTTGGAGACATTGAAAACCTCCATGACGACCGAGGTTGAAAGCATGTTTACTAAATTTCTTGAGGGGCTTAAAGTATCCACCGCACCGTTGAAAGTGGGTGACCCCACCGACAAGGTGACGGATGCTATCCCCGACAAGGGGGAATCTAGTAGTGAAAAGGCCCCTTCTTCTAGTGGTAAAAATGGCACCGGCATATTTGCTCATGTCGAACCACCACTTGTTTATGGTGGACCGGTTCCTTCTACTCATTTGAATCATGCCGGTCCTCCCCCTAAGATTGTGAAAAATGAGGACTTTGATTCTTGGGTTTACCGCTTTAAACGTCATTTAAATCATGTGAACACTAACCTTTGGAGAATCATTGAAGAAGGTTTCTATCCACATGATCCAAGCAACTTCACTCCTCGAGAAGCCGTGGATAATCAATTCAATGAGAATGCTCTCTTCATCATTCAAGATGCAATCCCACCTGAAGACCTACCTCATCTTCGGCCCTTCGCCTTGGCCAAAGACGCATGGGTTTGTGTTGTCTCCCTCTACCGGGGAAGCGCAAGCATTCAACGCTCCAACTATGAAGTGGTGCAAGATGAGGACGATGAGTTTGCAATGAAAGAAGATGAAGAACCTCGTGAGCTTTATCAGAGGGTAACCAAACTCGCGGTCTCACTCCGAGATCACGGGAGCAAAGGACAGGATGACAATTGGATCAAGCGCAAATTCCTCAAGCAATGATGCCCTACCACAAGGCCATGTCCTCTCCATCATTGTCAAAGACCGGACTTCCACACTTTGACCTCAAGCGAAGTGTTGGATGAGTTTGTGGCCATGAACATTTTGGACAAGACCGCCGACAATGCGGTGCTTCGTTCTCAAAGGGCAAAGAAGCCCAACCTTGCATTGAAGGCCAAGCTCTCCGTTGAAGAAGAAGAAGAGGAAGAAGAGGAGAGCAACCCCGAGGATACGAAGTATGCATATCATGAACACATGGCACTCAGCTTCAAGGCAATTTTGGAGCAAGAAAAACTCGAGGCCAAACTTTAACAAGAACAACTCAAGTGGCACCGAAGAGCAAGCAATGTGTAAGGAACTTGCTACAATTGTGGCAATGTGAGTCATTTTGTTGCGGAGTGCCCGCTATGAGAAGAGGGAAGACAATGGTGGCACAGCTCATCTGAAAGACAAGGCCAAGTCGTTCCCCAACAGAGCAACTTCACAAGAAGACTCCTCCCAAGGCATTGGTGGTACAAGAAGAGTACAATTGAGGATGACGACGATGATGAAGGTGATGAGTCGGTCCATGGCCTCCGTTGCCATTGTGACGACTCCACGGGTGTCCCTCTTCGACTCACCCAATGAGAGCATCACCGCCAAATGCCTCATGGCTAAAGCCACCAACAAGGTAACCCCCAACATCAAAACTACCATCATTAATCATCCTTCTCCAACGGATAGCATTAATTAACTTTAGGGAGCGAATGTGGAGACAAATGAGTTTGAGGCCTTTATGGGCAAACTTAAGGGAAAATCCAAGAAGCACTTTGTTGCTCTCTTGGAACAACTTGGTGAAGTCAATGACATGATCGAGGCTCACGAAGACACCATCACTAAGATGGAAGAGCATAGTCGTGACTATGCCGATGAGATTTCGGATCTTTCCAATGCTCTTGAGGAAGAGCGTGGTCTTCGTTTGGCTCTTGAGGAGTCACACAACATTGATCATGCTAAGTTAAAGAAAGATTATGATCATGTCCTCATTGTTTATCATGTGCTAAACTCCGAGAAGGACGAACTTGAGGTTGATCTTGCTAGACTCAAAGAGGAGTTTGATCTACTTGACAAGGCTCACAAGGTCTTGAAGGGTGCTCATGCTAGCCTCAAAGAGTCTCATGATCAACTTCAAGTAAAGCTAACCACACTTTTCCTCGTATGATGTCAATTGATAACGCAACTGCTACTAACCCGTGTTGTGAGCATGTGCATATCGTTGAGGAGAACGCTAAGCTAAAGGGGCAACTTGAGAGAGGTCTTGCGACTTGCATACAAGGCAAGAAGAACCTCAACGACCTCTTGATCGACCAAAAGGGAGTTGTGGCCAAGGAAGGGGTTGGGTACGTGCCCGACTCCAAGAACAAGAAGAAGAATGACAAGACCAAACGACCTTCTCCTCTCATGCAAACCTTTGTGAAGGAGGGAGAGAGTGCCTCCGAGGAGAAGAAGAATACCAATGAGAAGGGTGGCGTTGTCAAAAAGGGCAATGCCACTCCTGCATCAAAGCCGGCGACTTTAATCCTTCATATGTGTTATGCCGTGCTAGTGATGGGCATGTCTATGCCAATTCGTTGGTTCTCCTCATGAATACATTGAATGGTCTATTTGGGTTCCAAATACCCTTGTTACTAACATCAAAGGACCCATTACAAAATGGGTACCTAAAACCAAGCATTAATCTCTTGTAGGTGTTTGCTTCCGGTGGGGGATCATGGTTGCTCGATAGTGGAGCTACAAATCATATGACCGGAAGCAAGGACTTGGTGGTGGATGTGCACAAGATTCCATCTATGCCCACCAATGTTGAGTGGGGTGACGCCTCATCCTCTAAGGTATTGGGACTTGGCAAGGTGGTCATCTCTCATGATCTCACGATCGAGAAGGTCATGCTTGTTGAGTCCCTTGCATACAATTTACTTTCCGTTCGTCAACTTGCAATCATGGGATTTGCCACTTTCTTTGGTATCGATACCGTGGCCCTCTTGTGGAGCAAGACTCTTAAAGTAGCCTTTGTTGGGCATATCGAGAACGGTCTATATGGATTAACTTTTCGGAGCGACCCACTAAGACCGCGACATGCCTAATGGCTAAAGTTGATGTGGGATGGCTTTGGCATCGCCGTCTAGCCCATGTCAATATGAGATCTTTGCAAAGTCTTCTCAAGGGGGGCCATGTCCGTGGACTAATGAATGTTAGTTTTGCTAAAGATCGTGCTTGCAGTGCTTGTATCGAAGGAAAGCTACATGAGAAGGCTCACCGTCCCATGACTATCATTTACTCAAAGAGGCCTTTGGAGCTCCTTCACATGGATCTCTTTGGGCCTCCATCCTTCGATAGTCTTGGAGGTAGGAAGTATTGATTGGTGATTGTGGATGACTACTTAAGATACACGTGGGTGTATTTCTTCAAGAGGAAGAGCGAGACCCAAAAAACCGTCATTGACTTTGCAAATGAAGCACAACGTCAACACAATGCAAAGATCTTGACAATAAGAAGTAACAACGGCACTGAGTTCAAGAACTACACCTTGGATGAGTTCCTTAGTGATGAGGGGATCAAGCATCAATATTCCGCACCTTACACCCCTCAACAAAACGGTGTTGCGGAGAGGAAGAACCAGACGTTGATGGATGCGGCAAGGACCATGATAGCGGAGGTCAAGTCTCCGTACAACTTTTGGGACGAAGCCATCAACACCGCGTGTCATGCATCCAATCGGCTCTACCTCCACAAGGGCTTGAACAAGACTCCATATGAGATACTCACCGGTAACAAGCCCAACCTCAAGTACTTTCGAGTGTTCGGGTGTAAGTGTTTCATTCTCAAGAAAGGTGTTCGGTTGTCTAAATTTGAGGCTAGAGCTTATGAGGGCATATTTGTTGGTTATGCTACAAACTCTCATGCTTACCATGTCCTCAATAAATCCACGGGACTTATTGAGGAGACATGTAACGTGGAGTTTGATGAGAATAACGGCTCCCAAGTGGAGCAAAGTGGCACTTGTGATGTAGGTGATGAAATTCCTACTCAAGCCATAAGAAGAATGGGTGTTGGTTTTACCCTACCCATTGAGGAACCCCTTGTGGCCGAAGGAGAAGGACAATGCTCCACTCAAGTGGAGCCATCACCAACCCAAGGCCCACACGCTTCCGAAGAACAACATGAAGGCCCTCGTCCTCAAGAACATGACCAAGGGAAAGATCGTGATCAAGACAATGTTGACACATCAAGTGATGCCCAAGGTCAAGTTCTCTCCTCCGAGTCAGTTCAAGAACAAGAACAAGCTCAAGACGACGCTCAAGATAATCAAGTGATCACTCCTCGTCTCACCCCCGAGGAGGATCTAGAGCGTCGTGCCGCCAAGGTTTCTTCCAAGCTCTCCACCAAGGATCATCTCATGACGAATGTGCTTGGAAGCTTAAGAAAGGGGGTAAGCACTCGTAGACAATTAGCAAACTATTGTGAGCATCACGCATTTGTCTCTTGTGTCGAACCCCACAAGGTCTATGAGGCGCTAGAATATCCAGATTGGCTCAATGCCATGCATGAAGAACTCAACAACTTCGAGCACAACAAAGTGTGGAGATTGGTGCCAAGACTGACGGGGAACCACAATGTCATCGGAACCAAGTGGATATTTAAGAACAAGCAAGATGCCCATGGGATTATCATTCCCAACAAGGCCCGTTTAGTAGCACAAGGCTACTCCCAAGTCGAGGGTATCGACTACGGTGAAACCTTTGCTCCCGTTGCTCGTCTTGAATCCATTCGCATGTTGATTGCATATGCTTCTCATCATAACTTTAAGTTACAACAAATGGATGTGAAGAGTGCTTTTCTTAATGGTCCTATTAATGAATTGGTTTACGTCAAGCACCCCCCCAGGTTCGAGGATCCCTACTTTCCCGATCATGTGTATCAACTCGATAAGGCACTCTATGGCCTTAAACAAGCCCCACGTGCGTGTATGACCACCTTACCGAGTTGTTACAAGATCGTGGTTTTGAAGTTGGGCTAATCGACCCCACTCTTTTTACTAAGAAGGTCAAAGGGGAGTTGTTTGTGTGCCAATTATATGTTGATGATATTATCTTTGGTTCACCTAACAAAGCTTTCAATGAGGAATTTGCCGCTCTCATGACCTCAAAGTTCGAGATGTCTTCCATGGGAGAGTTGAAGTTCTTTCTAGGGTTCGAAGTGAAGCAAAGAAGAGAAGGAACCTTCATCAACCAAGCCAAATACACTCAAGACATGCTCAAGAGATTCAAGCTAAGTGACGTCAAGCCAACTTCCACTCCAATGCCCATCAAGTGCCAACTTGACATAGATCCCAATGGTAAAGTGGTGGATCAAAAGGTATATCGCTCCATGATTGGATCCTTGCTTTACCTTTGTGCATCTAGACCGGATATCATGTTGAGTGTGGGAATTTGTGCACGGTTTTAAGCCGCACCTAAGGAAAGTCACTATGTGGCGGTCAAACGAATATTTCGGTATTTGGCTCATACCCCAAACTTTGGCTTATGGTACCCAAGAGGATCAAACTTCAAGCTTGTAGGGTACTCGGATTCCGATTGGGCGGGAGACAAACTGGATAGGAAGTCCACTTCCGGAGGGTGCCAATTCCTTGGTTGCCCTTTGGTAAGTTGGTCTTCCAAAAAGCAAAGTTGTGTGTCTCTCTCGTCCACCGAAGCGGAGTATGTAGCAGCCGGTAGTTGTTGTGCACAACTCCTATGGATGAGGCAAACTTTAAAGGATTACGGTGTCACCTGTGACAAAGTGCCTCTTTGGTGTGATAATGAAAGTGCCATCAAGATCTCTCTTAACCCGGTGCAACACTTCAAGACGAAGCATATTGAGATTCGGTATCACTTCATCCGGGATCACATTAGGCGAGGAGAGATCAAGCTCAACTATGTCAACACTCATGATAACCTTGCAGATATTTTCATGAACCCTTGGATGAAGCAAGATTTCGCGAGTTAAGGCATGAGCTAAATATCATTGATTCGAGCAATGTGGCTTGAACCCTTGCACACCCCACCATGCTCAATTTGTTGTCTAGTTTAGGTGTAGGCATGGACATAGGGGGAGTGTTGTTCTCTAAATGAACTCTTCCTCCCCCCATTATGCATAAATTGATCAAGTCTTTCACTTTAGCCATTGTTGATGGTACTTGTGTTTCATAGACAAGTTTTGGTCATGGGCCCAAGGTTAAAATCTTCGCGACGCAGTACCTCTTGACTCAAACATAGGTGGCCTCGGCCACCGCCCTCTCTTGAAGAGGTGTGTCTTGGCCGTTTGCCGGTGTGCTCTCTCTTCTTGCCTTTTTGATTTTTTTGAGCTAAGCCTTGTTGTTTGGTTGCTGTGGCGTGCTGGGAGGTACTACCGCTGGTGGTGCGCGGTACTACCGCTTATAAGCGGTACTACCACCCCCAGCGTGGTACTACCGCTGAGGGACGGGACCAGGGGGTTATATCGAGGCAGGGGGAGGTTTCTTCTCCCCCATACCCATTCACTTTGCCCTCTCATTCCTCTTCCTCTCTCCAGCCTCGCCATGCGGTGGGAGGGCCCCGACGGATCTTCGTCTCCGGGGCGTCCCTCTCCATTTCCTTCGGTGGAGTCGATCCCCACCTTGTTCTCTTGCCATGGATGCCGGTATTGCCCCCGTTCCTTCTCTCCCTTTGTCTCGTTTTCAGATCTTGCTTCTTAGGGGGAATGGTGGTTGCATCTCTAGATTTTTGGCTAAATCTAGGCTTGAGTAGGTTGGAGAAGGCAACTAGACGATCTAGATTAGAGTTTGGTAGGAATATTTTTGAATTTGGCAGGCCGGTAGTGCCGGATCTGACCACGGTAGTAGGAAACCGCTGTTTCCCCGCCTCGAGCGGTACTACCGCTCTTGTTGGAGCGGTACTACCGCTTGACCTCGAGCGGTACTACCGCTCTCTTTGGAGCGGTACTACCGCTTGGGCGGTACTGCCGCGGGCATGTCATGGTACTACCGCTGCCTGCCAAGTTCCATCATGTTCCTGCCTTACCTTGATCCTTTTGTTGTGTTTGTTGGCTTATGCTTGTTCTTTCTGGTTGTTTTGCGTGTTCTTGTGTTTGGCTCCAGGTGATGACCATCCTGAGCATCAAGCTCGCTGTATCAACCCCGGGCGTGCAACGTCAAAGCGCTACCGCACCTCTGAGCCAGCCGGTGGTTCCTCTAGCACCCAACCGCCACCAACAGGTGCATCCGCAAGTGTTCCTCCACCTCCTCAGCAGTCGAAGAGATCCGCCAACAAGCCAAAAGGAAAGATTGTGACTGAGATGACTGCCAAGGAGTTTTTGGAAAGGCGTCGCCGCAATCCCTATGAGGTGGACCAAGATCCCACTTTGGTCAACCGCCCGTTCTGGAACCGATTTCAGTTTGCCATCTATTTTGATGTGATCAAGGCCAAGAAGAATCTCTATGTTGATGTTCTCTCCATTGACACTGATGCCATGGAGAAGGACCCTGAGTACTTTGGCGAAGCCCTTCAGATGTGCACTCAGCTGAACATTCTCAGGATCATGCAGTTCAATAAGGATTTTGATGCAGATTTGGTGGCTCAATTCTTTGCTACCGTTCATGTTGGAACGGATGCCGATAGGACTCTGACTTGGATGACCAATGGCAAGTTGCTTTCCGTCAAGTGGAAGGCCTTCATGGAGTTACTTGATGTGGAAGATCGCAGGCTTGAGACCTGAGTAGGTTTCCGCCCTCACCGCAATACTACATCTACCCACAAGCAAGCCCTTTGGCCCTACTGCACTGTGAAGGTTCACCCAGTGACTAAGAAGGAAACCTATGAGCTGTCTCTGTATCTGGACATTCTTCATCGTGTCTTCCGTGAGACTCTCTTCCATCGCATCAGAAATCTGGATATGGTCCACTCATATCTCGTGGACATGCTTCTTTTCTGTCAGCATGAGAAGGAAGCAAACACTGGAGAGAGCCTGGATATTTCTCATGTTATGTGGTCTGAACTTCTTTCTGCCGTTTCTGAGCGCAAGTGCCCGATATATGGTCCATTCATCATGAGGATCATTGAGAGGGCCTGGGCACAGATCTATCCCAGAGTGATGCTGGAAACTAGAGGCTTGGTTTCCCATGAGATCAAGCGTCTGAGGAAGAAGGACAATTGGGTCACCCAGCGCCTAAACCCGGGGGTCCGTCTGCTGCTGCTACCATGGAGATCGAGGGTGGGGCTGCCACTGATGATCACGAGGAGGACTTTGGGCCCTCTAGTGCAGAACCTTCATGGGCGAAGAAGCTTAAATGCAAGATGAAGAAGCTTTTCTGCATGGAGTCTCATGGTCAGTACATGACTCATTTGGCAGAGAAGCATGCCAGGGTGCGCCACAAGGAGCTCATGCGTCACCTGGGAGCGACAGTTGCCAGTGGTTCTGAGGGACAGATCACTGAAGAGGAGGAATGGATTCATCAGCATTGCCCTTGGACCGACTCCGACACCGAGCAGTTTCCGACCAACGACGAAGATGCAGACGATCACGCTGAGATGTGATGTTTGAGATCCTCAGCTTGCCTTCACCTGGAGTCGTAGCGTCGCTCTTTGCCCTTTTGGTGTCTCGATGCCAAACGGGGAGAGAGTGTAGGGATTTGTGTTGTTGTCGTGCTTCGAGTGTGTCTTTGTGTCGTCTTGTGTTTTCTTGTGTGTTCTCTCGGTGTCTTTGTTTGGTTTGGTTTGGTGCCTGTGAGGCCTAAGTTCTAGACATATGGTGTGAGACATATGCTCCCTATCGCTACCTTATTACTTATGTCTATTCAGTACTGTAGTATATTATGAGTTGCATGCTTGTCCTGTTTTATACTCTTCTCTCATAGAATTGTCGGACTATAAAATATAGGGGGAGTGTTGATCCGGATGTGTGTCTCTTGCTTTCCTAATGTTCCTCTAACTAGGTACACACATTTAGGGGGAGCCCGTCTATATTTTGTAGTTCTGAGTTTTCTTACTTCTATATCTTTTCCTTGTGCAAATCCCTAGTTGTCTTCAATCCACCAAAAAGGGGGAGATTGTTGAGGCATATCTCTCTCGAGGTAGTTTTGGTGATTGATGACAACATGTTTGCGGACTAATCATGTGCTTTGAGTAGTTCACAGATTCATCCTTGGCATGAGACGTTTTCTTCCCTTCGGAGTGTCATTCAAGACGGTGTAGCTCTTTCGTTTCTCTTTCGGTGGACTAGTTGCGTAGAGGGAACCGTACTATCAAGAGGGGGTATGCTGGGGTATTGCTTGGGTGGAATCAGCACGTACACATCAGCTTCTCACCCTCAGAGCTCTTCCACTTCATTGCAGAGATCTCTTCTCTTTCTGTGTCCTGTCTGGGTTCCAGCGGTAGTACTGCGCAACCCAGCGGTAGTACCGTTGAGGAGTCACAAGCGGCAGTACCGCTCCGCAGTGGTAGTACCATCGGTGACTCCACAACAGTACTACCGCTGGCCTGCCTGGCACCACCGCCTCGTCCTCAGCCTCGACGGAGAGATCTTCTCTCTCTCTTGTCTATGTCCCAGCGGTAGTACCGCACTACAAGCGGTAGTACCGCCGAAGGGTCACAAGCGGCAGTACCGCTCCCCAGCGGTAGTACTGCCAGTGACCCCGCAGCTATACTACCGCTGGGCTGTCTGGCCCCTACCGCCTTGACTCGAGGGATCTTTTTCTCGTGTCAGGTTTTGTGGCACTTGTTGCGGTAGTAGAGGCAGTAGTACCACTTTGGAGCGGTAGTACCGCCCTTACCACCGCGGTAGTACCACGCTGGGTCCAGATCCCTGCTGCTCTTCTCTACGCGGCAGTACCGCTAGCTGGAGCAGCGGTACCGCTGGCTCAGCAGTAGTACCCCCCCCCCCCCTTAGCCTTACTACCGCCCTGTGCGGGGCTGGTTGGTGGGGCAACGGTTGGATTGTTGCCCCCACTATAAAAGGGGGTCCCCTTCTTCCCCTTTGACTTACCTCTTCCCCCTCAAGCTCCATTAATGCTCAAGCTCCATTAATGCTCCAAGCTCCATTTTCGCCCGATCTATCTCTCTAGCCAATCAAACTTGTTGATTTGCTCGGGAGTGGTTGAGAAGGCCCCGATCTACACTTCCGCCAAGGGATTTTTGATTCCCCCACTCATCCCTAGCGGATCTTTTTACTCTTGGGTGTTTGAGCACCCTAGACGGTTGAGGTCACCACGGAGCCATAGTCCATTGTGGTGAAGCTTCATGGTATTGTTGGGAGCCTCCGATTAAGTTGTGGAGATTTCCCCAACCTTGTTTGTAAAGGTTCGGCTACCGCCTTCAAGGGCACCAATAGTGGAATCACGGCATCTCGCATTGTGTGAGGGCATGAGGAGAATACGGTGGCCCTAGTGTCTTCTTGGGGAGCATTGTGCCTCCACACCTCTCTAACGAAGACGTAATTCCCCTCAAAAGGAAGGAACTTCGGTAACACATCCTCGTCTTCACCGGATCCACTCTTGGTTATCTCTTACCTTTACTTGTGCAAGCTCTTTAGTGTTACTTCTCTTGCTTGCTTGTATGCTTGTTGTTATTGCATCATATAGGTTGCTCACCTAGTTGCACATCTAGACAACCTACTTTAATGCAAAGTTTAATTTGGTAAAGAAAAGTTAAAAATTGGTAGTTTCCTATTCATCCCCCCTCTAGTCAACCATATCAATCCTTTCACTTTCTTTGGCACTGTTATTTTGAGAATACATAATTGCTTAGTTAGTATGCTTGAAGTATTATTATTTCTATGTCAATATTAGACTTTTGTCTTGAATCTTTCAGATTTGAATATTCATGCCACAATAAAGAGAATTACATTGTGAATTATATTAGGTGGCATTCCACATCAAAAATTCTGTTTTTATCATTTACCTACTCGTGGACGAGTAGGAATTAAGCTTGGGGATGCTTGATACGTCTCCAATGTATCTATAATTTATGATTGTTCCACAATATTATATTATCTGTTTTGTATGTTAATGGGCTTTATTTTACAGTTTTATATTATTTTTGGGACTAACCTACTAGCCCAAGGCCCAGTGCAAATTGCTGTTTTTTGCCTATTTCAGTGTTTCGTAGAAAAGGAATATCAAACGGAATCCAAACGGAATAAAACCTTCAGGAGAGTTATTTTTGGAACAAACATGATCCATAGGACTTTGAGTGGATGTCAAGAAACAAACAAGGAGTCCACGAGGTAGGGGGCGCGCCCTCCCCCCTCGTGGGCCCCTCGTGGCTCAACCGACCTACTTCTTCCTCCTATATATACTCATATACCCTGAAAACAACCAGGAGCATCACGAAACCCTATTTCCACCGCCGCAACCTTCTGTACCCTCCCATCTTGGGGTCTTTTCCGGAGCGCCACCGGAGGGGGCATCGATCACTGAGGGCCTCTACATCAACTCCATGGCCTCTCCGATGATGTGTGAGTAGTTTACTTCAGACCTTCGGGTCCATAGTTATTTGTTAGATGGCTTATTCTCTCTCTTGGGATCTCAATACAAAGTTCTCCTCGATCTTCTTGGAGATCTAGTCGATGTAACTCTTTTTGCAGTGTGTTTGTCGAGATCTGATGAATTGTGGGTTTATGATCAAGTTTATCTATGAACAATATTTGATTCTTCTCTGAAATCTTTTATGTATGATTGGTTATCTTTGCAAGTCTCTTTGAATTGTCTATTTGGTTTGGCCTACTAGATTGATCTTTCTTGCAATAGGAGAAGTGCTTAGCTTTGGGTTCAATCTTGCGGTGCTCGATCCCAGTGACAGAAAGGGAAATGACACATATTGTATTGTTGCCATCGAGGATAAAAAGATGGGGTTTATATCATATTGCTTGAGTTTATCCCTCTACATCATGTCATCTTTCCTAATGCGTTACTCCGTTCTTGTGAACTTAATACTCTAGATGCATGCTGGATAGCGCTTGATGTGTGGAGTAATAGTAGTAGATGCAGAATCATTTCGGTCTACTTGACATGGACGTGATGCCTATGTTCATGATCATGCCTAGATATTCCCATAACTATGCACTTTTCTGTCAATTGCTCGACACTAATTTGTTCACCCACCATAATATATGCTATCACGAGAGAAGCCACTAGTGAAACCTATGGCTCCCGGGTCTATTTTACATCATATTAGTTTCCCATCAACTTGCCAATTTCTGTCGCCGTTTATTTTGCAATCTTTAGTTTCCAATCTATACAACAAAAATACCAAAAATATTTATCTTATTATCTTTATCAGATCTCACTTTTGCAAGTAGCCGTGAAGGGATTGACAACCCCTTTATCGCGTTGGTTGCAAGGTTCTTGATTGTTTGTGCAGGTACTAGGCGATTTGCGTGTAGTCTCCTACTGGATTGATACCTTGGTTCTAAAAAACTGAGGGAAATACTTACGCTACTTTGTTGCATCACCCTTTCCTCTTCAAGGGAAAACCAATGCATTTTCAAGAGGTAGCAACACTGGTACAACGACGCCCTAAACAAACGGTTTAAAACCCTTTTCCGCGACAGCATTTGGAACCGTCGCCAAGTGAGTGTGGGGGGTAGGGGGGTCCTTCCCACACGACCCAGAAATCGTCAGGGATAGGCCCTCGTGGGACCCAGGCTGGGGCCGTGTGCGATCGGGCGAGGCATGGAAACCCAATCATTTTCGTAGGTATGTACATCCCACATGGTGAATCCCAGAAATCATTTCCGTAGGTATGTACATCCCACTCGATGAATTCCAGAAATCATTTCCATAGGTATGTACATCCCACATGGTGAATCCCAGAAATCATTTACGTAGGTATGTACAACACACGGTGAATCCCAGAAAATCATTTCCGTAGGTATGTACATCCCACATAGTTCTTTGTGTGGAAACGTTTGTGCAAGGTGGCCTAACGCAAACAGTTCGCTGCCGGAAGCTATGTGTGATTGTTAGTTGATCAAACACGCCTACTTTCTAGAAACCGCGCGGGTTGTTTGAGTTCATTGCCCACGGTGATTTCTGAGTAACCGTTTGCAATAGAAAACCCCAATAAGCAGAGCAATTAGCCTATTATTGATAATCCATGTACTAATCAAACTGATATTTCTTATAAAACATGCCAGATATTTCATATCTGTATAAAAGCAACCAGGATTTCATAATCGAATTACATCAGACAGCTTCAACACTCAGTTACGCCATTACACAACAGCACCAAGTTTCACATGCAGCATCAAAAACCTTTTGACAGTAGCATCATACATAGTAAATAGACAGATGAATCTCATCTAGGAAACTACAGAAGCGGAAGGCAAATATTGAGCCTTCAGTGATGTTGAATGTCCTTGCAACTTTAGGCCAGTGGCTATGGGTAATTGCCCGCCCAACCTTCGTCCTCTTCAACAAGACTTCAATATTGTACCCTGGGTGTTGAATGAATACCTTCCTCGCCTCTTGACCATGCAGGTGGTTTGAGAGGTAATCATCAGTGAATTGCTTTGAAAAGTACTGAAAACAAAGCTATGCATAAATCGCTGTTGTAAATTTTGAAATGGCGCAAGGGGTAAAAACAAGGTAAAAGAGTTGGTACCATCCTATAGTTGACTGGCGTCTTCTTCACTGTGCAAACAAAGATCTTGCTGTTATTCGTCGCAAGCTTCTTCATCCTAACAATCTTTCTGAGTTTCTTAACTTGACTGATATTCATGGGCATCTCATTTCCCCATATGCAAAATGGGTCAAACAATGGGTCTAAGCCTCTGACAGCAGGACCTACATGTGCAAGACCAAATTGTAAGAAACCTAAATATTAGAATGATTCCTGCAGCTGCACAATAATGTGCTATTAGCCAAAGGACCCTGCTTGAACAAACCTCGATGGTAAACCGCAGTGTCTCCCATTGTTTCCCTGCAACACACATAAGGAAGATCTTGATCAGGTTAACTGAGAGTTGCCATACAAAATATGTATTGAGTACAGCCAAATTCGATTGGTGTCACATGCATAACAATACAAAATTGTACCCACAACAAATGAAAATCAAATTTCAGAACTGAACCAAACAGTTAAATGGACAACAGACCAAACGAACCAAAATATTTAACTGAGCACGACATTGCAGAGTAGAAACATGTACGAGAAGATAAGACAGTTAACAAAACAAAGAATGCTTGAGAACAGTACTACGAAATGTAGCAATTGTTGGACCAAAGTGTTAACTGAACATTACATTTCAGAGGACCAAACTGTTAACTGAACATCAGATTGCATATTAACATTACAGAGGATAAATCACTAGAAGGCACTAGCGTGGCCTCGAGAAAACACCACGAACTGTATTTTAAAGTAGACAACTGCGCGGCGGTGTTGACGGTGGCCTCGAAGCACTAGTGCAGAACCGGGCAATAGCACCGGTTCGTAAGGCCCTTTAGTGCCGGTTCGGTAACCGGCGCTAAAGTGTAGGCACTAAAGGCCCCCCCTTTAGTACCGGTTCAGCACGAACCGGTGCTAAAGGGCAACCATGTGGCACGAGCCAGCTTCGGGGGCAGGGAGCCCTTTAGTACCGGTTGGTGTCACCAACCGGTATTAAAAGGTTGGGGGGGATTTTGGGTTTATGATTTCTTTTTCATTTAATTTTGTGTTTTCCATTTAATTCTTTTTCGTTTGCTGGTATTTTACGATACTACATATTGTACACATTATGCATATATATAAATAGAA